>NW_017728949.1:69657147-69698395 GCF_001723895.1 Crocodylus porosus
GGCTAGGTCCAGTGGCTGGGCTTTCCCAGGACTGGGGCTGCACTGGGAACTGTACAGAAGTTCAGTTAGATCAATCTCACCAGACACAAACTAAGTTAGACTGCCTTGGAGGTACATTTAACTTCAATTGGGTCTACCATTTTAAGACTGATCTAACTGTCTTGAATTCTTTATAGTTTGTATGTAGATCCACCTAACTTGCATAAGGTCTGCACTTGGGAGAACTAAATTAGATTGGGTGGCCATTTTTAATTGATCTAACCTCCCTGTAACCTCTCCAAATGTCTGTACACAGCCTCTGTCTCCATAGAGTACCACTTTTCTAGGTCTCTGTTTAAGACTTCTCACTCAGACTTTCCATAAGGGTTCAAACTGGGATTTTCCTCCTCCAACCCTCAGATCAGCAATACTCCCGATTTCACATTTGTGGGAACAAACTTCAGCGAAATTAACACCTACATTGTTTCAGTACTAACAAATGGTGGTGTCTACAGGAAGTACATTTGCCTCCTGCTAACCCAAGTTGATTATTTTGACCCAAAGTTAGCCATTCACCAGCAACACAGTAACCACCAAACCCATGGGGATTTAGAACATTTATATAATTAATAATAGCATACTCTCTATTGCCATGTTCATTTCACCATCTCAGATGCTTTCTCCATGTTTTGAAATTCCCTAATTTAGTCTAATTCCCTGGCTAGCATTTTTATGTAAGAGTATGCAGAAAAACAAGCTATATTTGTGGACCAGCAGGCAACTGCTGTAGACCCTTGGACTGATTCTAATCACCTAACAGCTACTACTTAACTAAAGGGCCATCTCTCAATTCCCAACTCTTCTAAATGAGGGAGTGCTTCTAAATTGTAGCATTTATCACTATATACTGGAAATGCATATAAGACCTACCCCATTTTGCCTCCTCATGGTTAGAACACTGTGGTTTAACCACTAGGTCATGGGTTATACATTATCCAGAATGTTGTGTATTCCTTGTCTTGGAGCTGGCCTACCAGAGAGCCCTTAGGAGAAGAGCCATAAGGAGAAAAGGGAGGATGGTCTTACCCCATTTTGGCACTTTGCATTCAATAGTTGTAGGACAAAGAGAAAACTGGGATGGGAGTGGAGGGTAGCCAAAAGCCAGTGCCTCCTCCTTCTAGGGAAGCTGCTATGTTATTGACACACTCTCCCTCTGACTTTTAGTTGTTCTCTTGGTCCCACTTATCTTTGTCTTCTGCCTTTCCAATGGGCCAGCTTCAAGAGGATACCCAGAGAATACTCAGTGCAGTACCCATGGCCTGGTGGCTTGAATACTCTTCCTGAGGTGTGGGAGATCTAAATTTAAGCCCCTTCAGGGCACAGGGAGAAGCTAATTTTCAGCTAAAAAATACCTCATAGGTCACATCCACATGAGTGTGGTCATTTGTTTCCCTGGGAACAAAAATCAGTGGCACACTTTGTGCCACTGCTATTTGTCACTGGGGAATACCTATGCCACACATTAGTGCTTGTCAGAACGTGGCCCTATGGTGCCAAACACTCGTCGATTATATTTTTCCTACTATTAAAGTTTCAGGATGTATGTGACATTGCACAGCAGCCCAGTTAATTCTACTCTACCCCATGGCCTATAAAGCCAGAGTGCAGCCTTGTGAGCTTGCTTACAGAGGAAGTGCAGGGCAAGCATAATTACACATATGCAAACAGGCTCCAAACTGTGCATGACTGTTGAACCTTACAGTTACATGACTGTGCTGTGACACTTGGATGCATAAATGTGAAAGGTAATTAGCTCCTAATACTGGTAGTGAGCATCCTACTTTCCAGGACTTCAGACTATATTTTACACTTGAGCTGTGTGAATGAAGATGTGAAATTTTCTCAGTCAGAATGAATGCCAGCGTTCTGGCTCAAGCAAATATCACCAGCATTGAGGCCATGTGTCACAGTGTGGGGTCCCTGGAGATGGCCATGATGTCCCAGGGCACTGTGACTGTGCCAGCTTCACCCTGCAGGTATCTTCTAGTCTCTCCTGCCATGTCTTGATGGTTAAGATAATAGATAGTAAATAGGGAGTCTGCCCTTGAGTTGCTATGCAGTAATGGTCCCGATGGACCCCACTAAACCCTGTGGGTTCTTAGACCACTTGCTGGCTTCCACTCTAAGTAAGTGCTTTGTGGGACACCCCAAGCCTTATGGGCTAGTTGCATGGCTCCAAAACCTTACCTTTACTGTGCCCCATGCCTCGCAGATGGTATTCAAACATTGTCCCTCTGAGGCCTTAGGCTAGCTCTGTCTCCTGCCATCACTGGCCCCTCTCTGTGAACCCGCACTGGCACTGAGTTCTCTCTGGCCATGTCTTCATGCCCTCACTGGTGCTGGGCTCTCTACACTGTAGTGTGCCCCAGTGAGGTCTCCCCTTCCCCAATATCCTCCATCCAATCCACCAGATTAAAAAATATAAATATGAGCCCCTGGGCTACAGCCTAACAATAACAATAACAATGACAGTGGAGACCACACTCTGCACCTTAAAGAAGGCCAGTTTTTCCCTCAGCAGTGTGTGCCTCCTACCCCCAGGTACTTTAGGAACTCTGATAACCCATTAGTCTTACTTCCACAGCAGAACAGGCAACCAATCATGTCCGTGGAGCTTTTCTGCACAAACTCCTTGCCCCCCTGGCTGCTGACAGAGCATTAACTGCCTCCAGTGCCAGCCCTGGGGATTTTATGTGCCCAGGGTCCTGTCTTCAGCTGACCAGGTGCAGGTGCTAGCTAATTCCCTCATTAGCCTGCTGCCACAGTAACCTGCACCTATGGGGTTCTGCCTCGCTTCTAGGGTCCTCTCTCTAGGCAGTTTCTGCCCTTAAAGGAGCAGGCACCCTAGCACCGTGCAACATCATGTTTATATGACGCCAGCTCCACTCCAGAATATGTCATAAGGATCCTGACAACCAGCTCCCAAAACAGGTCCTGTTCTCCTAACTCAGGATGTATGTGGAATTACACAACAGCTTAGAGGTGGTTAATGGGGACATTCAAGGACAGCTTGAAGGCCAATCTGTACCATCTGTACCCTCAATACAGAGTCTCAAGACTCCCCCGTGGTACCATGATGTGGAAGGCATCAGTCATTTCAAGAAAACTCACCTCACTATGGAGGTGGATACACTAGACAAAGGGAAAGAGCTATGATCTGACATCACCAGAATCTTCCTCCCAGATTTATTTGCCCCATCTACAGTCAAACATGTAGATCTCCAATCAGCCTCCCAGTCATCTTTGGACTTCCCTGTTCCCAGTAGGAAGACTGGCATCCACATATTGAGGGACTGCTGACAACAATTAGAAGATAATTATTTTGTTGCAACTTTTTAGACCATGCTACAAAATTTTATGGACCTCCTATTAAATGTGTTGTGGTACTTCCATATAGGTAAGTCCTAAAGCCCCTAAAACTTTTGTAAATCCTAAATCATCTCTATAAACTATTTGTATGTGCATTAGAGATGTCTTAGGACTTTTCCTTTGTCCCTCATCCCAAGCCTCACCAGGTGTGAACCTAGTGATTTGGGTCCTGGCTTTCAGATGGGGCAGTCTAAATCTGTACAGAAGAGACTATGGTCTGGAAATACCTTGGCATGTAAGGAGAACTAGTCTAGACCTCAAATCCAGAGAATGCTCCACAACTGAAACTTAGTTGTTCCCTCAATTTCTGGTTTGTTTGAACTCAAGACCAAGTCTCCATTGAACTATGCCAGTTTAAACAACCTGAGAATTTGTCTCTCAAAGTTAGGACTCAAACTGCACTGATCAATGGCACACATTACAATTCCACTGCAGACTGAAATCAACACATTTCACATAGCTCTCTGCTGCCTTCTTCACTGTGGTTCACTGCAATAAGTAAACATGGATTAGAGTGGACAGCTTTATCCACATATTATTAAGGAAATCTCATTCTGTTGTGATTTATAGGAGAGTGTAAACTGCATTGTGACAAAGCAAGGGAACACAGATGTCATGGTTTACTGTTCAAATGGCTTATTGATGTGTAATGTAAGGTCGTTCATCATACATCATTTTAGCTTTTCACTCCAAATAATGTAAAAGTTTATATCGAAACAATCACAGTCTTTTCAGTTCCCATCTGTATATACCAACCCTTCCAATGTTTGCTAATTACCTCCCTGTGCATTACTGGGTTGGCTGCAGCTCTCCTCAAAGCTGTAGCTGCATTTATGAGCTCCAAAGATGGAATGTGTTAACAATGTCTCATTCTGTAGAAAGAGTTGGGGAATCAGTTTAAAGGCCAGCTTCAATGTCCAGAGGTTACTACTACTTAAGGTACATCTTTGAAAACTTTAATCTCCATCTGAAAGGAATATATTATTCAAAGCCAAGCCATTAATGTCAAATTATAGTTTAAAAAAAGGAAAATTCATGCTGTGACATTATTTATTGTTTGTCTTTGTGTGGGGGCTCAATGGTTAACAACACATAAAAGTAGTCTCTTTCTTTTGCAGTCTAAAACCAGGCAATTAGAAGGTGGGAACTGTTGGAAAAAAGATGTGAATTAGATAGGAAGTTTAAGACAAGGAAACCTTGCTCTGTACCAACATGTAAGTATATGCACTGTCAGTATTCATGGCCTTTATGTCAGAGCAAGAAAAGCATTAAAGATGCAGCTGAGCACTCCCAAGACCAGCTTCTTCTTAGATACTATCTGTAGTCTGAAAAAGAAGCTGAGAAGCCTTAGAATAAAAGGGACCTTCCCCCTTTTTAGAGCACTGTTTCCATGTTCTTGCTGACCTAGAGGGAAGCAGATTCAAACCTAAGGTCTGCATGAATACATCCCTCCTACACCATGGAACTGCCATTGACTTGCCCACCAAAGGAAGGTGCTAAACAACTAAATCTGTCTTAGTAGCCAAGCTGACCATCATGCTCATTCTTATTAGCAGTAATCTGTATTGCAGTAGTATTTCAGAGCTAGGTTGATGTGGGACATACTAAGTATAAGCTTAGTGTGACATCTAACATTTTGGTAATCTGCTTTCTAGTGAAATCTTCAACCTAGGCCTGCATTGGTTCCCAGCCTCGTGGAACAACCCAAATCAGGGTCATGGGGAGTCCACAGTAGGATCACAAAGGGGCTGCACAAACACGCACATGCACACTCACACGCACGGCCCAGGAGCGGTGGGCAGGCAGGGCAGGGCTGCGGTGCACAAAGGGGGCAATGGTGGCTCCCCTGACACTGGGCTGCCACCGCAGCTGCACTCTGCTCCCAGCAGCCCCCATGGCACTGGGTTGGGAGGGCCTGTTGGTGACCAATTTAGGGTTGCAGAAAAAAAAAGGTTGGGAATCACTGACCTAGGTTTATTAGCCTAACACAATGCCTGGGGACAGACAGGTGCCTGAGAACATGAGTTACAAAGCCAGCACTTTGCACTGTTTCAGTAAGACAGTAGGAAATTCTGAGGGGTGGTTCTGGGACCAAGTCTAAAGGACTGAGACAACTAAAGATGGACCAAAGTAAAACACTGCCCTTCAGCTAGCCTTCACAGTCATAAACTCTCCTCTGAAACCAGCAGCTAGACCCAGCCAGTCCTCTCTCCCTGAAGTGGAAGGAGGAAGTGAAGCCTCCTTATGCTCTGTAACAGAATACTCCCTTGGGGTCCGTTTCACCCCCAGCTCTGCCTAATTTGGAATAGCGATTTGAATCCAAACCTCTCCACAGCCAAAAAAAACCATTAATCATGGGATATTCTTAGGTAAGTCTCTTTCAAGCTCTTTTACTCAAACTGTTCCACTTTTGAATAGAAAGTTTTTATACCAAATGGAACAGCTGAAGTGAGGAAGACTGGGGTGTTCACCTAGCCAAGTAACTAATACCCTACTGCTCTGTCCTTGAAAGCAGGTTATTTGGGTTTAAAGCAGATATGTGGCAAACGAGGGATTTGAACCCCATTTCCTCACATTCAAGCAGAGTCTTCCAACAAGCGGGCTGGTGAGTGTAATGTGGTGACACCTTTGCTAATCCCATGTACCAAACAGGGCCCCACAAGTGAGCAATGCATGGTATCACATAGTCTAAGCTCCTGCAGAAGCTTGTGGTACAGGTCAACAACGTCATTACTTGGGTAGGTGTGGGCATTTCAAGCACCAGAAATGTAGGTGGCCAAATTAAGTCCCTTTATAGACCTCAAGTCTCTAGTGTTCAATTGAAGAACATGCCCATATTATACTATGCATTATGTATACATGACAGAAAGCTCCAAATGAAGGTCTACATCATGTAAGGCTTCCTAGATACAAAGTGAAAGTCAACAGATAGAGAACAAGGAAACAGCAGATGATTATGATTGTTGTAAGAAGTGGCAGAGAGCAAACCTAACCATTGTTCAGTAAGTTTTACCATGGCAGTGACAAGTTTTATGGAGATACTTGGGCAATGAGGTGTTTTCACAAATATCCCAGGAGATCTAGTGAAGAAGTGCGGAGTAACTTAAATCCCCACCCACAAGTATTCCTAAGGTACCAAAAATGTTATACTAAAGGGATGGGGCTTTTTTTTTTCAAATTCCCATGGAGAAAGAATATATGTAATGCAGTTATTAATGATGACTGTTCATTTATCTTACATTTTCTTAAAAATTAAAGAGAAGTTAGCATGCTGTCATATAACTAAAACCTTACAAATCCTGCCATTTGCTACTGTGGTGTGAATGGGGGCCCTTAGATTCTAACCTTATAACTATATAATAAGTAAACCTTATATAAGGAATAGAACGAAACTTACACTATTTTGACTATACAGAAAGGGTGACTAATTAGAAAAGGTTACTTAGCATAAGTGGGAAACTTTGGTTTCTTTAATTAGCATATTTAAGGCTAAATCATTTCTTCCCTGAAACATCACATTTTGTTAAATGCTGTTTAGTGCCCATAACCATTCTGCTGATTGTCTCAAAATATGTTCTCCTTATAGGCCAGTGCTAACCTGTGCATATGAAATGTGTTCAGCTTAATGTTGTGTTAAAAGAGTTTGGTCTCTAGAGTCATCTCTCTTCTTAATAATATGTAATCATACCCCATCTATTTAGTTTTTATTTACCTTGCCATGTGCAGACAATGAATCCAGCTTAATTAAATGTTTCTTTAAACAGTCAAATGGCACTAGTTTCCACCTAAAAAATCTACATGCCATACTTTTAGGGCACCCTCAAGAAACTGAATGCTAATAAGGAGAATGTAAGATGATGTACATCTAATAATACCAAGGAATTTTGACATTTGCTATGTAATTTGGTAAAAGAGGTATTTCCTTATGGGCTTTGTGCAAGATTATTATTGAGCAGGCCAACTTTAATAGTTGATGGAGAGCTGTATTTCAGATAATGCTAAGAAATTAGAAAATTAAACTAGCATGTTTTAATGCAATATTATGTAGATATGATAGATTAAACCAGTATGATATAATGTTGTCAGCTAACTCCTAAGCCTTGCTACAGTCCCTTTAATGTTCAGCATTCTCCTTGTGGCCCCTAAGTACACGACCTAGGGATTTTGCAAAGCAGGGGATCACAACTGGACTGCATGGGATTGCAGTAGAGACTATCACCAGCCTGGCACAGTTTAAAGTACTTCTGAAGCCCAGATGGTTGGGGGAAGTTTTGAGTTTAAACTAATAACTGAAAATCAATATCCAAAGTCCCCTGAATAGTTTTTATTTCCTCTCTTTTCAACATCTGCCAATTCCAGCCCATTCTTTACAGGCAAATATTTTAACTCCTTTAGTTTGAAAGGGTGTAGTAAGGAAGAAAAAGGAAGCAAAAATCATGGAAAACTTTGCTTTTCCTTGCCATAATAAGGACCTTTTTAAAAACTATAAAAGCAGCAAGGAAGGAATGACAAAAGCATCTAACTCATTAGTAAAATGCATGCAGTGCACCTGGAGATGCCCATTGAAGTAATTACAAAAGGGAAAAAAAACCAAGAAAACAGGCAAGCATGAAGACAATAGCCATTAGAAACAATATTAAATTAAGCACTCCTCTCAAGATCTAAAAATTCACAGATTAAATTGTGCATCACAAGCCATGCCTTCACTTAGCTGGAGTCATGGAGAGAACCTGGAAAATTTAAATCAGCAGCTTTTGTCGTACTGAGCTACCAAAAAAGTTGATTTTTCTATATGCACCAGCTTGCAGAAAACAGCACAATGTTTCTATTTGCAGGGGGAAAAAAGTAAGGTCACTTCACTAGGGTCGTTTTAATAGTAAAAAGGCCGACAAGGAAGACAGAGTACAGATTCCAGGTGGTACTTAATTGCTCTCTAGGCCTAGCATGGAGCCCACTAAAATCATAGAATTGGACAAAATTAGGGTTGGAAGGGACCTCAGGACGTCATCTAATCCAACCCCTGCTCAAAAGGAGGAACCATCCCCAACTGTATGATTCCAACAAAACTTTATCTAGCCGGGTCATAGAAACCTCCAAGGATGGAGATCCCACAACCTCTCTGGGTAACCTGTTTCAGTGTTTTACCACCCTCCTGGTAAGAGTTTTTTCCTGATATCTAACCTAAGCTTTCCATGATGCAACTTGAGAACAGTCCAGCTCCATCCTATTCGAAACCACCCTTCAGGTAGTTGAGGCTGCTAATAAATCCCCCCTCAGTCTTCTCTTCTCCAGACTAAATAATCCCGGTTCCCTCAGCCTGTCTTCATAAATCATGTGCCCCAGCCCCCTAACCATTTTCATTGGCCTCTCTCCAATTTGTCAACATCCTTTCCGCAGTGGGGTGCCCAGAACTGGACATGGTACTCCACATGTGGCCTCACCAGTGCCAAATAAAGGGGAAATATCACTTTCCTCAATCTGCTGGCAACACTCCTACCTATGCAGCCCAGTATGCTATTAGCTTTCCTTTCAACAAGAGCACAATGTTGGATCATATTCAGCTTACTGTCTACTGTAATTCCCAGGTCCTTTTCTGCAGAGCTGCTGCTCAGCCAGTCAGCCCCCAGCCTGTACCAGTATATGGGATTGTTCCGTCCTAAATGCAGGACTTTGCACTTGTCCTTATTGAACCTCATGAGATTTCTTTTTGTCCAATCCTCCAATTTGTTGAGGTCTCTCTGAAACCTAGCCTTATCCTCCAGCGTATCTACTACTCTCTCCAGCTTGGTGTAATCTGCAAACTTGCTTAGGGTGCACCCTATGCCATCTTTCAGGTTGTTGATGAAAATATTGAATAAAATCAGCCACAGGACTGATGCCCTCCCTCCCCACCACTTGATTCCAATTGCCAACTTAACATCAAGCCATTTATGACTACCCTTTCAGCCTGATGATCTACTCAGTTTTCTATCCACTTTATAGCCCTTCATCCAACCTGTACTTCCTTAGCTTGCTTGAAAGAATGTTGTGGGAGATCATAGCAAAAGCCTTTCTAAAGTCAAGGTATATCATGTCTCTGCATCCACAGAACCAAGTCATCTTGGAGAAGAAATTATTTAAGTCTTTCCTCTGTTAGTTGTTGACCATTGGTCCATTGGGCCTCATTTTCTCAAGGGGTGCCTTCCTGAAGAGTTGCTCCCTCAGATCTTGGTGCTCCCCCTGACTTACTTGTAGGTGCTATCAAGTCACCTCTCAGCCTCCTTTTGCTCACACTGAGCAACCCCAGTTCCCAGAGCCTTTCCTCAGACGGCTTACGTTCCAAGACCTTGATCATGTGGGTGGCCCTTCTCTGCACTCTCTTGAATATGTCCGTGTCCTTGAAGTGCAGTGCCCAAAGCTGGGCACAGTACTCCAGTTGCAGCCTCACCAATGCTGAGTAGAGAGGGAGAAGCTCCTCTCTGGATCTGTTGGCAATACATTGGCTGATGCATGCCAGAGCTCTCTTTGCACTGCCGGCAACTTCATCACCATGCAATGAAGTGTTGTGGCATCCTGGGGTGCTATGAGATCCTTTTAAGGGCTGCTGCATAATAATAACACTTCCAGGTGTACAAACACCAACACATGATTCACAAGATAAACCTGAGATTTTAAGCAGGAATCCATAGTGTCAAAAACATCCTGACTTGTTGCGGTCTGAGTTTTTTGCAGCAGGAGAAGTGCTTTGTTATTTTTCCATAGTCATAAAATGACTGAAAGCTGAGAGCTGGCATTTTTTTGCAGGGTGCCTTGATTAAAACCATGGGTGCTTTCAGTTTAATGAGAGGTTCCTTGAGTCTGAAAAGGAAGAGAGCCACTGCTGTAAGATCAGAAACACTTTTGCCTCTCTCTCTTCAGTTCCATTACACATTCGGTTCTCAGCATGGTCCTGGTGATTTCACAACTCTACCTGGCAGATTCTGGGAAGAAATGTTATGCAAATTAAACTCCCATTTTATCTGTATTTACCCATTTCCTAGGTGAGTGGGAAGGGCAAGAAAGTGCTTTCCCATTCCAGACTGCATGGCTCTCACTTTATCATTACATTCAATGACGGCCCTCCACTCCCCCATGTATACTGTTGCAGGTACAGGTTTCCCATGCTTTATGCTGTACATGTATTCTTGGAAAATGCCATACAACTCAATTTTGCATAAAGGGAAGCCACCTTAAAATGTAACAAATAGGGATAGGTTTCAAGCCCCCAATTTTACTGACCCCCAGACCTATTTCTACCACTTTTACAAGACAATTTTGGTACTCACCAACAGCAAACAGTACACACAAGCACAGGGCACTAGCATAATGGGGATGACAACTACAGAAACATGTGTTGCAGACAACGAGCAAGGAGCACAGATCCACACAGGAGACTATATTTTGGTGCATGTCACCGCACAAGGCAGCTGACTTCGGGCTTCCAACACACTGTTCTCATACAAGTGAATTTACCTTGCATATAACGATGTTTTTGGGTGTAAAAAGGGTCATTGCATAAGAGTGACTTCGCACATACAGGACCCGCATAAAGAGAGGGAAACCTGTACCTATGTAAGACATTACCACAACCTAACAAAGGCCAGAAACAATTGGCTTTGGACACCAGTGTCCCTTCCTTAATTTAATTTCTATCCTTTACCTTGCTGTTCTCTGGAGATTTCAGAAGAGGCAGGAAACTGAAACCAAAGCAGAACTCCTGATTGGTTGCCTAAGCAATTATAATGAGAGCAGTAGGGCAGGTCAGCCTGAGTGCGGAGAACATCATGATCTGTATTGGCCAAACGGCTTGGATGAAAAATGAATAAATACGTAAATGAGAAAAAATAACTTCTGTTCAAGTAATGAACATAATATATTAGCTTTGTATGTTCCATTTTATACTTTATAATTAAGACTGGAATAGCCTATAAAATGACACATAATATATTAAATACCTTCTGTATCTTATAATGTGCGGTCTAGGTTTTTCAAATGAAGGCTCATATGGCCCAGCTGCCATAAGCCATATGGCTACTCTGTTAATTGTTGTGCTACTGTATATTCAAAAACGTATTAGGGCTGCAGTTGGATGAAAACAGGCAGAGCATGTGCGAGGGTTAAATTATGCTGGTCAGATAACGTGCTATTCAATGTGGTTCTTCTTTTAGTGTTTGTGGACTTGATTCAGCTGCCCAATTTGTTTTATGTAGTGCAGCCAAAATAAGTCTCTACAAACTAAACAGCTGAGAACAGATGAAAATAGAGCTAATAATATAGTCATTAGGAATAGAGCCAAAGCAGAAATTGCAGATGCCCAGTGTAAAAGGAAAAGTCAAAGAGAAAGGAAGCTGAACGCTCTGGGCTGTAGGAGCCCAATCTCAAATAAAAGATATATGAGCAGCCTCCAAAGAGAAGATATATATGGTAAGTGTGAGGGTTTGGTCGATGCATAGGTGGCTGGGCCTGAGGTAGGCCACTAGGAGTGACCTGATGGTCAGCAGGGCAGGGACACAGGTTACCAGAGTTGAGAAGGACGATTTAGGAGATGTAATCCAAGACATAAGGTGACGTCAGGAGCCAGGAGTCAGATCCAGGTCGGGGGTCAGAGAACCTGGCCAAGTCAGGATGCCCGGAAAACCAGAGAGAGCAGGGCCAGTGCTGAGGTTCAGGGGAGATTAAGACCAGGGTCAGGGAAAGCCAAATCCCAGTCAGGAGCCAGGCGAACCAGAAAGGAGCGAACACAAAGCTTGCTAGAACAGACTGAGCCTGTATGCCTGCAGCTTGAGCCTGCAGGTTGCTCACAAGATGTGAGTGGTGCTTTTAGCAGCCAGTCCAGCTGTGGATGTGGAGAACTGGGGCAGTCACCTAAGCCAGGGATCAGGGGCAGATGTAAGGACTCCAGTGCTCGGCCCAGTTGGACATACCTAGTCAGAAACCCTTGACAGTAAGAGTTATTGCTACATTGCCACATATATATAGCTCTCACAAGTGAATGTTTAACTCTTATTCACGTTTTATAGCCTTTCCATATGGGTGACATAGGCAGGACACAGGACAGCAAATCTTTCAGTAGACCATGCAGGAGATGAGGGGGGTTTCAAGCTGACAATCTATCAAAACATCAAGACTCCTTAAGTATGAAACAACAAACTTAAGTCACTTTAGAAGACCTGTATGAGCAGTGATCAGCTCTCTTTTGAGATTGGTGATGTGTAAATATATCTGGGGATTAATAAATTGAAGGAGTCACAGTAAATTAAAATGTGGAGGGCAGCAGAAGGATTTGGGAAAGTAGGTTAAGAAAATTCAGCAAAGAAGATGAAACAGGTGGTCTCAAGCCAGGTCCCAATTCAATAGTTGAGTGTTTATAGTGAAGTTATAGTACTAGAGAATGAGCTTAGCCTGTTTATTTTATATGCTGATCTTAGTACTAGACATAGCTGACATGGAGAAACTATACTGGAGTTTGCTTAAAAGCCCAACAGTTTTGATCCTACTGAGGTTAGAGAGTTTCCACCTGATAAGTGAAAAGACACATTCAAATACCTACCCAGATTCTTTACTTCTAAAATCAGAGTATTTATTTTCAAAGAGGCTCTTCCATGTCATGTCCACTTACAGAGCACTTCAAGGCTAGGGGCAGACATTACACACAAACTGGTTTAAGTGATCAGAAACTTGTTTAAACCTGTAACAGAACAGACATTCAGTGCATATAAACCAGTTTGAAAATGGCTGAAACTGGTTTGGAAATGGCCGAAGCCGGTCTCTGGTTGGATGTAGTATCAGACTTAACTGATTTGGCTCAAAGCGGTTTATGCAATTTCTGTCCCAGACCCCTTCCTAGTTTAACTTAAACCAGAGTCCCCCAGCATCCCAACATGATTTCTGGGTTGGGCAGGGCTCCCTGCCCTAGCCCTGCAGGGTTGGCCCCACCACTCTGCTCCCCAGCCAGAGTACACACAGGCGGGATGGGGGTCTGGCCAGAGAGGGGTTTAATTCCCCACTCCCTGTCCCACCAGCTGGGATGGGCTGGGTCTGCTGGGCACTCTCCCCTTGCTGCTGCAGTGGCAGGCCAGTGTATCCCCTGAGGCAGAGGGGGCTTATTCTCCCCTCTACCCCCACTGCTCCTGAGGGACCACAGCCAGGTCTGCCCACCCCAACCACTGCCACTGCTGCACCCCCTGCCCTGTGCAGCATCTGGGGCTGCACCTGCACAAGCTGCTATGGGATGCCTGGGGCAGGGGGCTGTTCTGTCCCCAGCTGCCACTCCCATGGCCAAGCCACACTGATCTGGGTGGGGGTAGGGAAACTTCTGCCCCACTCATGGATCTCTGGCTCCAGCTCCTGAACCCCTTGGAAGGTGGAAGGCACCTGGGTGAAAGGCTTCAGTCTGGACTGACCTGAGCAACTACAGGCATGTGCCTGCATGTATGTCCTGTTACAAACTGGTTCAACCTAGGTTGGTTAGACAAACATGCAAGGCTAGGGACAGACGTTTAAAAACGCCTGAGCCTGAATTGATTCAATCTTTGCAGGTTAGTCTAACCTGTAAAGCTTGAACCAATTTGGAGGTGGATAGACATTCCCCTTTCATTGCAGAAATACAGGCACATGTCTGCAGTGGCTCAGACTAGAAGCCAGGGAGTGGTAGAGCAGCCCGCCTTTCTATTCCATAGTGCTGAGCTGAAGGGGAGGCATGGCCAGGCCCCAGCAGGATGCTCTGATTTGGGAGGCCTCCCCCCACCCCACCCTCCCCTGCTGCTGAGCAGCAACGGAGTCAGCAGGGAGTTACACAGCATTTATCATCCCATCAGCAAAACAAAAGCTTGTCTCATTAGTTCAAGCTAATCTTAAACAACTTTTTCCAAGGAAGGAATGGAGGGATGTTACCAGCTGACCTGTTGATTAGCTCCAAGAAGCCCTAAGCAGACGCTGTCCTGCCTGCCTTTGTCCTGTCTGCCCTACACAGATACCTCTTAGCGTTAGCTAGCATACCACATGCTGACTAAGGTCCATGCTGTGGGAAAGAGGAGGGAGCAGCAAGTGGTAAGGAGGGAGATAGGGCAGGGGAAGCCAGACAGACCCTGCTATGCCTGCAAGTCTGTGTCGGAGCTCCAGTGAGAGAGCAGAGAGGAGGGGTCAGTCCTGCTGGGCTGGAGCAGAGCCCAGCCCAGAGAGCCTACTGCGATACTGAGTGACTCTGGTTTAAGTTAAACCAGGAAGGGGTGTGGGACACATAGTGCATAAACTGATTTGACCCAAATCAGTTAAATCTGATACTACCATCCACCAGGTTTATCTCAAACTGGTTTCAGCCATTTTCAAGCTGGTTTATGTGCACTGAATGTCTGTTCTGTTACAGGTTTAAACCAGTTTCTGATCACTTAAACTGGTTTATGTGTAATGTCTATCCCTAGCCCAAAGGATGAATCAGTTCAGGATCCAGCTTTTTGAATGTCTATCCCTAGCCCAAGTGAGTGCCCCAGGCCTACTTCCAGAGCAGAAGCAAAGGAGGGTCCCTGTAGGAAGGAAATGTGGGACAATTTTTAAACAGTAATTTTAAAGCATCAAGGATATACTTTTACCCCAACAGAAGCTCCAAAAATGATTAAAAAATGCTCAATCATAAACAAAGCAAGCAAGAGTTAACACTTCAGATGTACAATTAGAAAAATATATCTTTTTCCTTCAGCTTTCTTCTGTATCCCATCCTCTTGACTCTTAAAAAAATCCTAGTTTCTTAATCATGTGTTCTGGGATGAGCCCAAATTCTCTCAGTATTTCCCAGTACCCCTGGGGAAATAGACTGTATTCTAGGCTGTTTCTGGCATCTGTCCTCCATAATCCCCAGGCACACTGTAGCAGAGGATTCATGTAATAGTTTAGGAATAGCCATCTCCTCAATGATTTGTGTTCTTTTGTCCTCTCTTAGCTGGAAAAAGATTGCTAAAGATTTTTAAGTGACACTGTCAATATAAAAATCAAAGTTTTGTCTGAACAGTTTTTATCTATATGTAACTCACAGGATTACTGTAATGAGAAAGACAGAAGAAAAATAAAAAATAGATTTCCCTGCTTTCTCAGTTTGATTTGTGTGTTCAACAGTATTCCAACATGTATAGTCAATTATCCTATCTTAGGCTCTTAAATGGCCACTGTTTAGTTTCTTAGCACTTCACAATCTATAATGCACCTGTGCTTATAACTCTGTGAGACAGAGATACTATTCTCATTTTATGGATAGGGAATGGAGACAAATTTTGGATAGATTTTAAAAATTATTTCATTGTTTAATGCTGAAAGTAGAGGCCTCAAGTCAAGTAGGGTTTGCTAAGGCATAAGTCAGTGGAAGGTGGATGCTTATCTGCACCTTTAGACGTTTTGAAAAATCTGGCCCTTTGTTGTTTTCTCAGCATGGTTTGCAGTGTGTTGCGGATTAGGGGTTCAACCTAAAATTTTAAGCCCTCTAACCACTAAGTTATCCTTCATCTCAGTCAAATGAGAAGTATTTTTAAAATGTGCATCCCTACACTACTGTAATGCAAAATGGACATGTGCAGTTAACCTGATTTTGACTTGATCATAGCCCTTTAATCATCTAAGTTAATTTGTTTCTCTGAGTGCTTTTCCTTCCTATCATCATTCATAAATGACTAGCCTCTTATAAAGGGAACAGGTAAATTTTATAAAAGGTTGCTTGTGCCAAAAAAGGCAGCTTTTTCCTTTTCCTTTTTGCTTCTTGTGCTGCAGACAAAGGAAGACTTATGCCAAACTGTTTTGTTTCTTCAATTTTTATTACAGGCCTTAGGCTTGAATCATTCTGGACCAGATGCAATCCAATCTGATCCCACTAATACTTCTTATACAATATTTATAACAGCCCATATTGAACCCAAGGCTACTTTTGCCAACAGATACCATGAGCTATATTTCTCCTCTCCACTTTATTGTCTGCTGGCTCCTGGCAAAGATTTGGTAATGAAATTCTCCTTCTCTGTTTTAAGGCACAGCATATTTGCAATAATAGTCTATTCAGTAAGTGATTTCTAATCAACAGATATAGAAAAAATGGCCTGCTTTTTTGCTTGCACCCCATCATGATAGTACTATTATGCTGAAATTATAAAACTTTTACATGTATTGCTTTGGGACCTGTCGCAGAATACTTAGGCACCCTGCTCCTTTTAGAGAAGGGAAAACTGATAGGTAAGAGTCCTAGCAGTGAGTGAGGAGCCCCAGCTGCCGGTTGCCAGGGCAACCAAAGTTAGTTAGTGACCCACACCTGCCAGCGGTCAGCTGACCAGAAGGGGCAGGGCCTGGTTCACATTTAAACCCCAGGGCTGGGGCCAGGCTAGCAGCCAATGGAGAAGGATCTCTGCCAGAGCAAACAGAGGGGAGAAGCCTGACTGCACAAGCAGCTCCTGATTGCTGTTATAGGGTGGAGACTTCCCTGGTAGGGATTGAATGATGTTTATCTGGACGGCTTAGATTTTATGTTATAGCCCAGGGGCTTGTGTTTTGTGTTTGCTGTTTAGATCTGGAGGTTTGGGTGAGGCTATCAGGGGTTGGAGAAGGCCTCATAGGGGTGTCATGGTCACATGGAGACCCCAGCCCCAGAGAGGGGGGGCAGTGAGAAGCCCCGGGGAGGGCAGCATTGATGAACGCCCAGTGAGGTGTCCAGTGAAGCAGGGCCACAGAGAGCCCAGGGAGGATGAGGGGGCCAGAGTAGAGGAAGGCCCATACTAAATGATATGAGTACCATCTGCGAGGTTTGGGCTGCAGTGTAGGGGAGGAAAGGAGCCACAGATAGTGCCCCCTTCCATCGGGGCAGCAAAATGGGCAGCATCCCACTTAATTAACATCTTCTAATTAAACAATTAACAACAAGGCATGGCAGGTGAGAAAGGGGGTGGTTGGTGCATAACGGGTGAGTGGGGTCACCGGTGGACACACCCTGAAGGGGCACACCTGTCACAGGACCATATATATTTGTTGAATGGTCTTATCTGTGAATTTTTGGATGAAGGGATATTATAGGGTATGGTAACATATATGCATTCCCCTTAAGTGAAAACATTGAGTTTTATAGAATGGTAGATAGGTCTAAAACTGTATTACAGATAAACCAGTATCACTCGTATAGTTTGTTATAGATAATCTCCTATAGAAAATAATTCACTAGTGGATGGATGGGGTAGATGACCTAGTTTTCCTATATCTAGTTTTTATGATTTATATATTTCTACCCTGGATTATTGGATTATTACAAGGGTTACACAAAAGACAAGAAAAAGTATGTGAGAATAAAGCTATTACTGAGGGTTGGGATATCCAACTTTTCAGAGCATTTTCATCTAAAACTAGTCTGAGTTCTTCAACAGTCCCTCAAAAAAGTTTCAAGCAATGGCTAGAACTGGTTGGGAATTATTTTGCTATATAGCATTTAATCTGAAACATATGAACTGCATTGGAAAATGTAGATTTTGTATTTCCTACACTTTCTTTTATTTGGTGCAATTGGTGGTCAAAAACTAGACAGAAGGGCCCAACTCAGAGTGCCCAAGAACCTGCTGGCTTGGAGGTAGGAGTCTGAAGTTCAAATCCCTAGTTTAAATTGGGGAGAGGAGAGACCTGAACCTTGTTTTTTTTTAATTTCCCAAGTAAGTGTCATCATAATTGGGTTTTGTTTGGCTGTTTTGGAGTAAGGAAAGGAGTTTCTCATTTTCCATTTCATAAGTTATCGAGATCCATCCAGCTGATGCAGAATGAGAACAGTTGGGAAATCTCAAAAAATTCTGTGGGACAGGAAAACCATTTTCTACCTCGTTTTGCTCCTGTTGCTCTGTGCAAAGCTTTCAGTTCAAAGGGGAAATGTGAGTCAATGGGGAAGATAAAGATTAATAGCTTTATATACCAAAGTCAGTACAGTTTTATGTTGCTTTAATGTATCATTTACACTCCCTGTAACATGAATGCAAGGGAAATCACTATAGTTGACTGTTGCTGATAATTAGGAAGTGAAACAAAAGTGAAAGTGATACCTTAGATAAGCAGATCAGAGATATTTTCTGACATCGCCAATGAGCATTTTACCAATTTGTAACAGGTGTGACAGCTCACAGATGCCCCATTTTCTGGCCACAACACAGACCGGGTCTCTGTTTCTCTCAGTTTTCTCATTTGACCTACCTGCCACAACATGATGCTAATTTGGGGCTTTGTCACATGTTACACTTAGCGTATGTTAGCTGCAGTAAGGCTAGCCTCTGAGCATTCAAACAGTAAATCACATGCTAAGTGCTATCACAGTATAGCAAAGTAGGGCTTTTCCAGTTAGGTAATACTGTATGGAGATATTCCTAACATGGGTTGACCCAATCTCCAACTGCTCCATGGGTTTGTCAGTCCAGCCCCTTCTCCCCACTGTCCTGGAGTGGACTTCTGTCTAGTGCAAGGGTTGGAACTGAAAACCAGGCCCTAACACCAGTAGTTAGATTGTAGTAAACATCACCGGGCAACTGCTCTGAATTTTTCTAACAATAACACTTACTACAATCTAAATAAAACATATCCTAAGTTTAACATGTGACAAAGTCCTTAGTGAGCAGGTTACCAGAGGAGAGTAAACCTTGCTTATAGTGGTGTCCTACCAACCTCCTCTGGGTCCCTTCTTGCATGGTCTCCTATGAGCTCTACACAGCTAGCCTGCCCCTTACAATGCCCTTTAGATTTGTTGTCAGTTCTTGCAGGACTCATTCCAATCTGTTAGGCTAGGAACAGATGTGGCATTTGTCCTGGGACAAATTGTGCTTGTGCTTACCTGCAACACTAATATCCTGGCATTGGCATTTACACACATCACCCTTCTAATCAGGGTGTTGTGAGTGGCTGAATGCTCTGCCCTTTTCTGCCATGGGTTTTGTGATCCAGTCCTGGAACAACCATTCACATGCACTTTGAGATGTCTCAGGACAAACTTAGTACTTCTTGTCTTGTAAATGTTTTTAGAGCTTGTCCCAGGACAACAGATAGAGATGTCTGAACAACTGCTCTTTGTCTTGATAAAATGTTCTGTAGCATACCCTCTACTCAGTCTGCTGGGCCTCTCCCAGAATCAGCCTCTCCTTAGGCCCCATTATAATCCATCTAATTACTAGACCAACCTTTCTTTCAACCTAGTTGGCCTTAGTCTGATTCTTGTCCAGTCCAGCCTGTCTACAGATCTATTTATAGCACCTGCTTCCTAGATCCAGCCTTTTCTTGCAGCAGCACAGCTAAGCTCAGCTACACTGTGGTGTCCCCCTTACAGGGCCTTTTCCCTTTCTTTCATGTGGTGGGGAACAAAGGGACTCTGTAACACAGGCCAAAAGAAGCCAAGAGATTCACAATTAACTGTCAGCAGGTCAAATTAAGAAGAACTAACAGGGTAACAGAAAAACATCCATTCACACAAAATGTTCTTACTTTACACTATCAATTAATTTTAAATAAAAAAGGAAAACTAAACACATGAGTAAAATCAGTAATTAGCAACAAAGTGATGGAACTGAGTTAGACACCCGCTTTATAACATCACATTCTTTTCCCTAAGCTTTTTCTCTGTGTTAATGGGCAGTATGAAAAAGAGCATGGGTATATATTTATCTGGTAGTTTATTTACAACTCCTATTTATATGATGTAAAGCTCCTGGACAACTCTTCCTTCATACCATTATTCTTTGCCATAAAGCAAGGATAATCATTTAAACAGACAGGCTTACATGAGTAACCCTTGCTGACCCAGAGTTAATCCTCAGTGGGCATGTCTACACAAGACGTTTACTGTGGCACCAACTAATTAGCTTTCCAGTAAATGTCTTGGCATCTACACATGCAAGGCAATTAGGTTGGAGTAAACTAATTAACTGCAGCAGGGTAGAACTTGTAAATACAAGGACTATCCTGCTCCAGAAGTTTTTAGTTCACAGCAGCACATGTGTAGACACTGATGTGGCTTGCTGGAGCATGAGGGTGCTTGAGTGCAGGGGCTACCTGCTGGGTAGCCCTACACTGCAGCACCTTTATGTCCCAGACAGTCCCTTTGTAGCATGTTGAGTTGTGGAGAGCAGCCCCAGGCTGGCAGACTGATCCCCTGGGTCCCCTGCCAGCCAGGGCTGCTTTGACACAGCTCAATGTGCTGTATTTCCAGGCACACATTCAAATGACTCAATAAACTTTGGAGAAAAAACTCTGGAGTTTATTACTTTGCATTAATTACGTGTCCAAATCTAATCTAAATACAGGGTTGAGGAAAAATATTCCAAATGTAAGGCAAGCAGCAATCAACTTCGTACTTCTGTAATTTCAGCTGTGAACTCTGGTGTTTTTGTCCTTGGATAGACAAAGAAAGTGTTTGGATTGGCCACAAGAAACCGAACGTCATGTACTTTACTCTCACCCATTGAATCCTCAACCTACATTTTGATTGACTGCCTGTCTTGTATGTACACCTGCCCAGCCTCTGGCTTCGTTACTTTTCATTTCATCCTGGAAGACCACATACCAACTGCTGAAACTTCCTTAGCCTGACGAAGGGTTTCTGAACCTGAAAGCTTACTTAAAAATTGTTCTCCAACTATTTAAGTTGGTCTAATAAAAGATATCAGATTCACCCAAAGAACCTTGTCTGCCTGTGTACTTTGCCTGTTTCATACAGGAGACAGGACTAGGAGCACTGGCAGCAAGGTGCAGCAGAGGAAATTTTGGTTGGAGATTAGGAAGAACTTTCTATAAGGGTGGTCAAAGCTTTAGATACATGGGTAGGAATAAGCTACCTACTTAGATAAATTGTTGAATCTCTCTCCCCGGAAGTTTTCAGGAGCACATAAGACAGACACTTGGCTGGGATGGTTTAGTCAGGGATGATCTTGCCATGAGCAGAAGGCTAGATGAGAGGACTTTGTTAGGTCCCTTCTGGCCCTACTTTCCTATGATCTTACATAGTGCATATTACAGAGTGTAAGACAGAAATAATGTCTTTTGTGTGTACGCAGAACCAACATTGTGGTCACTAATGGGCAGAATGAGTAGAAATAACGTTGACCATGAACACTGTGTGACCAGGCAACTGCCCATGCATAATTGATTAAAGTGGAGCGACTTCCTCATCCTGAGGCCTCCTCAAGAGCTTTATTTTAGTTAGTTCTCAATATATGACAAACCAAATGGTAGGGAAAACAGGTCAGCAGGTTCAGGCAGTTAAGCTCTAGATTGACTTCATCCAACTTAATGCTTTTTAATCACTCTTTGAACAAAAGATTTAGCTCTCATAATCCTCCTTTTGCTCAATTTGCTGTTCCTCATTTATACTATGTTAAATTACTTGTGTAGTTTTCTTGACTTTTTTTTCTGAAGAAAAAAAACTGCTGAGATATCAGGACAAATGAGCTTCAAGGACCATCATTTTTTACTTTTCTCTCCTCCCTCCTAGAGCTTCCTCTTTGGAAATCAGCAGCCAAAAACACATGCATTCTTTTTCACAGCATAATCCACATGCTCTTGCTGTGCTCTTGTTATTCTTATTGAACTGTTATTGTACATCCATCTAACAAGAAACATCTGATCTGGTAATTAAAGCTAGTTTGAAAGAGGAAAGTACCTGCCAGCCCTTCTGTCTCAAAATTCTTCCAGTACCAACCTTTCAATTATCCTTTAAATATGCACAGTGAGAACATTATTGTCAGAGATACCTAGTACTAAAGCTCCTATTAACTTTAAGTGGGGTTCATTGTGATCAGCACATTAGAAAATAAGGCTATGTGTGTGCATTTGGCCACAAGCCACAAAGCTTTTCCCACAGTCTGAAGAAATTTGGCCCTTCCAACGGTCCTTCTCATACCTCCTGGATCACAAAGGAGGTATGTCCTTCTTGTACCTTCTGACCACTTCAAGAGCAGACTGTACACTTTAAGGTCTGGTATCTCCATTAGTCTGATATCTCCATTAGTACCTCCATAGGCTTGGAAGACTTTGGGTGCTTGTACACGTGACGCCATTACCATGTACACATTACAAAAATTTCACATTGTGTGGCTTAATGGCATCATACTGTACACATTGTGCAGGAGGTTTGGGGGTTTTAAATGAGTTTTCCTCATTGCAAACTAAACTACATCAGGATGTAGTTTAGTTTGCAACAGTGCATTGCAGCTATTAGACAGCTTGCCCCCCGGCTGCAAAACCGGGAAGGCTCTGTAGAAAAAAAAGATATGGCCCCTTGCCACTTCTGCCTTCAGCAGGCACCTGAAGTGGAAAGAGGCCCGATTCTTTGGGGGTATTTTTGGCGGAGCCTGCCTGTCTCTCCTGTGGCCAGTAGGCTGAGCTGCCAGCAGGCCAAGTGGCTCCAGAGCTGTGGGAGTCCCAGTCCTCCCTATGTGGTGGCGGCACCCCCTGGGGCTGCCGGGGTAGGCTGCTAGTGGTCTGGGTGCTGCCCTAGCTTTGGGTTTAGGGAACAGTTGGATCAGGCTAGGCGCTGCCCCTGAGCTGGGGCAGCACCTGGCCCACTAGCATTCTGCCCAGGCAGTCCCAGGGGGCACCACCACCATGAATGGAAGGGCAGGGCTCCCCCGAAGCTCAAGGGCCAATTGGCCCACTGGCAGCTTGCCCCCTGGCTGCGGGCAGGCTGCACTGAAAAAATAAAAAAAGAATCAGGCCCCTCACAGTAACAGTGATGGAATCCCCTAAATCAGGGGCGGGCAAAATATGGCCAGCGGGCTGGATCTAGCTCACCAGGCCATTCTATCTGGCCCACAGGACCCCTAAAAATTTAGAAAATATTTATCTGTTCCTGGCTGCCTGTCAAAGACAACAGGAGCCAGTGGTCTTGGACTGCACTAGCTAATCCTCCCTATTATAATCACTATCTTTGCTCTTTTTTACCTGGAAAAAGCAGGATGCAATGATTTTAGGAATCTGCCGGTGTATAATCTATGCATTTTGTTGGGTATTATGAAGTGTTGTTATGAAATCTGTTGAACCAAGGCAAACTTCAGTTTATGTGTGATTTCTCCTCGGCCAGGAATAGAAACTACAGTGATCAATACCTACTTTACACCAGAATTAGGACACCCACCTATGTGTTTAAAATGCTTTGTTTCATGCATTAACTTCATATCTTTAGTACAGAGGTGTCAAATTCATCTGGCCAGTCTACGGACTAGATTGAGCCTACAGAGCAGCCCCATGCACCAAGTCTTGTGTGCAGTGTCAGTCTGGTGTGGGTGCTGTATGCAGCATGTATCTTGGACTGGCCTCAAGCATTACATGCAGTGTGCGCCCCAGACTGGCATGCAGGACTGGTTTGTGGCCCTGATCTGGACAATTTCCAGTTCCAGCATGCAGAACTGGGATAGTGCAAGTGCTGCATGCAGCAAGCAGTCCAGCACAGCCCAGCATGCCATGGGCAGCATGCACCCAGGACAAGCCCTGCATGCAGCATGCACCAGAGCACACGCAGTATCTGGAGCCGGGGCCAGCACATGCTGCATGTGTCACACGGGGCCAGTCTGAGACCTACAGGCAGCACCACAGGCCAAATGATAGGGCTCTGTGGGCCAGATCCAGTGTGGAGGCCAAATCTTTGACACACCTGCTTTAATATATTTGCTTTTAAATTTCCATGGATGTCTAACCCATAAAAGAATAAGATTGGAAGAAGACGAGATGGTGTCATTTTCTGAAGGGATGTTTCAGGATGACAGCTGGTTACATTTTGGAATTTCTTAACCAGGTGGTTTCTGAGAAGGAATCTACCACCTGAAAGTATTGCCATACTTCTGCACAGGCAATCATGTAGTGGTGCCAGAGCTGGTGCCATCACTTTGAAACAAATGTTTGCCCTTTGTCTGAAAACAGTAGAGGATTGCCAGCATCCATGGTACCTTCCTTGGTTTTTTTGACCTGGGTTTTGAAGATCATGGAGAAAGCTGTTGTTGGGGAAAGGGAGTTCTCATGGAGATAATCCCACCTCTAAAATTGTGCAGGGCTGGAACTTTGCCACTGCTTTTGGTTTGGAGGATTTATCGCTATTTTTTGTTGTTGTGGGAGTTTAATTGGAAACTTGTTAAAATGCTAGTATAAGTCAATATAAATGGACAAATAATTAAAAAGCTGCCAACTCAAAACTTTCAGTTAGGTACAGGATGAAGTAAGCCCTCGGCTTACAAGTGCTTATTCTAAACATTTCTGATTTAGTAAGTATAATAAGAGTGCAAATCTACTCTGCCTTCTCCAAGATAGCAGCCATGACAACAGTCCACAAATCCTAGGATCAGCACTCTTGCGTGGTGGTCACACCTCTAAACTGAAGTCACTAAGTGTTCAAGAGGCAAATGGCTTTGTTGATGGGATAGATTGGATTTACGCCTATTGGACAGAAGTGAAAAGGTTTATACATCCTTTGAGTGAGTTGGCAATTCTACAAGCACCATTAGGGCTAGGTACAGACATTTAAAAGGCCTGAAGCGGAATCGATCTAAGTTGCATGGTTTTTGTCAGTGGTATAGCTTAGTTCGGTAGTGAACAGGACACACTTTTGCCCAGTGGTGGGGGAAGCAAATCTTAGATTGGGTTCTGCCATTTTTAAACCATTCTGTGCCTATCTTCTGTTCTGTTACAGGCATAGACTGGTTTCTGATCACTTATACCAGTAAAAGTGTCATTTTTGTACCTGGCCCAGAAGACCGGGGAAGGAATATAAAGAGCAGTTACTCCTGGTCCATGTTCTGTTTTTATTACCTGAATCTTTTCAGTCTTACCTACTTGGCAGCGGCCATTCGCTTCTGTGTTTAAGGATGGCTTACATAGCACTACTGCTTGTTTTTTGTCTGCTTCTTTCCTTTTCTAACTTCTCTTTCCCGTTGAATGGTGTTGCATGTTTTTAAGCATCCTCCTTCCTCTCTTTCTCAAAAAATCTCTTTACTCCTGAGGCTGATAAAAAAAAATGTAGGCTAGCAATGTAAAGCCTGGACGTTTTCATTCATAGGGGTTTGTGTAAACATTTGATTTGATTCTGGTAAATCTGGAGTGACCCATTAAAGCCAATATTATACCGATGAAACTACAGAACAGTCTGGTGAATTTGCCACTCCAAATGCAAATAATGGTGAATTATCCAGTACTTACCAATTATCAGGAGCTGATAATTTGTTAACTGGGGGTCTGGGAGGAAGCTGGTGGGGAATGAGAATAATGGTGAATGAAACCCATAGGTTCCCATAGGTAAATTAACCAGAGTTTCCTGTACCAATGTGTGATTAGAATCAGCCCTGTTGATTTTAAGGCTAATGCAGATGGGGTGGGGTTTGAAGGCTGTTTGTTGTTGTTGTTGTTGTTGTTGTTGTTGTAAATAAGGATGTTTTGAAGGAAATACCAAGTAACAGGTTTATATTGCTGCCTTTAACATTAACAATTATAGCAACATGTGACGACATTTTTCAGCTAAATAGTGTTAAGTATTTTAATGCCTAATAGGAACATGAAAATTGCCGTTACAATATGAATAGTGGTCTAGCTAGTGCGGTAAACCAGGGGGCTCCCCCACTTCCCCCCCACACACACACACGAGCAGCCCACGCTCACAGCAGCACTTTCCCCTTGTCCTACCTCACCTCGGCTGACTCCCACCCCAGGCAGGAGGAGCAGTGCCCAGCCAGGCCCAGCCCGCCCCCAGCTCCAGCTGGTCTGAGTAGTACGGGTGGCAGAAGTAGCGCTTGCTCACCTGCCTGCCTGGTGCACCATGGCACTCCGCCTGCCCGCTGGACTGTGCCCTGTGCCTTGCACCCCTGCCTACTTGCATCTGACTGCAGCAGCACTGCTGACTTGGGGGGAGGGCAATGGGGGCAGAAGGGTGGTGCCAAAATACAAGTTTGCCCAGGGTGCCATGTTGCCTAAGGCCAACTCTGTGCAGGATCATGGCTGGTGGCAAGTACTAGGTACACCAGAGAAAGGAGCAATAAACATGGTAGGAAGCTGCATTTTGAGTGTTTATATCCTTTCCAAGATATCTTATTTCTGATTCACTGGGTCTCTAAGTAGTTTCAGGTTGAGGTAATCCACTCTTCGTATCATGGGTCTGCCGAGATGTTCTGATTGTTATGCTATTCATTAGGAACTAGAGCCAGACCAATAAACCATCATTTCTCAAAAGCACCGGCCAACATCCAGGTTCCTGAGTGCTAGTAAGGTGCGTAATGCTGCACAGCTACACAAGACAACAGAATCCCTCACAAAGCAGCTCATGTTCTGGATGGCAACAGCTTTTGGCCATACCTGCCAGAAGTGAAAAAATAACTCGCAGTTTGTCATCTCTTGCAGTACAAAAATCATCCTGCTGAGATCATCTTCAGAGCATCATAGGGTATGCACAGCTGAATTTCATAATGCCTATATGTAGCATAGATCCCTACTATGTAAATCCATGTGCAAAATAAAAAACCCTTTATATTCCTTATAATTTGCAAAAATAAAAATGAATCACATCCTTCATTACTTCCACTTTCAGACTAAATGAATTCAATTAGATTTCATTGGTAACATCTTACAAGCTATAAAATACCATAGCCACATTTACCCCTTAAGTTGATTATAAATGCTGCTGCACTTAAACCTAAGTGCAAATTAATCTAGAGGATTCCATGAATTTCTCTCAATTATGCAGTTTTAGTGAAATTATTTAACCAAAATGACTACTGTGTTTTCTACCATTGAGTAAGGCCAGACAGAAGTGATCAAGCATGCAGTAATATGTCAAATATATAGAAGCCCCTCTTTCAACCAATGCTGCTGAGAGAAAAAAAACATGTCCTTAAACCATGTGAAGGAGAGAAGGCCAGACAACTAGATTCAAATTACATCTAGATTCATTTGGAAAACTGGAACATGGCTTCCCTTGAATAACAGCCACAGAGCCCCAGGCACTTTATATGTTCAAAAATTAAACTTACAACTGGCATACATCTGGCAATGATCCTGTACACTAAATCCATTTGGTTGGCCAGATGGTCTGAGACTTGCAGATTTTTAATCTTACACACAAAGCACTTTAGGTTGGAAAAAATAATAAATACAACATAACACAGCTTTACAACAAAATGCTTCCTTTATTGGTTTCAGAGCTATAGGTACTGCAAAATATGGGCAAAGCAAGTGTTGTTTCTAAAAGTTACTTTCTAAACATACCATGTTCTGCCACAGCTGCTTCTTCTCTTCCATTTCCAATAGCTTATCATCAGTGAAAGTTAAGTGATTCTTTATCTCAGAGACCGCATACTATAAGCAAGGAAACGATACAATTTGCTACTCCTCTAATGAGAAGCAAAATTGTGGAGTCTTAAGACAACTTTAATTCTTAGTCTCTTTTCAAGGAAAAACAATCATGAAGATTACCAAAAACTGAGACAACACAAAATGTGAATTTCTCTATGGTCATATGTCCAAACAGCCAAGGGCTAGAAAGACCAGACATTTTATTTGCATTGGACCTGAGTTTCTTTTCCTCAAAATCTTTCTTGGATCTTAGTTAAGGTGAATTCTGTTCCTCCTGTTGACTTTAACTAGAAGAGTTGTGTTTCCCCATGATGTGATTTAAATGTCTCTATTTAAGTATTCTTTCAAGTTTCTCTTTTAGGGCTTAATCCAAATCTACCTGAAATCAGTGTAAAAAACTCTCATTTATTTCAGCAGAATTTGATCAGACCTTTATAAAGTCATTGTGACCCTATTTTAACTTTATACACCCTGGGCACATCTGTACATACAATTAATGCACTTGAATAAAGTCCAGAGCAATAAGCTCTGCAGTTTATTCATGCACAGCATGCTGAACTAGGTCAGAGCAGTCCTGACAGGCAGAGGGCCCGGGGGGAGGAGGGTCAGCCTGCCAGCCCAGGGCTGCCCCCCCTTCCCTCCCCCCAGCTCAGCCCGCTGCAGAGGGGCTTGCTGGGGCACAAGGGTGCTTTAGCTGGCAACCCCCACACTGATGCACCCTCATGCCCCAGCCAGCTGGGGAAGCGTTTACATGTGAACTGTTGTGGAGTTTTTTACTCTGCAGCAGGACAGTAGTTATATTTACATTTACAAGTACTATCCTGCTATGGAGTGAACTAGTTTATTCCGGCCTAATAGGGACACACATGTAGATGTGTGATGTTTAGTGTGCATCTAATTAGCCATGAAATGTCTCGTGTAGATGTGTCCTGTCTCTTAATTCAGTTTTTACCATCAAGAGAAGGAGTATGTTGCATGGAATTTGTTTTCAGTGTGTCTTGGATTTTCATAGGATACACTTTTTTATTCACATACTGCATGCACTTTTCCCCTGAAAATTAGCCATCTGACACTGGGCTGCCTGTTTTAAGCATGGCTGTTGATTTCTATACTGGAATGGAGGCAAAGGGATGCTGGGATGGTGGCAGGAGGCTGGGCTCAGCACCATCTTAGATAGGCTTGAACTCTTGAATGCCATGGAGAGTGGCAGAGTCCCATCGTCATTGTTACTCTCCCTCCCTCTGCTGCAGGGCCAACACCGCTACTCACCAAACTGGTTGGGGGGCAGGGAGTAATGCTGACAGTGGGACTCTGCCCCTTCTCCATGCTGCTGTAGGGTTCAGTCCTGGCTAAGCCTGGGCAGTGGGAGGAAAGACTCCGGAAAAAAACATTTTCTCTTCACTCTGCCTTCCTATAATAAGGTCTTATTCATGGGTGTATGGTATGCAAATGAATGCAGTACGTCATAAGCATACAAATACAAAATGTATAAGTAAAGGGGGCAGAAATCCAAACTGGCCATCCAAACAAATTGTCAGAATTTTCACCCTTTTATTGTGAGCCATATTACTGTATTACTAAAGTATTAAGCCTCCTATTATTTTCAACTGATCCCTAACTTCCTGCCCTATGGTGCTTTTGATACTCAGTTGGCTTTGTTACTTCTTGTCAAATAAGTTTCAGTCAAATACATTGAGCGCAAGAAGAAAAGATGTCTTGACTCCTTGGTACATCTCATCATTAAAGTGATGATGTTTTTCTTCGCTCGGTGTTTGCAGCTTCAGAGGCATATTAGTGGATAAACTATTTGACCTACTAAAGAAACTCTAAAGAGAATCCTTGTCTCAATTAATTCTTCTGCTCCAGATTCAGACTCATTTTCGCTTTTGAGCAGCTTCCAGTTTTGTTAATCAGTTAAGATGTTTTTTGTCTCTTGGGTTGACTCCTGGCTGAACATATTTCTGTCATGAGAATACTTGTCCTAACGTTTGAATGTTCCTCCCTAAAAGGTCAAGGTTCAGATGCTCGGCTAATGTAAATCAGTACAACTCCAATGAAGTCTGCGTATTTTAGTTCACTGAAGTTAAATGAAAGCAATTTTTAACACCTGAGGATTGGACGCCAAATTTCTCATGGTAAAGAAAGCATGTATCGTATTGTCTTAAGAATTGGTCATATATGCTGTTTTTCATATATGTTTAGAAAAATGATGTGGAATTTAACCAATTAAACGCAGCATTTGGGGGTTGAAATTTCTCTACAGTTTTATATAACCTTTAATAATGCAAAGGCTTCGCAAGATCTTAGCTGAATGCAAGCAAGAAACTTTTCCTATTTCATAACTCAGAAAGCAGAAACTTGAGATGTGTTTTTTTTCCCCCCCAAGGTTGAAGAGTCAATTGAGACTTTAGTGGCCCAAACAAAAAATTTTGTAGCCTTGCTTGACTGCACCCACCTAAAAGTTTTGAAAAATGGTTGCAAGAGTGCGGTATGGGAAGGGGGCTCAAGGTCAAGACATGGATTATGGTTTTGTAAAAGGGTACACTTAAAATATACAGTGATGAAGCTAGTGGTTGCAGTGCTCAGTCAGAAGCCTGTAAACTAAGATTTTTGCTCAGGACCACCCCCTCTAAATAACCTCAGCCTCTTTGGGAGGATTAGCAGGTACCCAGGGCACTGGCGAAGCATAAGCACCTAAACGTTGGTTTAGAAGATCAACTCTAGGCATCCAGATCTGAAAATGTTGGTCTGTGCCTTTAATATTATTAGTATTCTGTTGATTCAGTTGATGATTTCATGCCAAATCAATTTTGGCATATTAAAGTCTGAGAGCCAGTAAAAGAGATTTTCTAATAATCCATCCCCCAAAGTATGAAATGCTAGTCATGAGGTAATATTTGCCAGCATAGGTTGCCTCGGTCAGCTTTAAAACTTTTAGGACAGTTTTATGAGAATTAAATGCATTTTAAAGTTTACACTTCTTTTCTCAATCATTGCCCTTTATTTAACACTGAATTTTTAGTACTTTATATGAAGGTAATTTTAAACAAAAATAAATGTTAAAAATGGCATTAAGAAATAAAAAAGGTCTCATCTTGGCCTCTAAATTTTCCTCCACAAGAATAGATAATATTCAAAACGTGCCAGGGAGAAATAAGCTTCAATTTACGTGATGTGACTAAGACACGCCGCTTTCTGCTTTTTGTGGGCACTCTAACTGTGCATGCAAAACTTGGCACAGATTTAGTGTCCCTAACTGTTGTAACAATGTCATTTCTGCTATACATACTAATCACTTCTCAAATATAACATTTCTCCCAAACACTGTTTCACACTATTATGGCTGTAAATTATGTACATAAGAAAAGCAGAATCATGTAAATGACCTCACAGAAAATGTTATTTATGTTACATTTTAGACTCCCTACATGAATAAATGTTCTGTCCATCATTTTGGCTCTAGCAGCTGAAGTGGTCTGGAAAAAAGCCTGTTTTTTTGGAGAGAAAGGTTCAGAGCTCTAATAAGTGCTGACAATTGTGAAGTCTAAGAAGCCTTTTTAATGTCCTGGTTTATTTTTTTGTAATATGCATATTGCAGTCGGCAGTGATTCCATGGCTGAAAGAGCCCAGATACTGCAGGAATCATAGAAGGAGTCAGTGATACTAAACAAGTTAAAGCACAGTGCAATCACCTTTACTGCTAGTCTTTTAAATGTGTTTTTCTGTTAGTATTTTACAAAATGGAAACCGAGCTCTCCATAGTCCAGCAAAAAAATGCTACTTAAAATCATAAAAGCAAATAATACATTCACAGGAAAATAATAGAAGAAATCATCTCTGGCTCCTTATATTTATTTCCTCCAATTATGGACCACAACACAAAGCTCTTTATCTAAATAGTGACACAACTCTTTAGTCAAATGGGGTTTGGCCGATCAGTGAGTGAGCCAGTTGTCTGAAATGTCCGGGACCTGGCTTTTTAGCCTTACAGCACAATGATGTGGATGTCATCTGGCTCTGCAAGCTACTTGGAGCATGGCTCCATTAAAACTAAGCAGAGTTCTCTTAATTGTGCTCCAGAACTGATGAACCCAGAGTGCAGGCGCGCCGAAGAGAGTCATCACCTCCTCACTGTGCTCTATGGTTTGCGGACTTGGGGCCATTTTCTCAATGAACGCAAGCTGGTATAGCTCCATTCAAAACATTGAACTTCTCTGGAGCGTCCTGAGTCTACAGCACCTGAGGATCTTAGTTTACATATATGCTGCAGAGCATAGCATAACTTTCATTAGTATTATTACTCAATAGGGGAAATAGAATTTCATTGATTTCTAGGGTCGGAAGAGACCTATTAGATCATCGAGTCTGACCCCCTGCTCTGGGCAAGAAAGAGCGCTGGGGTCAAGAAACCCCAGCCAGGTGTTTGGCTAATCTCCTCTTGAACACCTCCAGGGCAGGGGAACACCTCCAAGGTAGCACTGCCGCCCTTGGAAGCCCATTCTATGTTTTGGCAACCCTCACCGGAAAGAATTTCTTCCTGATGTCCAATCTAAATCTACTCTCCTTCAGTTTATAACTGTTGTTTCTAGTAAGCCTGAGGGCAGCCCTGGAAAACAGAGTATCCCCTATTCCCTGCTGACCCCCCATGATAAGTTTGTAGAAAGCCACGAGGTCACCTCTCAGCCTTCTCTTGCGGAGGCTGAAGAGATTCAGGTCCCTCAGTCTGTCTTCATAGGATCTTACCTGCAGGCCCTCAACCATACATGTAGCCCTCCTCTGAACACTTGCCAGGTTATCCACATCCCTCTTGAAGTGTGACGCACAAAATTGGACACGGTATCCCAGCTGCAGCCTCACCAATGCTGCACAGAGGGGAAGTACCACCTCCCTAGACCTGCTCATGATACACCTGCTAACGCAAGACAGAGTGCGGTTAGCTTTACTTATCCCCTTGTCACATTGGTGACTCAAGTTCATTTTTGGTCACCATCTCCTGTTTAATTTGGTCATGCAAAGTAAAACTACACTGCATGATGGTGTTTGACATTAGGAATGTATTACAAAAAGAGATAGCACTGAAAAAAGTAAGCATATTTTCTATAGGTTGAAAATGTGGTGTCCCGCTAAGGATTGCTTGCAAGACAGGTCAAAGAAATGGCACAAAACAGGCTGACAAATTAATCTTGATATCCTAAAATATATCGGTAGCATCATTTTTGTAGCTTTTCCATGTCACGTTACATTTTTTTTCCCACTTACGAATGACTTTCAATGTAATTCAAGTTCCCGGTGAAATTTCCATGGAAAAGTCCATCCAGATGGTCATCAGACATGGGAAGGGCTTCAAATTTCTCGTAACATTTACTTTAAAACCAAATAAATTGTTTTTTTCTCCAACGTTCTTCTGTGATCATGTCTTTTCTTTTACTGCTCACCACATTGCTGGAATAAGCTGCTTTTGTTGATTAAACTCTGTGAATCCCATGCACAGTTTAAATCCTATCAGAAGGTTAATCTTTTTAGATGTTTTTTAATGTTCTTTAACTCTATATTTCCCTTGTTTTCGTCACTGGTTCGTTCTTTATGCCTAAGTCCTTCATACTTTTGTATATAGTACTTAGTCATAAGCACTGCATACAGTGGGCTGATACCTGTGTTACTGTTATGTGTATCTTACTATAGTCGATGCCCAGAAGTTACACTGATACATATAGAGTGATTTACACATTCATTATTGAGCCTTAGATACTGCACATTTAGTTTAGTACTTGCTTAATATGGGCATTTGTACACATTTGTTCCACAGTGCCGTGTGCTTTTAAAAGTGCCCAGATCTGCGGCACATACATTTGTATAAATAGCAAAATGCATGTCAGTGGTGAGAAAAATGTCAGCGGTGCACTTTTGAATTAAACACACCAGAACTGTTTTAGTTCAAAAGTGTGCCGCTGCCATTTTCTCAGCGCTGACATGCATTTTGCCTTTTATACCAATGCATGTGATGCAACGCTGGGTGCATCAGCTTGCATGCAGAGTAGACTCAATTAATCAAGTCTTCTCTGACAAGCCGGATCTATCAGTGCGTCGGAGCAGACAAATGTATGTGTATAAATGCCCTAAAGTGCTAACTGAAAGCTCATTAACTAGAGTTACTGTACAGTAGTACTGGATCATGATTATTTTGTGATGCTTACTGCGCATTAGCCTACTAACACTGTGCAGTAGGCTATTAGCACAGTTTTTAACTGCCAGGATGCTGCATTGTGTTATTAGTCTACTGCTCAATAAGTGTCTCGTGTAGATGAGTTCACAGGGCATGTCTACACATGCATTTGATCTGGGCTCAATTTACTTGGATATAAACTACACTGGAATAAGCATTCCCAGGCAGGCGTCTACACATGCACTATGGAGCAGATTTGCTGCTTTTAGCACCAAACTTCCTGCAGCCCTGCAATGGGCCTCTTCTGCCATCGGGGGGAGCTTCAGGCTCCAGCTGCAGCTCTCAGCAGTCAGCAGCCCTCTTCAAAAGCCAGCACTGCTTGCTGCTCTCTGGCTAGTCACTCCCCTGCCCAGGAGCAGTGTGCCCAGAGCAAGGGCAGCACGCAGCAACTTGCTCCTTGCCCACTCTGTCTCCCCCGCTATGGCTTCTTCAGCCTCTGCCCCTGGCAGTGACAACCAGTGCCCTGGGCTCCTGCTGGCTGCTGTGCTGGCCATGCTGGCTTGCTACAGCAAACGCCACCTGGCCCACAGCTGTCTTACCCCGCACTTCTCCCACACTTCTCCCCCATGCAAAGTGACCACCTGCCTGGCCACAGCACACCATACCACAGGCACTGCCACTGCCAAGCAGCTTCCACTGGCAAAGACACTGAGAAGGGACTTCTGGATGGCATCATCAGGGCTGCCATCTCCCTCATGGCCTCTAGTCCCACCAGTTCTGGGCCAGCCTGGACGAGTGGCAGCACCTTGTCCAGCAACCTGGGACAATGAGCAGTGGCTGGAGGTCTTCCACATAGCCTGGGCCACCTTCTGGGACCTTGTGGAGCAGGTCCAGCCACATCTGGAGTGGCAGTACACTGCCATGCCCTCCCCGTGGACACCCGCCTGGCTCTTGCCCTGTTCCAGCTGGCCATGCTTACCAGCCTGCGGTACAGTGGCTACCTGTTTGGCATGGGCAAGGCCACCTCCAGGCAGACCATCCTGGAGGTGTGCAGCACTCTCCATGACATGCTGGGGGGCACCATGCTCTGTGCGCATGACCCCCTGGTGGCAGTGGCAGGGTTCTAGGCCCTGGGATACCCCCAGTACATCAAGGCCCTGGACAGGACACACATCCCTGTCACCTGCCCAGCCCATAGAGATCACCCCTATTACAGTTAGAGGGGCTTTCACTCTGTGGTGCTTCAGGCCATCGTGGAGCACTGTGGAGCCTTCATGCATGTGAGTGCTGGATGGGCGGGCAGTGCCCACAATACCCACGGGTTTGCTAGACCTGCAGCTGGGCACCATTGTGGTCCTGCCCCTGGCCACTGGGGATCCCACCTACCCACTCCTGCCATGGTCCATGCAGCCCTACAGCAGCCACCTGGACCCTTGCTGGTGCCTGGGCCAGTACCTGAGCCAGACCCAGCAGGCATTGTTGGTGGCCTGAACTGCCTGGTGCAGGATAGCATTCTGTTCCCACAGCAGTTAGAGCCACTCATGCTCCAGGGCCATGAGCTCTGATCAGAACTCTCAGTCTGCCTGGTCCTGTAGCTCCTTGTGCCAGTCTGGGCCAGGAGACTGTGGGTGGCTCGAGCAGGGAGGGGGAGCAGGGATGTAGGCAAGGGCAGAGGCGGGGAGGGCCCTCCCCCTACGTAGGCCTTACCACGTGGCTGGGGCTGGCATGGCCAGTGGCTCCACTTGGTCCCAGGTGGCAGTGACAGCATGCAGCTTTGGGCAGTGCCTTTTGATAGTAGGGCACTGTATGCATGCGCCCGGATGGGAGTCCCCCTGGGGAGAAGCTGGCACTGCTGGCAGCTGGCAGTATCATGGCTGGCCCTGGGGCTGCAGAGTTGGTGAGTCAGGCTTTAGCCAGGGCTCCCTGAGCTTCTGGTGGAGACTGCAGCAGGGGCACTGGATGCCCCAGGGGCCCTCCTCTGGTGACGTGTCCTCCTAAGGCCACCAGTGCTGCTGTAGACGGCATGGCTGTGGCCTGGGTTCTGAGGTGCAAGGATGTCTGTCAGTTGCCACATTAAGGGCATGGATTTATGGGTACTGCTGGACTGATTATTGTGGTTGGTCACAGTCACCCACTGTGCCTGCAAGGCGTTGACTTTTATGCAGCACTGCTGTGCCAGCCAGTAATGCCCATGTTCCCACATCTGGCCTGACAGTGCCTCATAGATGTGGGTGTTGGAGCACCTGCCCTGGTCTAACTGGTACTGCACCTCCACCTTGCTCAATAGTGCCACAAGGTCACCAGTCTCCTCCTTGGTCCAACTGGGAGGAGGGAATGTGTGTGGGCACGGGCCTGGGTGGAGAGGACAAGGTCATCATGGGGCCTGCTCCTGCTCTCTGGGCCCCTGAGCAGCTGTCCTTGTCCTGCTGGGCCTGGGCAGCTGCCTGCAGCACCCAGCACAGGGGCATGACACAGGGCTGGCAGCTGCATGGCAAAGACAATGCCCCACAGCACCTAAAGGCACAGGGCAGGCTGCTGAGGGTGGGCTGTGGGCAGGTGGAGCTGGTCCTGCTGGCCAGAAGCTGCCTGCAGCTGGGCCTGAGGGCTGGAGGCTGCAGTAGCCTGCAGCATGCTTCTGGTCTGGATGGCACTGTTCTGCCAGCCACCTGGCACTGCGGTGCCAGGCAATGGCACTAGGATGCAGACAGGCTGGTGTGGCTAGCCTGTGGCAGGCCCGGGGGGACACTGGGGCCTGGAGTGCCCTCAGGCTCCTTGGTGATATGCTCCATTAGGGCTCAAAATGCCTGCAGGCTTTTTTTAAAGCCTGAGGCAGGGGCTGCCATATAAGCAGCCCAGCCCTGGGACAGAAGAGACTCCTAGCCCAGAGCTCTGGGGCTAGCCTGAGGCCAGCCCCAGTAGTACGGCAGACCCAGAAGCAAACTTCCTCCCTGGTTGTGTTTACGCATTCATTACTGCTCAGTAACTAATCCCATGTAAATTTGCTACCTGCAGCAAATTTATGTAGGATTAAGGGTTTTTACTGCTCAGTAAGCAGACATGTAGATGCCTGTGCTTATGGCACAGTAAACTAGGCTACCGCACATTTAGGTGTCTTGTGTAGATGCACTCACAGTTAATAAACAGTTAGATACCCAGTGTCTTTTCCCTACATATTCTTCCTGATTTCATCTCTTTAAAAAAAATCTAAACCTTTACCAAAAAAATCTAATTTTCCCTTTCAGATCTAATGTTCTCTTGTCCTGCTTCAGAAACAATCACCCTCACAGACTGTGGTGATACTTAATTTGCTACAGGATTGCTTGTCAAAGAAACTATTCACTGCTGTCTTCCTCATCTAGGAGCAACATAATAGGTAAGATCTGCCACTTAGTGCATGAAAAAAGTATTGATTTCACTAACAGAATGTGATCTGCAGCTATGATTAGCACAGTCACTCTGTCTAATGTACTAGCATCTTAGTCACTATCTAATCCTTAAATTCCTAAATGATTGTACACAAATATATTTTAATAGAGATCTCTACAATGAATTAATTGTACAATCTGGAGCAGATTCTTCATTCCTTGCATACCTCCTATGCTAGAGTCCATTGTAGGGATGCAGTGGTTTGATGTCTAGTAGGCATTCCAAGTGTGTCTACACATGGGGCTGTCTACCGTCCTTCTGTTTCACATGTGTGCTAGAAATGCAAACTGGAAGGAGATTTACTGTCATGTTTTTTTTGGAAGATGCACATACTATCAACTGACCTGAATAAGGAAAGACTGGTGATCCTGTGAACAAAAGCAGTCAGGGGCCTCCAAGCTTAAATGGAAAGCCTGATGAAAACATGGAAAAGAAAGACAAAGAAATACAGTGCAGCTCATTATTATTGTGGCTCAGATGGAGAAGATGTGTGAACATAACAGAAGAAATGAGTCCAGGAGGGGACAATGAGTGGAGCAAGCCCAGGGACCAACAAACAGCCAACCAACCACTACAAAAAGGAGATGACAGGAAAGACACTACAGCACAGACTGAGGGAATGGAGTTCCACCAACGTGGCAGAAATCCAAGGACCTCCAGCAGAGGGCCTAGACACAGATGCCAAGAGCATGGGAAACAAACAGGAGGAACTGGCCCTCCTGCTTTCCAGCAGGGACTATGATATTGTAGGGATAACAGAGACTTGGTGGGATTCTACCCATGATTGGACCATAGTTATAGAGGACTACACCCTGCATAGAAGGGATCACATAGGGGGGAAAGGGTGGAGGTGTAGCTCTATATGTAAAGGAGCAGTACACCTTCTCGGAAGCCAAAATCGGTACTAAGGAAGGGCAACTTGAGACCCTCTGGGTCAAGATACAGGCGGGATGCGGCGAAAGGGACCTAACTGTAGGAATATATTACAGGCCTCTGATTCAAGGCATGCCACTAATTAGCCCCGCACCTTCCCCAAGTGCCACTCTGATCCTCTTCCCCTGCACAATCAGCTGCTCTATCTGTGCTCTGTCCTATGAACCTGACCAATCTGCTTCTCTGCTTTCTGTTTGCTACCCTATCACAGTAGTGCTGTGTTCCACTCCTTGGTCAGCCGCCTGCCACATACAGAGGCTGCCCGTACCACTTGTGGTAAACGTGCCATAGGTTGGACATCCCTGATTTAGAGTGTAAGCTCTTTGGCCCCTTGCACATGTTACACTTAAGACGTGATTAACCAGTAACCTGGCCACATGCTAATGCAATTAATGGTGTGATAAAACAAGGAATAAGTCACAAAGTTATTAAACAAAATATGTATAATAACTTTGTGGCTGGTTCCCATCATGTCTTTAATTGCACATATGGCCAGACATTGGCTGACTGCAACTCCCAGCCTCCAGTGCACAGTGGGGTCAAGGGCACTGCTGCATCCCCAAGACGGAGCAGCAGTTAGCTAATCAATGCTCCCAGCCTCTGTGGTACATCAGAGCCCTTGACTCCCATGCACTCCAAAGGCTGGGAGCAGGAATCAGCTGAATGGTTTGCTACTTGCTGGTGCAGGGGGAGCTTGGGATCATGATCTTGGGCTCCTTCTGCACCAGTAATATGGCATGATTGGGATCTGATCCCCAGTCCCACAACTGTACCTCTTACCACGCACATGTAGCATTGCAGGAGCATGATTGCTGGATCATACATTATATCCCATAGCACCCTCCACTGGATGTTGGCCAGGGACCCTTGAGGCAGAGACTTTATATCGGCTTTGCACCAAGAAGTGCCAAACCCAGCCAACATTTAACAAATAAGACTTCTGCAATATCTTACATTTTTCCCCATCATTTATATAGTGTGTTTTAAATTGACATTTCAGGGCACATTTTGCCTGTGTCATTCTGCAGGCATAAGGCAAATCTGCATACACAATGCAAATAATTCAACCATTATTTATACATGGTACAATCATTTACTGACAAAGTAAATACTTTTCATCGAGTATTTCATATCTAAAGATTATTCTTTCAATTTCTCTCTTTGTGAAATAATTTATTTACATTTTAACTGTTTTGTTTTAAATAGGACTTACCTCTTTCCTTACTTGCTGAACAGGTTTCCAACAAGTTGCTACATATATCTATATCTATATGGATATATAGAGAGAGATCTAGCCCTATATATAGATATATATCTCTATCTATGCACGTGTGTGTGTGTGTGTGTGTGTGTATGTTGCTATATATATATACAGATGGGTGCCAAGTGTTCTCATAAGCTATTCAGATCTATGATGCTACGTTACAGAATTTCAGCTTTCTATCTCCACAATGCCTACAACAGTCAGTTGTAGGTGTTAATTTTCTGCACCCAAAACTATCAAAGAGTAAAAACTTGCCTTTTGAAAATGTATTTCTATCTGTGTCAATAGGCTTGTGTACCTAAGAAATGTTATCAAGGTTAATTAGAAAAATTATCTCATCAGAACAAAAAAAAAATCAGGTATACGGAATCTCTGTTCCTGAGACATATTAATCTTTCCTAGTTCTGTTTCAAGTGCAACTGTGATCCATCAAAGTCATTTCCTGTGCGTTCCCTAAGGAACTTCAAAAGTTTAGCCAGCCATGGAAAGACTTGCATCACACCTGCTGTCTTAATGAAAGAGGGTGTTTAAGATGCTCCCTGAAGCAGTGTAACATAGCAAAATAAGAGGAAGTCAGACACATCAGGGTTGTTAAACAGGGGGGCTTACATCTACAGAAATATGTATGTGGCCTTCCTCAACATGGCACCCAAGCATCTCCCATGAGTTATGAAAGAGAACAGTACTCTCTCTTTCCTTTTCATTTGCAAGTATCAAGAAGCAAGTTGAGGGGATTTACAGAGTTTATTTGCCTATTGTTCCTCAACAGATCAGTAAATATGAGGTACAGTAAGGCATTTTTTTCTGAGTGGAGTCCATAGGAAAGATAAGGATACTGCCAGCCCCATAACAGGAGGTAGGATGAAAGGAAGCAGGAAATAAATATAGGCAAAGCAATGTCAATACTTACAAATAAAATGAAAGAAAACTAATTGTTGATTGTTCTTTAAATGGTCCATCATTGGCAACTGATACACTGTGGGTGCATCTACACATGCACTTTACTATGGAGTTAACTAATTAGCTCCACAGTAAAGCATCACAGTTTACATGTATGCTAGTATTATGGTGCAGTAAATTAACTCTGCCATAAGATAGCACTGTCGCAGGTAGTACTATCTTATGGCGCAGTTATTAACTGTGGTGAAACACACTGTAAATGCTGATCTGGGCATCAATTGCACCCAGTCAGCCAAGGCAACAGGGGGCCTGACCCCTGCCTGCTGCCTAGTCACACAGCTTCACACATTCAGCACTCTTGTGTCCCAGCCAGCCTCTCCACCACCTAATGCCACCTCCCAAAGTCTGGGGCTGACCCCCCCCCAAGTTTGCTGCCAGCCTGGCCTGCTTCTCTCTGGCTCAAAGTGCTGCTGTCTTGGGTGAACATGTAAATACTGCACCTGGGAGAAGTTCACTATAGCTCCATGTGCTCTGGAGTTTATTGTGTCACATTCATTGCACATGTAGCTGCACCCAGTGTGTCATACCAGCTATTGATAGCCATGTGTTAGAATTTGCAGAAGCAAGCTATTACTTACTGGGCGCATCTACCCATGTGTTTTAATGTGCATTAGCCTATTTAATGCACATTAAAGTGTGACTAAAAACTGTGCACTTTCACTAATACTCATTAAAATAGGGGAATGTAAATTTAAGCATCATTAAAAACCATGCTTTTTAGCTAATGAGTATTAAGACAGACTAATGCACATTTTCCTAGTACTTCACAA
>NW_017728949.1:69698770-69700212 GCF_001723895.1 Crocodylus porosus
AGAGGTACTAGATTTAATGCATATTAACTAAAATACATTAATGCACATGTAGACATGCTCACTACCTGCTTCTTAGGCAAACAGATGAACTGGAATGAAACCAGAATTTTTTCTTTTCAATCCAATTATGATACGTTCTGCTTTGGAAGGATCCTTCTTTGCCTCTGAGTTCCTGCTGGACTCGCTCATCATTCATGGTAGGTGGCCTTATGGCTTCAATGTCATCATTTGGCCTTCTGTATTTCTTGGCTGGTTTTAAGCTGTTTACTTTAAATTTGTCCTGTTCATTGGATTCTGTCCTTTACATGTGCACTCTCCCTCTACTGAGGTGCAGCACCACACAGATGCTACTGAAGTGAAGCCTTAAGTGCCAGCTTGAGATCAAGAAGCAACAAAATTGTCAGCCATGGAAATCTATTTTTATATTTTGCTAGAGGATGTCATCATAAATAAAAGGAAAAATCACTTCTGGGGCTTTTTCTTTCTTCCTCCCTTTCTTTATCGGATGTCATCCTTTCTGCTGCAGCAATACAAAGCAAGGAGGAAAGGAAACAAATTAAATTACACTGTGATACACAGAGAGAAAATGCCATTTTATCCGAACATTCCCACTAGAATCGCCGGTTTGCAGCAGGGGGCAAAAAAAACAACCAAATAAAAAAAACCCATATAGAGATGTTACTGCCACTAAGGATAGCCAGAAAGAAATAGCCAGTTATTACATGTCTTACAGATAGCTGCATTGGCAAGCTTCCCCAAGTGTCTGTCGCACTCTCAGGCATTTCCCTGCACTGGGGGAGGAGTGGAACTGCAGGAAAATTCAGAGGCAATCCTCAAGAAAGCAGAATACTTCCTAATGCTCCTAGATGCATAAATGGTACATACTATTACACCCTGCATATTACAGCTCACTCCTTTATGTTAGCAGCAGACAAATGGATAGAGAGCAGACCTATCCCCACACACTCCATCCCTGTTTTGTGAGGGACTGCAACTGTGCCTTAGAGAAGTAACATAGATATTTGGGAGTTGGGTGCTTCTTGCATCTTCTCCAAACACCCTGGAGCTCAAAATATGATGTGGTCCTTAGTGAAGGTACTGTTAAAATTAGCAGGGATATCTACTCCCAAGCAATGCCTAAACTGAAATATCCATTGGTCTTTTTCTTAAAACAACCTGAGCTTAATCAGAGTAATTAAGCCATGGTCTCAGGCCATCCCCAAGGGGGGAGGCTACAAATAGCTGCACTGGGGTCCCAGGCCAGCTGTGGCAGGTATCCAGGAGGCTGCAAGCAGCTGGACTGGGGTCCATGGAGCCCTAGCCCAGCTTGTTGCCAGTGGCAGGTGCACACGTGCAAACGAGCCAGGCCAGGGCTCCATGGACCCTGGTGCAACCGCTTACAGCCTCCCCATCTCCATCCGTGAGGGACCTTGCCCTCCCCA
>NW_017728949.1:69700312-69755874 GCF_001723895.1 Crocodylus porosus
CCCGCCCCCTCCACCCCGGTGCTCCAAGAATGCAGAGATTGCTGCCCTTTTCCCCACTTGTCAATAAGAGGTTTTTTGTTTTGGACTTTTTCTTCCTTTCTTTCTTTTTTGCAGCAAGCCTGTCAAAATTTTCTATTTTTTTGTACAGCATGCCAGATTTCAGGTTTTCCATGAAAAATGCACAACCACAATTTTGGTAGGTCCCTACTTACAAATCTAAATGCTTTATATTAAACTAATATTCTGTAAGTGCAATGCTATCTTAGTATTCAGATCAGTTAAGTCTGATAATACATTCAACAGTATTGTTGATCACACACACGTGTACATACTAGAACTCCAAAGAAATTAACATTCTTCCATTAAGTGTAATGTGCACACATGTGTACACACATAAATACACACACTTAACAAAAAGGTGTTTAAAACAGCTTTTCATCTTTTGCTTTACAACCAAAGCTGCAGAGGTTTGCTCTTTAAATGTATATTTAAGAACTGGTTTTGCCTTCAGTATAATTCACAAGTAGAGACCCTTCTCTCTTTGCAACAGGTTTATTTTGTTCGGTGATATCTATCCTTATGAGAAGTTAATTATGCCAATTAATCATGCTAATGAAAAGGGAACAGAGATTCAGATGATTACACTACCTGAAATTAATACACATGGCTTCAAAATGTTTGCTCTTTCTTGTTCGATTCACTTGTTTATGACTTTGGGAAGTAGGACCACTCCATTTTTGAAAAAACACATGCATATAAGTGCTTTCCTGAATGAAGCCATAATTATCACGAATGGCATTTGGGTCGTTCAGCCAGTAAAGATCAAGAGAAAATGAAACAGCCAATTGCAGCACTTCAGCCGTTTGTGAAGGAGACCTATAGTACTCTGAGCTAGCATATCACACTAAAGAGGACATTTTATTAATGATGGATTATTAATCCCACACACAGTCACCTAGCAAAGTAATTCCTGCTAGTAGACCTCATGCGGTTAGAGGGTGATAGGATTGAAGAATATTATGGCAAACAACATGTGAAAAACTCATAAATATGAAATCACCTGAAAGACCTGCAGCATCAACCCATGGAGCCAGTTTTAATAAGGTTCCTGCTGTGGGACATCCTCTCAGCCTGCCAATCCCTATAGCTTTTCAGGGTGTATATTGTACAGATAGTATAGGGTACCTTGGCTATGGGGCCCAAGTTCAAATTTTTAAGAACCTTCAGTCTTGCAACTATACTTTTTGCTTAATTCTGCTCTCCGTGATTCTGGTGAGCATGCTGGTTTGGCTAACAGTCCACGTGTGGAGATCCTTACACATTCATATTTTCTATACAACACTGCTCCATGGAGGATTTTGCATTACGGTGCGCACAGACTATAGGATTTAGGCATCCAGAGTCCTACAACTACACACATCTGATTGCCAACAGGAAATGATGCAGCTAAGGTCACCAGCACAGTTCAAGAGCTGCAGAGATGGGTCTAGAGCTGCCCTACAGGTACTCCGCTGTCTGGAATAAGATGCACTCCCATGTGGTACCTGTGCTATTCCCCTATGCAAAGCCAATTCACTCAGGCATCATGCAGTGGGAAAGTATGTTCAGCAGTACTCAGATGCTTCTCTATATCCTTCCTAGCAGAAATTTTTCTTACCTTAATCTTGTTTTGCAGGTTTGTGTTTTCTTGAACACATTCATTGATTTTGTTGGGTTTTTTTCTTGTCAATACATATTCAACGATTATTTGAAAGGCTGTAAAGGCACCTAGGGAGCTTCTCTTTTGCTGTTATGATTTAAGCTTGAAATTGTTTAATTGCTGTTTACTGTACTTCCCATTTTCAGTTCCCTAATGACTGTATCAATTCATTCCCTATTGTTCCCAGTGACAGGGCAGTATGCTGTGTGCCTGCTTCAATGATACACATAAAATATCCCTCCTACAAATTGCAGAAATCTAGCCCCAAATCTTGTTCAAACTCCTGGGAAAGCCTGGGCAGAGAGGATGCTTACTAAAGTTACAAATGGGGCAAAACATCATTAAGGACCATTAAAATCTTAGCTAAAGACCACTAAAGAGATTCAGCAGATTTCCAATCACTTACACCTTTTTTAATTTAGCAGATTAATTATCACTGGAATTTTATGGTCTTTCTTAGAGGAATTACAATAATTATAATACAATAAAAACACGTCAGTAAAATGTATAGGGTTTAACAAGAAGAATAATAGGAGAGGCAGAAAGGAGGGGAAAGACAGAAAAGGAAAGAGCAGCGAGAAGAACAAATGGTGATGAAGGAAAGCTATAAAAGGCTCAATTCAGTTGTCATGCCTACTGGTATAAATTAGGAATAATGCCAGTGAAGTCAACACTGTTACTGAGTTGTAAAACAGATCTGAGAGAACCGACTTCATGTTTCTGCTTCTTTAAATCGTTCTTTACCTTGGACCATGATCCTCACTCATTTTATATATTTAAAGAATATTCTCCAGTACTAAGTGAACATGCAGCTGTGCACAGTAAAGGATGGTTTGTTTTTCCTCGTGCTTCTGAACTTTCCTGCTTGCCATTTGGGGCTAGGAAGGGTTTTTTTCTCCCTCCAGTTTCTATAGGCATTAGAGGGTTTTTATTTCACCTTCCTCTGAAGTATTGGGTGTTGGCTATTGCCAAGGTTAGTGATTTTGACTGGGCTGTGCTGATACTCCCTTTGACTAGGGACAGACATTCAAAAAGCCTGAATTGAGTCAATCATTGCAGGTTAGTTTAACCTGACTAGGCTGGACTGGTTTGAAACTGGACAGACATTCTCTCTGGACTGAGGAAATGCAGGGACATGCCTGCAGTGGCTCAGGCTAGAAGCCAGGGGGTGCTAGAGCAGCCATCCCTTCCCTTCGGCAGGGAGCTGAGCTGACGGGGTGTGGCCAGGCTCTGGCAGGACTCTCTCGTTAGGGATGTCTGCCTGCATGGTCCCCGGCTTTGCTGCGCTGGCTGCTCAAGGGGCGGAAGTGTTGCCAGCCCCAGCCCCTGGCTAGCACTCTGAGGCAAGGAGGGGTGTGCTGTGTGTGCATCTGTTGATGATACAGAGCTTTTCAATCTCCCTCCCTGCTTCATCATACTGTCTGCAGCAAACTGACAGGAAAGCAAGCTAGCCAGGGGGCTGATAACAGTCTTTATCACCCAATCAGCAAAACAATAGCTTCTCTTCCTGTCACTTCAAACTTCTTAAACAGCTTGCCAGCTGACCTGCTGATTAGGTCCAAAAGCCCCAAGTGGTCACTGCTCTGTCTGCCTGTCCCAGTGAAATTGGAGAGACGCATACAGGCATCTCTCAGCATTAGCTAGCATACCACATGCTGGCTACGGTCTTTGCTGTGGTGGAGAAGAGGAAGGGATCTCTGCTTAAGCAATGAGTGGGGGTAGGGGGGCATGGGGAAGCCAGTAGACCCTGCTGTGCCTGCAAGTCTGTACTAAGCTCCAGCCAGGGGGCAGAGGGGAAGGGGCAGCCCTGATGGGGAGCAGAGAGCCCCGCCCAGCCGGAGAGCATGCCAGGATGCTGGGGGACTATGATTTAATTTAAAACAGCAAGAGGTCTGGGACAGACATTGCATAAACTGGTTTGAGCCAAATCAGTTAAGTCTGATACTACATTCAACCAGTTTTATCTCAAACCAGTTTCAGCTTTTTTTCAAACTGATTGATGTGCACTGAACATCTGTTCTGTTACAGGTTTAAACCAGTTTCTGATCACTTAGGTCATTTTATGTGTAATGTCTGTCCCTAACTATTAATACTAAAACCTCTCTGGAGGATGTTGCTTTGCTGCTCAGGGTCACATCAAGTACCACATTTGGGAGCAGGACATTTTTTTACTCATGTTCAGATCTGCATGGATGGCAGAGTTTGGGTTTTTCTGCCCACTTCTTTAGCAGGAGGCATTGTCCTCTTCCTTGGATCTCTTCACTATATTTAAAAATTACTACTTGCCCTTGCAGCAACAGGACACTGCCTTTGTCCCCTTCCTTTACCTGTGGCAAGTTAGGGTGTTCTTGATTTTTTGGGCCTGGCAGTTTTGTAAGAGAGCTGATCATGCAGTTTTAAAAATAGGTTAGATGAACATTTGTATAGTATGGTTTCAGATAGGGATGATTTTAGGGGCTGGACTAGATGACCTCCTGAGGTCCCTTCAAGCTCTACTTTTCTATGATTCTATGTTAATTTTTAGTGTGGACTATCTAAAGGCCAAATTTTTACAATTTGTACCCAGACCTTATTTTTAATTAAAGCAAAACAAGAACATACTTTCTTTTTCTGTCTAAGACTAGCACATGTACAGTCTAGTCACACCTAGCAGCCACGAGGGAATGGAGGATCCTTCTCTATGAGGATGGCTCATGACCATAGTAGTGAAGGGTGCAAACTTAGATTGCATCTTAAAATCTCCTCAGCAGTCTCTAGTTATCATTTATGAACTGTAATTTCAAAGGCTCATTATCTGACTAAATTCAGGTAAATTTTCCCTGGGCCGAACAAAAAGTATGCCCTGGTATACAGGCTGCCCACATCCAAATTTCAATTTCTTCAGCAAAGCACTCTGGATTTTCACTAAAAAGGCTGCCAAGTACTTAACATGGACTGAACAACCGGGATTTTTCTCTTGGACTCATTCTTAGACAGAGCTGAGCCACTTAAGATTTTCAAATTGATAGATAAAATGAACCTGAGGCACAAACGTAGTCTGTAAAATGTTGGCCAAGTGGTTAATTGAACTGAGAATTTGAGAAATAAGGGATCTGCTTAAATAATGGTTATAGCATTCTTGTAAGGTAGTGGTTGAGACCAGTCTAAGTACAGTATTCTTTTTATATCAATACTGTAGATATATAATATAGTATGCCTCTCAGGAGACAATATTCTTTTGCAAGTTTATTCTTTTCCTCTTTATTTTTTCAGTGGCTCCCACACTGTTTCCAGGCTGCCTGGTCAAACCATTTCTTTTCCTTTAAGAACAGATCTCAGACAGCAATGTGTCACATCAAAGATACAAAATCAAATCTTTCCTGCATCATGGGAGTCAAGCGCACCTACAGACAAAAAGGTTTGCTAGTGTCCATATAATAGTCAAGCAGGTAGGGAATTCAGTGCTCTCATACATGTAATTTTTGATGCATGCGAGGGTAACAGCAATTACTGTTTCTGGTAAATGGTTCTGATATTTAAATGTTTTTGCTTGAGAAACTCAAAAATTCTAGACTACTTAAGATTTTGGGCACAGTCTTCAAAAAGTATATTTCAATGAAAACTCCAAAATAGCTCGGTTCTCAAGTTTGCATTTGTTACATAAGATTCTATAGACATTTGGGCTAGAAGGGACCCCAGAGGATTATCGAGTCCAGCCCCCCGCCCCAGGGGCAGGAAGTCAGCAGGGGTCATAGGATCCCAGCAAGATAAGCACCCTAATGTGTTTTGAAGGCGTTCAAAGTAGGTGCTTGAACTGCCTCAGGTGGCAGTCTGTTCCAACCCTTGGGGGCTCGGACAGTGAAGAAGTTCTTCCTTATGTCCAGCCTGAAAGGGTCTTGCAGGAGTTTCTGACCGTTCGATCTTGTCATCCCTTGGGGCGCTCTGGTGAACAGACATTCCCCCAGATCCTGATGAGCACCCCTGATAAACTTATAGGTGGCCATCAGATCACCCCTGAGCCTACGCTTTTCCAGGTTAAAGAGTCCCATGGCTCTCAGCCTATCATCGTAAGATCTGTTTTCCTGACCTCTGATCATGTGCATGGCTCTCCTCTGGACTCTCTCAAGCTTCTCCACATCCTTTTTGAATTGTGGAGCCCAAAACTGGACGCAGTACTCCAGCTGCGGCCTCACCAAGGCCGAGTACAAGGGGAGAATGACGTCCCGGGATTTGCTCGAGAAGCATCTATGGATGCACGCCAGCGTTTTGCTCACTTTACTAGCCGCAGCATCACACTGAAGGCTCATGTTCATCTTGTGGTCAACCATGACCCCCAAGTCCCTTTCATCTGTAGAGCTAACCAGCTTAGCACTGCTGAACCTATAAGCATGGTCCGGGGTTTTTCCTCCCAAGGTGGAGAACCTTGCACGTTTTCGGTGTTAAACACCATCAGATTCTCGTCCGCCCATTTCATGAGTCTGTCCAGATCTTCCTTGGATCACCCTCCTGTCCTCAGGTGTGGATGCTTTACCTCAGAGTTTGGTGTCATCGGCAAACTTGGCCAGTCTGCTTCTGACACCAATGTCCACATGATTGATGAAGATGTTAAACAGTATAGGCCCTAGGACAGAGCCTAAAGAGTGCTTTCATTCATGAAGTTAGCAGAATTGTTTCTAATGTCTACAGAACTTAAATAACTGATTTAAATGTCTGCTTAGTCCTTTTAAACGTTGTTGTTTTTATGTTGGCCACCAGTCTATCTTAATGCTTACATGAACTAATTTTTACAGCTCAAATTTGTTTTGGTAAATATATTTCCAAACATGGACAGTTTTAAAAATACTTTATATTCTATTTCTCATATTTCTAATTAAAAATAGAATGGGATGCAACTAAATACTTGCTACCAAATGACAAATTATAGCCACTGTAGTTTTTGGGATGCTAAGGGAAAAAACCTGTTTCTTCTAAATGTCAATATATTTCTGTATTGATATGTGCTATTACAGTCCTAATAAATGCTCTTCAAAGAAAACCTGAACATGGTTTAAAAAATATTTGAAAATGATTCTGTCAAAAAAACATTCTTCCTCAGCAGAAGAAAGTGGTTTTGTACTTTCCAGACTTAGAATTCTGTCCGATCGACACTTCTTACAGGAACTCTGGATATTACTGACAAACACACCCTGAGTATAAGGACAAAACATAAGGACTCTATAAGACAAAAATATATAATCAAGAAACAGACAACTATTTAAAAAGCCATTTTATGTTCTGATGAACAACTCCTATAAAAGTATGGCCTTTTTGCAGATTATTCATGAACGATACAAAACGACTGATTTAGTTAAGTAAATTGTTATAATTCATTTGTAATTCGGCCTAATTCTGATCCATTTGTCTTAACCTCTTTTCTCTTAAAAAAATCTTTGGTTTGGTCATTTCCTTATGTACACCACTAAGGCTAGGGACAGACATTCAAAAAACCTGAGCCAGAATTCATTCAGTCTTTGCAGGTTAGTCTAACTTGCAGAGCTTGAACTGATTTGCAAGTGGACAGACATTCTCTTTTAAATCAAGGAATGCAGGCACATACCTGCAGTGGCTTATGCTAGAAGCTGGGGAGAGGGGGGGTGCTAGAGCAGCTCTTCCTTCCTCTCCTGAGTGCTGAGCTGGGGAGGCCAGGCCCTGGCAGGACTCTCTGTTTAGGGAGTGGTGTAAACCCTCACCCTGCCTGCACAGTCCTAGGCTTTTCCCAGCTCCCTCCTCAAGGACTGTTGCCAGGCCCCAGCCCCTGGCTTGCTCTCTGAAGCAAAGTGGGAGTGTGGACTGCATGCATCTGCTGATGATACTGAGATTTTCAATCTTCCTCTCCCTGCTTCTTCATACTGTCTGCAACAAACCTGACAGGCAAGCAAGCCAGCAGGAAGCTGATAAGACAAAGCTTATCACAGCCCATCAAGAAAACAAAAGCCTCTCTAATTAGTTTAAGCACCTTTCTTAAACACCTTTTTCTAAGGAAGGGAAAGAGGGACATTACCAGCTGACCTATTGATTAGCTCCAAGAAGCCCTAAGCTGACTCTGTGCTGCTTGCCTTTGTCCCAGTGAAACTGGAGACACACACACATAGACACCTCTCAGCATTAGCTAGCATGGGGGTGGTGTGACCTTGACCAGATGCAGGCTAGGATCCATGCTGTAGGAGAAGGGAGAAAGGGAGAGGGGGATCCTGCTTGAGCAGCGAGCGGCAAGGGGGGTAGGGCAGGGGGAAGCCAGGCAGACTCTGCTGTGCCTGTAGTCTCATATTTTCATAGTTTCATAGTTGGTAGGATCACAAGGGACCTGAGCAGATCAAGTCTGACCCCCTGCCACGGGCAGGAAAGAATGCTGGGGTCAAATGACCCTGGCAAGGTGTCTATCTAGCCTCCTTTTCCAAGACCCCCAGGGTAGAAACGAGCACCACTTCCCTTGGAAGTTGGTTCCAGATTCTAGCCACCTTGACTGTGAAGTAGCACCTCCTGATATGTAGCCTGAATCTACTCTCCATCAATTTATGGCCATTATTCCTTGTTACTGCCAGTAGTGCCCGGAGGAACAGGGACTCTTTCATTGCCTGCTAGTCTCCCTTGGCCAGTTTATAGATGGCCACCAGATCTCCTCTCATCCTTCTCTTGTGGAGGCTAAACAGGTTCAGGTCTTGTAGCCTCTCCTTATAGGGCCTTCCCTGCTGCCCCCTGATCATGTGAGTGGCCTCCTCTGGACCCTCTCCATGTTGTCCACATTCCCTCCTGAAGTGTGGTGCCCGGAACTGGATGCAGTACTCCAACTGCGACCTGACCAATGTCATATAGAGGGGGAGGATCACCTCCTTGGACCTGCTCATGATGCATCTGTGCATGCATCACGATCGCCAACTCCTCCAGTGGTACTCCAGTTAGGGAGGAGAGGAGTGGGGCCAGCCCTGCCCTCTGGAGCAGACAGCTCAGCCCACAGCCTGGCCATGCATGGGGACTCTGATTTAACTTAAACCAGGAAGGGGTCTGAGCATAGGCAGTGGAAGGGGGGCTAATGGGGCTTATCCCCCCCAAATATGGGGCAGTGTATGGCTGCAAGGCAGCCTGACTGCAGGCTGACAGCAGCTACAGCAGGAGTGGGGAGGGAGTGGTGCTGGGGCTGAGGCGGGTGCACAGCTGGTGAGGCAAGGAAGTGAGCCGTGAGTGCCTCATCTGGGGGTTGTGGTTCCTGCTGCTATGTGCACCCTAGGAGACATGGGAGGGGGGGCATTTGCCTCTGGATCTTTCCAGGGCAGGGTGGGCTGCCACTCCAAAATTTACTGTAGCCCTCCTCTCAGTGCCACCACCACCCACCCCAAGTGCAGCCCAGCCCAGCCCCCCCCACTGGAAACAGTCTGGCGCATCCCCAGACTCAGCCCACAGTGGCTGACCATTCTTGCCCCATCCAGATCTGGTGGCATGTGCCCCCCATGCCTTATGGGGTGAGTGCAGCAGCAGGACCTGCCACCCCCTCCCCGAGCTGGGTGTTCCCTGGACAAGCCACTCATGGTTCCATCCCACACCCTGCCCCAGCTATGCAGGGTGAAGCCTCGATCTGCCCCACCCCCCCATGGCTCTTTCCCCTCCTCCCACAGACTTACTTGTTGTGGGGCACTGTGCAGGAGCTGGCAGGCCAGGGAGCCATGAGGCTGGCTGGGCAGCTCCCTTCCCAAGAGCTCCCCGGGGGCAGAGCCAAAAGCGGAAGCAATCACTTACCGCCCACAGGTGCACAGTGGCTTAAAGGCCATGCCGGAGCCGGAAGCAGCAGCGGAAGTGCCACAGCGGGCAGCGGAGGCTGGCAAGGACACAGAGGGGCGGATGCGCACCGCCCGAAGCAGGACGCGCACATTCTGGGGGCAGCGGCAGAGAACTGCAGAGGGTCCCACAACGGAGGCGGTGACCCAGAGAGGAGGCGGAGTGACCGCGGCGCACCGGAGCAACAGGCGCCACGAGGAGTGCAGCCAGGCAAGCCCGGGTGGGTCGCAAAGGGTGGCTGGGTGGCCAGCAAAGTCCCTGGGGCCTGGGTACTGAAGACATCCACAGAGAAAGGCTCCTGAGAAGTAGAACAGGGCCCGGCTCAAGGAGGGGCAGGTCTCAAACGACCGCTTAAGGCGGCAGCATATTTTTGATCCCCCTCCGCTAAGCTCCGTGAGGTTCTCGTGGACCCATGTGTGAGGAGGGGGGCAGGGAAGGAACCTCTGCTGCGGAGGCTCGGGCAAGGGTGTAGGGGTGGAGGAGCCCTCACTGGACCGCCGAGGGATACGCAGTCTCACTTCTGGATGTGCACGCGCCAGACAGTCCATCTGAACCAGAGGATCATCATCAAAGTCGTGGCAGGAAAGTTTGGGGCGTGTATCACGGAAAGTGGGAGTCAGACACACCAGCAGAGACCCAGCGGGCAAGCAGGGACATGTTAGCACGTCTTCACTACATTGGTGCATTGGCCGGGAATCTGAAAGCATTTATTTGTCTAAGCTTTCCGGCAGTAGCCTCTCTAGCAGCAACAGGGGGTGCTAATGGAGCACCAGGTGAACCCTTCGGGGACAGAGACACTGCAGCAGGTGATGAGCCTGCTAGTGCAAGTGCTGCAGCAGCAGCAACAACAAGCCATGCGGCAGACTATGATACAGGAACATTTTTTGCAACAACAGATGTGGGCCCCGAAGGGCGCAGGGGAATGCCAGATGCCCAAGATGACACCAGAAGATGATCCGGAGGCCTTTTTAGAAATATTCGAGAGGGCAGCCTTGGCAGCCAGCGTGGACAGAACTAAATGGGCAGGCCAATTGGGCACGCTGTTTATCGGCCAGGCACAGGCGGCATACTGAGAGATGTCATGGGCCGATGCCTTAGATTATGATAAAGTGAAGGTGGAGATATTGCGCCGGTTGGAGATTACTCCAGAAAAGCACCATTGGGCCTTCAGAGAGAAGAAGGTGGGCGATGTAAAATCCCCGCGGATGCTGTGGCAGTATCTGACAGATGCCCTGAACAAGTGGCTCAGACCAGAATCCTCGTCTAAAGAACGGATGTTTGACCAGATCTTCCTGGAGCAATTCGTCAATGACTTGGAGGAGGATACACAGACTGGGTAAGGTGTCATTGCCCCACAACTTCTCGTGAGGCACTGCAGTTGGCGGACCGGTTTGAGGTAGCCCAAGGGGACCGATGACACAACCGGAATGCAAAGGGGGCGGGTTCCCCGGCGGGACACAGCACTGAATCCAAAGGGGGCCGGAAGGTGAGCCTCCCTAACCTAACTTGTTTTGCCTGTGGGAAGAGGGGTCATATGGCCCGGAACTGCCCGCAAGCTGTGCAGATGGGAGCACCCACTGAACCGGGAGTAACAGCCGTGCGAGCAGGGCACAGGGTGTTCCCAGGAATGGAGCCAATGGAGTGTGGGATTGGCAGTTGGGACAGAAGCTACATACAGCCCTTGTCTGAGTTGCAGGCCTGGGTGGAGGGGAGCCCGGTCCAGGCAGTAATAGACACGGGCTGCGCGCAGTCTCTGGTTCACCCATCGCTAATTAACTGGGAGCAAGCACCCCGGTGTTCGGGGTAAGCATGATTTGCCTACACCGGCAGAAGAGTTACATGGACCGACGCCTGTTGATGGTGAGGGTGCAAGGCATCCAAAGGGATCTCCCGGTAGGACTAAAGGAGGAGATCTTATAACCTATGATTTTAGGCCGAGACTGGCCGGAGATATTCGACCTGCTTGCAACACCCCCAGGCATAAGCAGAAAGGGCCTGGTAGGTGCCAGAGAGGGGACACCGAGAGACCTGGCACTGGAAGACCTGGCCGAGGCGGGGCAGTTCCGGGCAGCCCAGGAGGCGGATCCGGAGCTACGTCCTTTTTGGGAGACGGAGGGCCCAGATGCCAACCCTCAGGTAAGGCCTCCCGATCGCGCAGAGACGCTCCCTAGAGTGGAGGTCCATAACGGATTGTTGTATAGAATTAGGTGGGGAGGCACAGAGCGGGAGGAGGCGACCCAGTTAGTTATTCCCCGAGTTTACCAGGAACAGCTGCTGTGGCTGGCACATAAGAATCCCCTGGGGGGGCACTTGGGCAAGAATAAGACGGAGGCCCGCCTGACCCGTTGGTGTTTTTGGCCACATTTGTATGAGGAGGTAGAAAGGTACTGTCATACTTGTGAGGGGTGCCAAAGGGTGAGCACCCGCAAACCCCCCAGAGTACCCCTGCAACCCATGCCCATAGTCCGTGAACCTTTTTCGAGGATAGCATTGGATGTGGTAGGGCCGCTTCCGTGAGGTATAGCGGGACACCAGTACATACTGGTGCTAATAGATTACGCTACCAGGTTTCCCAATGCCATTCCCCTTAGGACGGTCATGGTGGCCAGGATCGCAGAGGAATTGATGCGATGGGTGTCCAAATTTGGGATTCCCCGGGAAATTGTCACGGACCAGAGCTCTAATTTTATGTCAGCGGTGCTGGGGGCACTGTGTAGCATGCTCCAGATCCGCCATTTAAGGACGGCAGTTTATCACCCTCAGACTAACAGACTAGTAGAGTATTTTAACAGCACGTTGAAGGGCATGCTTAGGAAATGTGCTCAAACGGAACCCAGGAAATGGAGCCTAATGATTGCCCCGCTGTTATTCGCAATGAGAGATGCCCCTCAGGCGTCCATGGGCTACTCACCTTTCCAGCTAACCTTTGGGCATCGCCCATGTAGCCTGCTTAATATCATACAGGAAGGGTGGGAAGCCGGATCTAGCCCAGGAAGGCGGGCGAACGAGTACGTGCAGGATCTGAGGGAACAGCTCCAGACGGTGCGGGAGATAGCTCAGACCAATTTGGGAAAGGCCCAAGCCAGACAGAAGGAGAATTATGATGGCCTAGCCCAGGAGAGGGAACTACGCATGGGCCAAAAGGTGCTCGTAATGTTGCCAGACTCCAATAGTAAGTTTCTAACCCAGTGGCAAGGGCCGTTCGTGATCGCCAGGTGGGTGGGTCCCGTGGACTATGAAGTGATACGTCCCGGGACCAAACGGGGAAGGCAGATCTATCATGTTAATTTATTAAAGGAGTGGCATGAGTCAGAAGGACTCTTCCTATCCCCTGACGCCAAGAGTGAGAGGTGGGAGAGGCGCCCGGGGAGCACTCCGGGTCAAGATAGGATACCGTTAGGGGAGCAGCTTGAAAGGGAGCAACGCCAACATCTGGAGGGACTAGTTAGAGAATTTCAGGACGTTTTCTCGGATCAGCCGGGGAAAGCATCAGGGGTAGAGCATAAGATTATTACTAAGGGGGGCCAAATAGCACGGGAAAAGTGGCGGCGCATTCCCCACTACAAGTGCCAGCCCATTAAGAAGGAGCTGGAACAGATGTTAAAGCAAGGGGTCATAACACCTTCCCAGACCCCGTGGTGCAGCCCCCTGGTGCCCGTGGAAAAGCCCGATGGCACCCTGAGATTGTGCATGGACTTTAGGAAACTGAATGCTCTAACCCAGTTCAACGCCTTCCCGATGCCACACGTTAATGAGCTAGTGGAAAAAATCGGGCAGGCCAAGTACTTCTCAACCCTCAACCTGTCCAACGGGTACTGGCAGATTCCAGTATGCCAGGAAGACCAGAAGAAAACGGCCTTTGGTACCCCGTGGGGTTTATTCGAATTCAAAAGAATGCCTTTTGGACTGAACAGGGCGGTGGCCGCGTTCCAGAGCCTGATGGATTGGGTTCTTGCGCCCCACCAGGGATACGCAGCAGCGTATATTGACGATATTGTCGTCTTTACGGAAACCTGGGAACAGCACTTGCAGGCTCTACGAGCCATCCTGCAAGAGTTGTGGCAAGTAGGTTTGACAGCCAACCCGAGGAAGTGCGCCCTAGGCCGACAGAAAACCAAATATCTGGGGTTTTTAGTGGGGCAAGGCCAAGTACAACACTTGGTCGATAAAATCGCAGCCATCAAAGGGTATAACCCCCCACTCACAGAGACAGATGCGGGCATTCCTCGACCTGATGAGCTACTATAGATGTTTTATTCCTAAGTTCGCAGAGCTAGCAGGACCTTTGGTGGAAACCATGAAGGGCCAACTGATGGGAAGGATCGAGTGGACGGAAGAACACTGGAGGGCATTCGAGAAGCTAAAGGAGGCCTTATCTCAAGAGGTAGTGCTACACACCCCCAATTTCTCTGCCCCTTTTACATCACAGACAGATGCCTCCGCATATGCCTTGGGTGCGGTGCCGTCACAGGAAGTCAATGGAGAGGATCGACCGGTCGCGTATGCCAGCAGGAAGCTAAATGACACCGAGAAAAGGTATTCGACTATTGAAAGAGAGTGCCTAGCCATTTGGTGGGGAGTGGGCTACTTCCGGTATTATTTGCTAGGCCGGGAGTTTAAACTAGTGACGGACCACACCCCTTTGAGGTGGCTGCATACTGCCAAAACGGACAATCCCCAGATAATGAGATGGGCTTTGGCTCTTCAGCCTTTTCACTTCCAGCTTGCATATAAGCCTGGAAAGTTAAATGTGGTGGTGGACTTTTTGTCAAGATGCCAGGAGGAAGGGCAAGGAGAAATAAGGGAGAGGAGACAGGTAGGAAGAACGCCGGACAGCGTCTTGAGGGGCGGGAAGTGTGTGGGAGCCGGCAGGCCAGGGAGCTGTGAGGCTGGCTGGGCAGCTCCCTTCCCAAGAGCTCCCCGGGCGCAGAGCCAAAAGCGGAAGCAATCACTTACCGCCCACAGGTGCATGGCGGCGGCGCCTGGCTTAAAGGCTGTGCCGGAGCCGGAAGCAGCAGCAGAAGTGCTGCAGCGGGCAGCGGAGGCCGGCGAGGATGCGGAGGGGCGGATGCACACCGCCCAAAGCAGGACGCGCACATTCTGGGGGCAGCGGCAGAGAACTGCAGAGGGTCCCGCGACGGAGGCGGTGACCCAGAGAGGAGGTGGCGCGACCGCGGCGCACTGAAGCGACAGGCGCCGTGAGGAGTGCAGCCAGGCAAGCCCGGGTGGGTCGCAAAGGGCAGCTGGGTGGCCAGCGAAGTCCCTGGGGCCGGGGCCACGGGGCACGCTCAGCAGGACGTACTGAAGACGTTCGTGGAGCAAGGCTTCTGAGAAGTAGTACAGGGCCCGGCTCAAGGAGGGGCAGGTCTCAAATGACCGCTTAAGGCGGCAGCATATTTTTGATCCCCCTCCGCTAAGCTCCGCGAGGTTCTTGTGGACGCACACGTGAGGAGGGGGGCAGGGAAGTAACCCCTGCTGCGGAGGCTCGTGCAAGGGTGTAGGGGTGGAGGAGCCCTCACTGGACCGCCGAGGGATACGCGGTCTCACTTCCAGACGTGCACACGCCAGACAGTCCATCTGAACCAGAGGATCATCATCAAAGTCATGGCAGGCGAGTTCGGGACGTGTATCACGGAAAGTGGGAGTCAGACACACCAGCGGAGACCCGGGGGGCAAGCAGGGACACGTTAGCAGAGACAGAGGCTCATCTTCACTACAGGCACATGCGTGTATGCTGAACCCCACCAAATATTTTTTTCTCCCTCTGGGGCAGAAGTTCAATAAACCAGTTTGACCCAAATCAGTTAAGTCTGATACTACATTCAACCAGGTGTATCTTAAACAAGTTTCAGCAATTTTGAAACTGTTTTTTGTGCACTGACCTTACTTTCTGTTACAGGTTTAAACCAGTTTCTGATCACTTAAACCAATTTATGTATAACTTCTGTCCCTAGCCTAAAGGAGCAAGTTCAGTGCTGTGCTGGGCACCGCTATTCAGAGAGGCCCAAGCTTTATCACTGGGATATGCATCATCTCAGAAGAGTGACTCCATATAAATAATTCTCTTGAAGAAGTATGGTTACTTGAGAAGCAACCTTTGTGGCTCAAAGAAGACCCTGCTTCCTTTTGCAACAGGCAGGATATTCATAAACCATCTCAATTTCACATTATTATATACCTTGTACAAGTGAATCTTATGACTCAGTTAGAGCTCTCATTGTAGCCTGATATTTATCCATGCAGAAACAAAAGTGGTAATCTCCAGCTGCTCAGAAACATTATTTGGCAAACAGTAATGTTTGCCCAAATTTATCCCAATCATTCACAGCTCATTTTGCATCTTTGATGTAGTGCACTGGGTCTAAATATGCCCCATGCACTTTTTGTTTTGCTTGAGCCATGTACTTGGAATTAACTTAGACAAGGTGCATTGCTCTTGAATTATTTTCATGAGCCAAAGCAAAGCAGATGCAGGAAAAATGTGATTTTCTTGATAATGTTTGTGAAGCCGATGTAAATGCTAACAGTGGAATAAAGCACACTCCTCTGTTATTAATGTTGCTGCCACCAGGTTGATAATACTTTGCACTTCAGTTACCATCTTACTTAGTCTACTGGATAAATATACTCAGCATCACTTGAGGGGCTTCATGCCTTCATATTTAACCAAATTAAGCTTTGCCAATGAAAATCTGAACCAATGGAAAATTCAGCTTTGGATTCCTATAGCACTACTTCTCAAATCTAATTGAGAATATTTTCTGGTCTCTATCGCACTCAGAATTTGGATTATGAATTTGAACTGGGTTGGGGGTTGCCTCGGTGGCCAGCCAATTGCCATTTTCTTCCCTGCCTAGGAAATCGTCAGGCACTTGCCCACTATGAGGCATGCTGGATGCTCATTCCTCTGGCGCCAGTGTTGGAGTCACAGCATTTCAACACTTCAAAGGCCACTGTCCTATTGAGAGCTCTAGGGCAGTATACATGTGAACACCTCTGAACAGCACCAGTTGTGAACCATTTCCAAATCAGTGACGGTTGGAAAGGGTTCTGCTTTTATGTGTGTCAGCACCTTCATGTGCAGCACACACAAAGCACCTTCCCTATCACTGCAAACTTAGGTAAGGTCAGGCAAAATCTGATCCCATGCTTGGCACCCCCTCACACAGGCTGCACGTGACGATAAACCCAAGAACAGAATCCAGCTATCCTAACATGCAGAGTTGTACTTTAACCACCTTTCTTCTTGGCCACATTTCTATCAGTTACAGAGTGACTAAGGCAGAGGCTGTGGAAAAACATACATCTTCTAAGCTAGTTGCTGTTATTGTACTCTGAACCTTGATTAGCAGAGATCAGAGAAATGTATCTATCCTTAAAGAAATAACACAGTTGGCTACCAAAATACTTTGTGAGTATCAGTAAGGTACAGAAAATAGATTCCTTCTACTATACTTTCAGTGAATAAATACAGAGCTACAGCTTTCACTTCAATACCGTGTAAGAAACTAGTTACAAAATTCCTTACTTGAAATACTTTGGCACAAACAACTATTATGCACTATTTATTTAGAAATCCAGTGGGACCTTTTCGAATAGAAGCCCATATCTTTACATTGGTAGTTAAAATAAGAACTAATTTAATGCACAATTGGCAGTGCATAAGAAATTTCCTTGATAACCAAAGAGCAAAAGATTTTATGAGGTTGCATATGTATTTATGATTATTTAAGATTCCTGTCATAATGAGGACCCTTTAAGGATAGGAATATTGTATTGTCATTTGCATACAGACAATAAAAACTCTTTCAGAAGCAATTTCCCCATATATAAAAAGTGAGAGCATGGTACCTTAGTGGCACAGACATCTGTTACTTAAGCAGATGCCACCACGTAAATGCAATCAGGCAACACTATTCACCAATCAGAGACCGCCCAAATTACAGCTGAAACCAAAATTCAATGGGTGTCTGGGAGTCTCAAAAACAGTTTAAGAAATGATGGGCTTTTCTTTGAAGTTTGCATTAAACATTCAGTGACATTTATTTGTTTGTAGTTAGCAAACTCTATCGTATCATATGGCTCAGTAGCTGCTCCCTGGTATACAGCTAATCTCAATGATCTATGCTATCCAATTCTAACCCATAAGTTTCATATCCAACCAGCATTAGCCGTTCAACATATGAGAAATAACCACTTCTTTGTTTCTCATTATAACTATAGCTTAATGTCTTCATTCTGCAGCTGATTTATCAATATCTCTGAAAGAGATTAAATATTGCTTGTTTAAGTGGTACATAGTGTGATAAAAACTCCAGGGACTGTTTCCACAGTTAAGCGGTACCTACAAAGTCTGGAACTGATAAGCCCTTTCTGAAGTTAGCTTACACTTTAAATCAGCAGTTCATGAAAGGCATTAAGAAAAACTATTATACTACTAGAATGGATGGCAGTACAGTTTTATATGTTACACCTTGAAGTAAGCAGTAGGATTTTCAATCACTTGATAACCTTGAAACTGCTAAGGTATCAAATTGCTATCATGAATATTGTGTAGGAAGAGAAATAACTCAGAAAGCTGCTTCTGTGAATAATAATGTAGGAGAGCACAACATTTTCCTACAGAAGAAATGGGCTGGAGTTACAATAGCACCAACAAGTAAATATACATGAAATTGAGGCATGGATTGAAACAAGCACATTTGCATTTGACTATATATCCATCAGTTATCAGTTCTGTTACACCTTACCTAGTCTCCAGCAAAAATAAAAAGCTTGCTGGATAAAAAGCTTCCCGTGATGGAAAAACAAAGACACTGACAAACTAATTTTCATATGTGAAACCAAACCCTGTTAAGATGGAATGTCTCATAATTCAGTAAGCAATTCCTCAAAAATGGTATGCAAAATGGAAAAAACACGGGTTAATAAATTTTCATGACGTGCATGCAGAGCATTTATTACATCTTTCAGACCTTATTCTGATTTCATTCCTACTGATGTAATTCCACTGATTTACACTGGGAAAAGAAATCTGAATCACCTCTCTAAATTCTCGTATTTATATCTTGAATCTATGAGTTTACAGCAAACTCTGCCTTTGTTCTAAAGCAAAATACAGCTTTAGTCCTGTGGCATTTTCAGGTGATACAGCCTACTGAGATCATTTGACAGCCATGTGAAAACTCAATGTCTGGAGTGATTCATCATTGTGTCAGATTGTCCTGCACTTTGTCACAATGACTGACAATAGGGGGAAACTTGGAAATAATACAAAGATTCGACATTCACTGATAGTGCCTGCATTGTGATTAGAGAAGAAAGAGAGCATGTGAGGAGAATCTTAATTCCACATTGCCTTCCACCCCTCTCCCCACCCAAAAATATAGTGGTTTTGCCTTTCACGGCTATGATCTTACTTTCGGTTTTTCTATCAGACTTCACATGATATGAGATATTTCAAAATATGGAAGAGTGGGTTAAAGAGCTATATTATTACAAACAGAAAAGGTAAATTATTATGCAGAATGAAAAACTCTGTTGATAATGCTACATCACTCCTACTAATATATTTTTTCTGTGTGACCATTCCTTTTCCTTTCTGTCACCCAAAGTTATTCAGGCATTTTACCACAGCCTGAAGCAATGGTAAAGAAATGTTGTCCATGATAATCCAAAGGCGTTATGGAAATCTAGCAGTGTGAGTATATTATTGGGTGGTAGGATTTGAAATGGTGATCAGCTAAAAAAGTTTTCCATTATTCTCATTAACTTGCAACAAATTTAATATTAGCTGCTAAGCTGTAAGATTCAGGAGGATAGTGACACACAAACAATGAGCAAAGCTGGTTGTATCAACCTTCAAGCATTAAAGCTCCTCAAGTTTTATCAGAGTGTTTGCAGCAACAATGTCAAAGACCAGAGCCTTTACTGCATAATTAATAGAGAAGAAGGGAGGGCTTTCCTGAGAGCTCAGAGCTCCAAAGTTGTAAAGAATAGAGGAAGAAGCATCAGCAAAGATGAGCAAGAAGTGAAAAACCAGAGCCCCCATGAAAAAAATTAGACCTCCTTTGCTTATGCTTGGGCCACCACAGCAGTTACATATAGTATTAGTGTACTGCAACTATGACTGCATGTAGTCATTGTCTGATACCAAAGGACCTGGCCGCTTATGATGCTCTAGCTGTACATGTGCACTGTAAAGTTGCTGCAAACCCAGGGAAGAATTCCTTCAGCCAGAATGATCATAGGAAACTAGGGCTGGACGGGACTATATGAGGTCATCTAGTTTAGTTCCCTGCTCAGGTCAGGATCATCCCTAACTAGAACCATACTAGCCAAGTGTCTGTTTAAGTTGCTCTAGAAAATTTCCAGGAAGGGAGATTCCACAGCTTCTCTAGGTAGCCTTTTCTAATTCTGGACCACCCTCATAGTCACTGGGTACCCGATACAGCTCTGTGTTGGTCCCTCTCATTCCCCGACTTAGAGGGCTTATTGGAATAAGGCAGACTTGTGGGTGAGATATACTGGCGATGCGTAGGGGGTGCATGTGCGCCCCCTGAGAACGGCTGTGCACCCTCTAGAAGCACAAGGCACGAAACCTGAACTGCACTTCTGGTTTCACCTTTAGCTTGGCGATTAGCCACTTGGCGATTGCCTGCCCCCCCCCCCCGAGCTGGCAATCAGCTGCTGGGGGACTCCCCCCCAGTTGGCAATTTGGTGTCTCCCCGGACTCAGAAGGCACCAATCGCCCATGGTGAGCTAGATCCCATCACAGGTGTGAGCCCCTGCAGCACTCAGCACTATAATGTGATTCTGGGCTACTCTCATGAGGCACCCAGACAACCCTCACTCAGACAACTTAGTTAAGTCTACTCTAAATTCAGCTGGGGAATAGCCTGCTCTAAATCTGCAAAATGTAACTATAAATCTCCTAAATCCAACAGATGGCAAGGTTGTTTAAAGCCATTTTGTCCCCTCTCTCCTTGAGTTAAAATAATAGAAAACTGAGGTTGGAAGGAACCTCACGAGATCATCTAGTCCAACCTCCTGCTCATCCCAGCCAAGAGTGTGTTCCACCAGGTAGTAGGTATGCCTAGCATGCATTACCAGGAGGAAGCTCCACGACTCTTTTTTAACATGTGAACTCTTGAAAACATAACTGAACATGTAAAGGATTTGACCTCTGTGGGAACTATGTCTATGAGAACAAAAAAAAGGAACTGTGAAAAGTGAATGAAAGAAATATGAGTCTGTAGCAGACTAGCTAGTTGGCACTGGCTTTTATTATTTTAACAGCTGTGAAAAACTTTGCTGAAGACACTTGAATTGAGCATCCTGACATGAAAGCATTCCAGAATATATGCTTAAGCTTCGTCTCCTAAAGTCTATTAGAAATTGTATATTGATAAGTTTCTGAATTCTGGGTCCAATCTTGTGCGTTTTAAAGGTAATTTAGGTTTCCTACACACCATATACTGAAACTTTCATTTAATCCATTGTACAGTATATTTTATCAAATATGTTCAGTCATTCTTGAATTAGACTGTTACATTTAAATATGAATCTAATCATAACTGACACAGTACAACTTAAGCCTCAGAGTTATTAACAGCAAAGTAAGAAATGGAAGTGCTTTCAAATCCAAGAATCTGCTATTAAGGTCTTCAGTGAAAGGACTGGTTCACTCTTTAGACCCAGGATTTACCTAGAGGTGAATCTTAAAGGAGGATTTGGGTATTCAATTTACTTTAGCTAGCAACAAAATAATATATGCTGCATAAAAACACAAATGGTATCTATAATTTCAGGCTGATTTTACACAGAGTCCCATTAATGTGAACTGCTCTATCATGAGCTAGGGTTTGCAGGACTTCGTTTCTCAATATTACAAAGGAAGATTTGAAATTCCCATCCATAAATTAAGTTTACACTTCTTTTGTTATGTAATATCAGAAACATATTACTAAAAGTTATTGAAAAGGTTTTCTGAACTCTAGAGGCCCACAGAGCTGGCATTGTTAAGGCCTGAAAGTTTGAGTAGCCAATGGCTGACAAGGGACTGATATGTCTAAGAATATATTGGACTATCTTTGTGTCCTCAGACTGAATGAGCATGTGACCATTCACACATGAGCCAATAGGGAAGAGAGCAGCAGTTTTTGGCACAAGTCTGGAGATAGCTTGCCGCAGCTCTGGAGGTGTGAGTTCAAGCATATTGTAACACTCACTCTGCCCCACAAGAAAGTGTTACCTGAGGCAAATTCTAGGTTTAGGTAATGGAAAAATCTCAAGGCTAGGTACAGAGAATCAAAAAGCCTGAGGCTTAATCAATTCAGTCTTTGCAGGTTAGTCTAAGCTACTCAGTTTCAGTTGAAACAGAAGTGAACAGACATTTACATTTACATTTATTCAGGAAATGCATCCACATGCCTGCAGTGGCTCAGGCCAAAAGCCAGAGGGCACTACAGCATGGCTCTCTGGCTGTGTGTTCACTTCCTTTTCCTGCTGCCCCCTGGGATTTGCAGTCTAGAAGCACAGCAGCAGGACTCTGCAGGGTTCTTCAACTCTTCTTCTTCCTGCTTCCAGGTACCTATGGGATTTATAGTCCACATTTGTATCCACCAGTAAGTTTGAGCAAGGGAAGTAGTTTTTAACTCCCCACCCTGGTCCCAGACCCCAGCCAGGGTTTGCTTGGGGTGGGAGGGCAGTCCTGCCCTCCCTGTAGATTGGGCTGCATTCCCAGCTGGGCTTGTCCCTCCCCACCCCCAACACCTTGTCAGCCAGCCCTTGATGCTCCAGCTAGGGGGCAGAGGTGCTGGCCCAGCCCTGCTCTCTGGAGCAGACAGCACAGCTCAGCCCCAAGCTGGAAAGCATGCTGCGGGACTGTGATTTAACTTGAACCAGGAAGGAGTCTGGGGCAGAAATTTTATAAACCAGTTTGACCCAAATCAGTTATGTCTGATACTAGATTCAACTGGTTTTATTTTAAACCAGTTTCAGCCATTTTGAAACTGGTTTATGTGCACCAAGATTCTGGTCTGTTACAGGTTTAAACCAGTTTCTGATTACTTAAACCAGTTTATCCGTAACTTCTGTTCCTAGCCCAAAAGAGTTTGTGGTTTAGTATCAGTTCTGATGTCTCCAGTGTCTGCTACATGAAGAACCTTGTGGGTACCCACAATTTGCAACACAGTCTTGTAATTTATAAAAGAATGCCCTAAATCCATCCTCAGACTCACATACAAGATGTGTTATTTTGAGTCAGGAAATTTTGTATCATTTTAAGAACTGGCACACTGCATTCAATCCAGGTTGGAATGAGAGAACCTCCAGCATTTTAGATGACTAGATGTAAATAGCAAAGATAGTGCCCTTTCCACTCATCTCCTCCCATTAGTCAAAAACCCCAAACCCTTCTATTGGTCATTCTTCTACCCCCAAGGCTACGGACAGACACTCAAAAGGCCTAAGGCTGAATTGATTCAATCTCTGCAGGTAAACTGTAAACTGCTTAGATTGAACCAATGAGAAAGTGAACTCATGTTTGCTTTTCAAAAGTGAAAGGGACCCAGACCCCTGCAGTGTCCCATACCAGGCACCAGGGGGTGTTAGAACTCACCTCCCAGCCTGCCAATCAGTAAGCACATGGGTTTCCCCAGCCATGCCCTCTCTTTAGCCTCCAGTCAGCTGAGGAGGTTGTATGGGGGGAACCCCGCCACCAGACCTCCAGCAAAGGCCTCCCTAGCACTGGGGAAGGAGGAAGAGAGAAGCCCCCATTGGGTTGTTTCTCCCTCCCTCCCTGTGCCCACAGCTGGTCCCCCTAGCTATGTCCCATCCTCAGTCTAGGCCATCTGAGGAGTGGGCCTGGGGGGAAACCTGCCTTTTCCCCGGACCACAGCCGGGGTTTCGCCCATGAAGAGGAAATGGGGGAGGAGGGAAACCCCATCAGGGCACCTCTTCCCTTCTCTCTCCATGCCCAGAGCTGGTTCCTAGCCACAGGCCCTCCTCGGTTTGGGTTGGCTAAGGAAGGCGTGTGTGGGAAACCCTCCCCTCCCCCGGCACTAGAGCCCCAGCTGGGGTCTCCCTGGTGTTGGTGATGGGGGGAAGGGGGAACCCTCAGGAGGGAAGTTCTCCTCCCCACTCCACACCTGAAGCCAGAAGCTGGGCCTATCACCTGGCCATGCACCCTCCTTGGCCAGCACGCTGGCTGAGGAAGTGAGGGAGGGGAATGGCCCCCTGTCCAGCTTTGGACCCCCAGCTGGGATGTACCAGGTGCAGGGGTGGGGGATCCCTCAGTGGGGGCTCTTTTCCCCCCAACTCCTTCTTCAGCTAGCCTGCCAGCCAAGCAGGGGGCATGGCCAGTTGATTGGCCCAGCTCCCAGCTGTGGGGAAGTCCACAGTGAGGGCTTTACTCCCCCAATTTGAGCAGGGAGAATCTAGTCACACCCCGTGCTCAGCTGGCAGTCCAGCTGAGAAGGAGGGGGGTAAACAGCCCCCACCTGGCTTTGGATCCCCAGCTGGACTGTGCCTGACACAGGGGGTGGCAAGCCTTCAGTGGGGGCCATTTTTCCCACCACTCCCTCCTCAGTGGGACTGCTGGCTGAGCAGGTGGCATGGCCAAGTGATTGGGCCAGCTCCCAACTCAGGCCGGGGAGTAAAGCCTCCACTGCCAGGTTCTCCACAGCTGAGAGCTGAGCTGATCACCTGGCCATGCCTCCTGCTCAACTGGCAGACCAACTGAGGAGGAAGTAGGGGGAAAAATGGCCCCCATTGAGGGTTTCCCACCCCCTGTGCTGGGCACAGCCCAGCTGGGGGTCCAAATCCAGGTTGGGGTGAGCCATTTCCCCACTCCCTCCTCAGCCAGCCTGCTAGCCAAGCAAGGAGCATGGCTGTGATAATCAACCCAGTTCCCATCTGCGAAGAAGCCTATGGTGAGAGGTTTACTCCCCCACTTGAGCCAGGAGCTGGCCCAATCACCCAGCCATGTCCCCTGGTCAGCTGGCAGGCTGGTTGAGGAGGGAGTGGGGGTGAAACAGCCCCTCCACCTGGCTTTGGACCCTCAGCGAGGCTGTGTCCAGCAAAGAAGGTGGGAAGCCCATAATGGGGGCTATTCTTCCCCCCAACTCTCAGTGGCCAAGGAGGGGGTGTGACTGGGGGATTGTCATGGTTCCCGGTGTAGGTGGAACTGTGGGCTTCCCTGCAGCCAGGAGCCAGGCTGATTACTCAGGGAGATTTTCTCCCTGGCTGGCAAGTTGGCTGATAAGGGAGTGGAGAGAAAAAATGGCAGCCTCCTTCCACTCCCTCTCCCACCACCATTCCAGACCTCTGCTGCTGTCTGAGGAGCTGCTGAGTGACCATGGGCCCTGGTGCCACCGCTTCACTGGAGGTGGCTCAGGGAGTCAGAGAATTGGCTACCCGATGTCTTCTGGCCAGAGCTGCAGCCCAGGTCCTTGCCTCCTCCAGCTGAGGCGGGAGTGGGGGATGCCTACCGCACGTCTAGTGGAGGGGGGCAGCTGGTAGTGGGGGCTTTACTCCTCTGCCCCAGCTGGGAGCTGGGTTTATTCCCCAGCCTGGGGAAATCCACCCTGCTCCTGGCTACTGAGGATGGAACAGCTTGGGGTGGGGCCGGCCCTGCTCCCCTGAAGCAGAGAGCACAGCTCAGGGCTGTAGAGCATGTTAGGATGCTGGGGGACTCTGAGACTGATTTAACTTAAACCAGGAAGGGGATCTGGGATACAAGTTCCATAAACCAGTTTGACCCAAATCAGTTAAGTCTTACATTAAATCCGGCTGATCTTAAACCAGTTTCAGCTATTAAGTGCACTGAACTTATATTTTGTTACAGGTTTAAACCAGTTTCTGCTTACTTAAACCAGTTTATATGTAACTTCTATCCTTAGCCTAAAAGACATTTCCACAGTTCCTCTATTAGAAAAGCACACCAGCCTCACCCTCATGTAAGGAAAGTGTTCCTCCTCATGACCAGGGATTATAAAGAAAAAATCTATTAATTGGTGTTTTCAGCTTTACAGAAAGAGAGAAAACTCTTCCTGATTGAGCAGATGAGAAGTAAAAAAGTTGCACTGGAAGCGGATGATGCTTTTGCCTCCATCACTACTTTCATTACGTGTTAAATCTGTTTTTCACCATCCATGGCTGATGGGGGTTTCTCATGTCTCTGAATTTGGAATATTTTCTTCACTATCGTTATTTTGACTGAGGAAGAAGTTTTCCCAGCTCCTTAGAGAAGGGCAAGTCAGAAATGTGACTAGGTAACTCGGTGGCAGGGGGAGGGGAGGTGTTATTTTTTTAAGTATTTTTTTTTATAAAACTTCAATAATTTTGATGAAAAATTTGAAAATATTTCACAACCTTAACTTTCATAATATGCATCCACAGTGGTAATAGTGCTATTGTAAGGGTTTCACAGATTAGAAACATGCTAGAAGTCATCCTATAAATGTTACAGGTAGAGGAAGAGAAAGACTTACTGACAATGAAAAATACTGTCAGTAACTTCATTTTTTTAAAAATCACTAGTAAGGCAAACAGATGCATTTTCTTACTCTATCTCAGTAGCAAGATGAGCTTGAAATATTGATTTAAGGTTTTTAGGATCTCTGACAATAGTGATGGAAGATGTTAGTTTCCCAAAACATCTTAACAATGCCAACAAAACCTGTCCATGTAGATATTAAAGATACAGACTGTGAAACCAATACAAATCCGTATTACAATCTAAGCAGCTGGGAAACAATTGCTATTCTCGATCATTCTGGTGAAATCATAGCTGGCCTTTGTAATACCCACTGCAATTTTTTCACTGTTATTTCCTTCTCATAATTAATGTAGTATACTGAGCAAAAGATCTAAAAAAAAGAGCCCCTCCAAAACTGGTTGCAATTATCCTTGAAATATTTGATTATTAAGAAAACAGCACAAAATAAAAAGCAGTCTGATTTTGAATGTTCCAATTTAATTAAGAAAATGTTCAAGCAATTTAAAAATGTAGGCATTAAAATACCAATTAAGCTTAAGGCAAGTTTTTCCCATTAATTTTGATGACACCAATGCAGGGGTGTCACATAGAGGTGACCCCTCAGAAATAGGTTATTCACAGTATCACACTCGGCTGTATTGACTTTGATGGAAAATAATTTAATTTATGAGGAAACTGTCCCTATATTGCGCAGCCCAACTGGATAAGGCTTGAGAACCTTGAAGCTCTTAGCAGGATGAATAAACTGTGAGATGTATCTTTCTTTCAGGGTTTTAATTACAATTTTTATTTATCAGGCTTCTCATGTTGGTGGCCACTTTCTTGAAAGGTGGTAACTTTTTTTTTTACTATGGCAAGTCCACTGGAAATAACTCAAAAGTACCATTTTTAAGTCTGTTTTAATTATCCAAATAAAAGCTTTGGGTTTGGAGCCTGAAAGTACTATCTAGTTTAGGACCTTAATGGTCCCCATTACTGCAAAATATGAACATCTCACAGTTGTTAAGGCATCTATCCTCACAATATGCTTGTGAGTTCCAGTGGACCATGTGCTTACCTAGTGGCTAAATCATTCCCCTGAAGAGTGACTGGCCTAGATGTCTGTATGGCCAATTGGGCAACTTAAGACACCTTCAAAAAGCAATTCAGAAAATTCATAGGCATTCAGATGTAGCCAAGCAGAGAGGTATATCAGCACTTCCAGCCTCTCTATGCTGCTGTTCACTTGCTGTCCAGAAAGCCAAGTGCCATTTATGCTCCTGGGCACATCACAGGTACCTGTTGGTGTCACCCACTATTTCCACTACTGTTTAGAGGACTTGCCCAGGAAGCAGCATACTGGGATTCTAGGCCCTCTGCGTCAGCTGGTAGGGACTCAAAACCTCATCTTCCAGTTCCTTGGTAGGATGGCCTAACAACCAGGCTATGGGATAGTCTGAGTAGCGGCACCTTCACTATTTTGTTGAAACTGGGACCCTGAGAAGTTTAGAATGGAAGAACCGTGCAGTAGTTATAATACTCCCCTGGGAGGGGGAGACCTCCCAGGCCCCTTCTTCCAGGTTTATTTCTTACTATTTTTTTTAACCAATTCCTCTGTAACACAATCTACAACAAATTATAGGAGCAGGCACTAGAATTCTAGTTCTAGAAGCCCTAAAGTTGTGGTTTCCTACTATGTTATGTGGAAGCCTGTGGTTCTGAGATAGGACATTAGGGGCTCCACAAAGAGATAGATGGTAATGGTGGATCTGGCCAGGAGGTGGTATGCCACCATTGCTGGCCCTGGCCACCTGGTTACACATCAGTCTCTGGGATACGAGTAGGGTTCGACAGCCAAAAAAATTAACTGAAAGTGTTCTGTGACTTTAGGAAGTTTGAAAACCACTGTCCTAAAGGATTTACTAAATCATTAGGCTACAGAGACATGCTCTTGCTTGTTTGTTCTTCCCCTTGAGCATCTTAGACACCTAAGAGGGTAAGTGTAGATCAGGCTTGTCCAACATATGGCCCGCGGACCGCCATGTGGCCCCCCAAGCCATTTTCTGAGGCCCGAGGTACTGCGATGGGAACCGGAAGTAAACACCCTCTTGTCCCTCCCACAGTCCCTCAGCAGCTTCCTAATGGCTGCTGAAGGGCTGGGGGAGGGACAAGGTTCCCACACGCACTGCGTCAGCTTGACATTGTCAATGTGGTGCGGCTCCTCCCCTCCCCCCTCATTTCATGGTGTCCCTTCCTAGCCCCACCCCTCCCTTCCTCATTTGCATGCTGGCCCCGCCCTGTGCCGGTTCCCACTGGCCACGGGGGCTGGACCAGGTTGCGGTACAGCGGGCGGGCAGGTGCAGGGGGCGCAGATGCCGGCTCGGAGGGATGATGCAGCCAGGCCCACGGGAGATGATGCTGCTGCTGCTGCGGTTGTGGCTGTTGGGGCGGGAAGCTGGCACTGCTCCCCCAGGCCCACAGACAGTGCACTGGAGGTGGTGAGTCACAGGCCCCAGGGAGGGAGGGAGCCCTGCCAGCTGGGCTCAGGCTGCCCCAGGGGAGAGGGAGGATGTCCCTGCACATCCTGCACCCCCCCCCGTAGGGTCCCCACATGTCCCCCTGGCTGCTGAGCCCAGGCGCACAGGTCTGGGAGCATCCTCAAGGCTGCCCAGGTGGCAGGGAGGACATGGTGGGGTCAGGTGGTGCCCCTTGACCCCTGCGCCCCCAGGACGCAGCTGGACTGGACAGGCCTCATGAGCGCCCATTCCTGCCGGCCCACTGGGTGATAAAAAGTTCATGATCTGGCTCCGCATTCAAAAAGGTTGGACACCCCTGGTGTAGATCATTCATTTGGATTTAGGGATATAAAATTCACCTAAAACCTCCTTGAAGATCTGGGCCCTACTGCCTTATCCAGTTTGATATAGGAGGTTTGTGGGAGGGAAAGGATATGAACCCAAGTCTGAAGCTGTTCTTATAACCACTGGACAATCTTCCTTCTTTTTCTGGGTATAGAGTCTTCTCTAAAGCTAGTGTGAGCTTGAGTGTGCTGAAACAAGAACCAAATGGAACTTAAGAGGTATACTAAAAGATGTTGAACTGGTGACTTTGTCTCTCAGAGAGGGATTATTTTGTACAAAACTGCTCCACTGGTTTATTTGGTAGCTGGTGTTAACAGGAACCGAGTTCAAAGACCAGCAGATAGGATAACAAATATAGACCTATTCTAGCTCCCATTTAAGTCATAGCTTTGGTATCCAATGGTAAAAATCCTTTGTTAAAAAAAATCCTCCCTCTGTCCAAATTTTAGGCACAATCCTCATAGTAGGGCATCAATCCACTCCTGTGTTCATAGAACTGTCAGTGCAAGCCTCAAAGGAATTTTCTACTATCTTCCAGCAGAAAAAAAATCTCTTCCTCTCACTATCAGTCAGCTAATCAAGAGACAGATTCATTGCTTGCTCTGGTTGCTTTGCACTGCTCCAGCAACTCAGTATAGATAACTGGCTGGTTGTTGTGGGTTTATAGCCATTTTGCATTGCTGCAGTAGTGTGAAGCAGATGGCATGAAACATTAAATCTAGCCCCACCTTATTTTTGTATAAACGTAATTACTGGACATGACCTCACAAATGCTTATATATTAGTAAATCTTACTAAAATGACTTATGAAATTAGTTTCATTGGAGAGAGATCCCAACAAGAATAGTTTCATTACTAGGTATGCCCCATAATTTAAAGACTATGGAGTGTAATAACTATTTTAGGATATTTGTTTAATCATATTTAAAATATTCTAATGTTGCAAATGGTTATTTGTTTATTGGAATGAATCTATACCTGTCCCATATCATTTTAATGTAATCTAATGCTGAATGTTCTGTGATAACTACCAGTATTGCACAGGCACTGCTAAGGTAAATGAGGAAGCAGTTCATATAATATATGTTATGAGTGTTTACAGCTAAAGGTTTATGGTTTAGCAGACGCATCGATAAGTTCAAAATGGATGGCCACAATCTGAATGCGCCTCAAAAATAGCTACATGAGCAGATGTAAAATATTTTTAAGTTATTCTTGTTAGGATTTAAGTACAATTATTTGATTATCCTTTTAGATCTTAAAACTGCTAATGAGTCAGAAGTATCTTTTACCTCAGGTAAGACACACTTTGCTGCATGAACCACAGAATTTATGGTGACCTTCAAATCAAGTGCAAATACCATCACCACTTCTTCATTATTGAGTTAAATGGTGTGATCTGTTCTGTCCAGGAAAATGTCAGGGCTCCTAAATGAAGCAGCTCATGTCTTTCTGTAAGAAATCGGCACCTTGGTCAAAAGTAGTTCAACCTTTCTTTAATTCATGGCTTAGAAGTGCTCCTTGTCAGAGCCTCTAGGGATCTGATCTTAAGTCACATTTACAGAATCTCAGTTATCTAATTGTAACTGAGCAATGTAGGAAACTTGCTACTGAAGAGTAAAAGTTCTGTTTTGTGGGCTTAATTCCAAGCCCAGAGAAGTCAATAGTTGTCACCTGTTTGGGGGGGGGGGGGGTTTAACACCTTACCATTAGAAACATATCTAGTCTCAACATTTGAATTTATTGCATTCTCCACATTATACACACACACGGACGCAGTATGCTTCTAGTGATATGACATGCTGATATTTCTTCTAATCAGTTTCCTTAAGTTTCAGGGGTTGAACAGAAAAGAATAAAAGGGTAGGAATACCATGGGACACTTCCAGGCTTCTTGTATAAAAGTGCTGGGTTCAGGTTCCTTACTGATCTGGATCAATTACAAGTGTGGCACGTTTTAAAGATTTTTTTCCATATCCACAACAGAGTCAGTCAATGGTGCTGCGCCAGTTCATACCAGCCTATGATCTGGCCATCTTGCCTCTCAAAGAGGGGTTATTGTCAGGATGTTATTTAGAACATCAAAACTAAATATCTGCCTTAGAATTATAAGCATTTTACAGCAAGCCCCAATCTAAAATCAGTACAACAGTGCATCAAAAAAGAAAGATAGAAAGACAGTAAAAGATGCATTTTACTCCATTTGTGCAAGCATGGAACGATTTCAATGAAAATCATATGCACCATTTAGTCTGTAAGGTAACAGGATTGCAAATCAGTGAGTTTTAAGCCATAATGGGCATGTCTACACATGCAATTAATGTTGGTCAGTAAACTCTGGAGTGTATTGCTCCAGAGTTTGTCCTGCACAGCACATGGAACATGGTTGGAGCAGTCTGGGTTGCAGAGTTAATTAGTTTTGCGCACCCTAACGGGGTACACGTGTAGATGCTGAGATGTTTACTGTGCAGTTAATTAGTCAACTGCTCAGCTAAATATTTTGCGTTGATGCTCCCAGTGTCTACAAGATTAAATGATAGTCTCTCTCCACAAAAAAGGACTTTTGCTAAATATCTGTGTTCACATACTACTCACTTGGGTCCAAATCCTGACTCAGAACCATCAGCCCCATCATGCCAAAAAACCCCACATTTATTTTTTTTTTAAAGTTATAAAATAGAAAAATTGCAAGGAAATGTCTTTGAATCTTTGTCTATTTAATACTAGAGACTTTTACACTCTGCAGCTTAAACCTATGCTAAACTCCTGCATAGGTAATGCTACTTTAATGAACTCTAGCCTACATGACATAGAAAGCTATATACAGTATAGATGTTTTCTTTGGAAAGTTTAGCAAGCTATACTATTACACAGCTAAAGAAATTTAAAAGCCTTGGGCAAACCAGCTAAAGTATAACAGGAATGCTTAGGAATTGTTTGTATGCTTGATTTGTTTTACAGTGTTTTTGGTCTTTAGTTTTGATTGGATTGTTTTACTGAAACATGAAGGGCATTTAGAAGGTAAGGAAGTGAATAGGATGCATTTTCAACAATATGCCCAAAAGCAACATCTTAATGTCAGAAGTAAATTATAACAACTTACATTACCGATGACATACATTATAATTCAAAGCCTGGTGAACTACATCAATGTGGTTCTTACTATAAGAAAGCATATCTTTAAAGCACTATGTACCAAACCAAGTCACTGCACTTTACATAACCTGCAACTGGCATAAGGTAAAAACCAAACATTACCAGACATAATTAATTTTTCTGAATCTTTGAAAAACAAAAGCATTCATGTGTTCATTATACATAATGCCTATAAAGAAGGACAGTCCCTGTGGTTAGGACTCTAGCCTGGAACTGAGATCACATGAATTCAGCTTCTTGCTCATGTCCATACTTCCTGTATTGCCTTAGACAATGTATTGCCTTTTCTAGTGCCACAGAAAAGGATCTAAGTCCAAAATTTCAGTTCTCGAATATATTCCTTCAACTGTTTCCTCACTCTGAAGATGCTGGAAGTTTCTAAGGTCCTAGGCTTTTGACATCAGGGCTTTCTAGACTCCCAGATTCAGGCTTTAGGACATGCTCAGAAGCAACTCAGTCTTAATAGTGCTGAGTGGCTCAGCACTTATTTGTGGCCGAAGCCCTCTCCAATTCGACAACATAGGCATTCCCCTGACTCTGCCTTGTCCTAAGAAAACAAGAATTTCCATACTGGGCCAGACTACAGCCCAGTATCCTGCACCTCGCAGTGGCGTAGGATGTCCAGAATTGGTGCTGAAATACAGTGATTATGCTTTGATCCTGCGTGAGTGTGGTTTTGGGTCCACTGCACCTGGCTTAAATGTGGCTAATTCTCAGGAGTTCATACCCTTTCCTGAACTCTACACCAGTGCTAATGTAAGGCTATGACATAATTAAACTCCTGGGAGGATGGAGTTATACTGTGAGAACTGTGAGCGCATGCATGTGCTGTATCTTTCATTCTCTTTAACAATCTAAAAGATTCATTTTCCAAAACAAATAAGACTTATTCCCCTCCCCTCCTCTTCTCCCCTACCCCCAAAACCCTAAATATTATTTGGGAAAGCGGGACAAAAATTCAACTTAGAAAACTACTGAAATATTTAAAAATAGCAAGGATCTTTTTTGCAGAACACTATTTGCTAGTTATGCTGGCTGTGAAAGTTTGCTTACGTTGCCATCTTGGCAAAAAGAGGGTATGTGTGTATGGTAGCTTGTTTGAGACATAAACAGAATAATTCTACAGGCGTGTGCACAGGGCTCTGTTGGTTTCAGTGGGTTACTAACAAAAAACTGACCAAGATCACAAACATGAATCTTGAAACCAGGAGCTCCCAATCTGTGATACGTGTACCACCAGTGCCATGCAGACAACCTGGCAGTGGTATGCATTAACAGATTTATTATAATTACTTTATATGACAAAAATTTGCTGGTGATACTTAAGGTTGAACTGAAAAATTTGCCAGTGGTACTTAAGGGTGTATTGTTTTAAATTGGTGGTGTGCAATCTGTCAGAGTTTGGGAACCACTGCCATGCTACCTTATACTTCCCAAAATAAATAGACATAAAATACTTGAGAAACCAGACGATAAATCTAGATGTCCATACCTAGCACAGTGATTCATTTCCCACCAGTAAATCACGTTTTTACACTCAATGGTGTGGCACCCCACAGCACCCTTGAAACAATTTCAAGGCACCCCAAAATGCCATGGCACCCTGGTTGAGAATCACTATTATAGATCTTGCATTTGTAAAGGCAGTTAATTAGAAAGAAAAGTTGATGACTTCAGCGTTGCAATGGGGAAGGATTCCTCCTTTCCAGTCTGGCTATGTGGTGCTGGTTACAATAAAGGTTCTTACTAATTAGCAACTGCTCATTTTTCATGCAGCCAGGCCAGGTTTTGTTTTAGAAGTTTGTAGACTTTTAAATTACTGTCCTGCAAGAAACAGTTTTGTGCTTCATCCTTCTTTCAGCACTGAGAAACATGTGCTGAAAGAAGTTATCGTCATGTTCATAACTACTCGTCTGAAAAGGCAAGCAATTTTCCATTAATCTTTGAGCATCCAGCTCTCTACTAGAACCAATGTTCCGTCCACTGCCTAATCTGAACAAGAGCGAGGATTGTCAGGGAAGCTTCTAAGCATTTGATCTCCTGAGTTCTCCTTCATTGCTGTTGATTAGTATTTCTCAAATCTACTTTTCTTCATCCAGAAGCTACCATTACCTTTTCTGTGAATCTGTGTTCGACCTGCCCTCTGATAAGGGCTGAATGGCTGTTCAACACCCCTGCCAAAATCCAGCAAGAGAAAAGCGAAGGTGTTTTTTTGAACCATATCACAGTTCTTCCATGTAAACGTACTAAAAATCACCTCTGTCTGTTTAGCCTTTTCCTTAGTGCCTTTTTTGCTTTGTACTTGGAGGCAAATTTGCTTTCTCAAGATACAAATAGCGTCCACCCTCCACCGCACAGAAATTTTTCCAGAATTCATCTCTACTTTTGCCAAGACAACTATATTAGAGAAAGCAACTGATCTTCTCGTATCAATAATTTGATGCGAGTCTTGTAGACTGATTGTTGGTCCCAGCCATGGGCCGCAATGGAGCTGGTTGGCAGCTCCAGCGTGCTCTCAGGGCTGGAACTGACAATCAGCTAAACAACCTCAGGACTGCACCAGAACACCTCACCTTATCTCCATGGAAAAGTCTCAGAGCTGAACATGTGTTACTAAAAATCTGGAGGCCCTCCCACAAAAACACGTAACTGCTATGATACAGTTACACTTAGGATCACACTTAGCATGTGTTTTACGGCTTGCACACGTGGACTTCATGTTCGAAGTGTAAGTAACATGTTCTAAGTGTCCCATGTGACAAGGTCCTTTCACTATTACTCCAACACTTTTGTAATCATTTTAACTGGGTGGCAGGGAACATGATGGATAGTTTTGCTATATGCCCTAGTTTAACCCTTGTACGATGTTGCATATTGCATAGCAGCAATTAGAAATTTTACTAAGACCAAAAGAGATGTAAGTGACTATAAGGGCAGGTTTTCAAAAGGGCTTTTTATCCATTACATGAACTCTTTGAGCACATAGGCATATAGTTCATGTAATGTTAACTATTAACTATATTTTATATCATTTTATACTATTAACTATATTTTAACATGTAGTTAAAATTATATAAAATGTTCATATATACAGATGGAGCCAAACAAAACATGTTCTGGAAAACAACATTTTGGCTCTCCAACACTGTAATGCAGTGCTGCTCAACCTTTTGGGCCCCACAGGCTGGATGAGTGATATGGGGTCAGTGTATGGGGTAGAGTCCACATGCAGTGTTGGTGTGCAGGTGTTGCGCGCTGGCTTGATGTTGTGTGCTGAATCTAGTGGCATGCTGTCCTGATCCTGTATGCTGGATCTGGCCACATGTTGGCCTGACCTCATGGTGGATCTGGCTGCACAACAGTCCTGTGCACTGGTTCCACCAGAGACAGGTGATCTAGCCAGTGGGGCATCTCCTGGCCTGCTGGGCTCCCCACCAGTCTGCAAATTTGGAAGCAGGGGAGTAGCAATTAAAGCTGCCACCACTCCCTAGCTACCAAATTTATGAAGCCATGGGGAACACTGTGGTCTGGGGGATGCAACAAAAAAAAAGACCCAGGTATTTTCTTCCTGTAATTTGAACAGGAGGGAAAATGGATCCAATTTGCTCATGATTCAGTCAGTTTCTAACAGCTTATCAAAGGAGGCATGAGAATGAAGAAATAATACGGTATGCATTTATTGCCAAAGAGCAATTTATAGAAATAGGTGTGCAGATTAACGTGACCCCCCCCACACCTCTCCGGTTCCATGTAATGGATGAGGTTAACGTGGTATGCTTCGGGGTAAGTTAAAAGATTCTGGTTCTATGGTATCTCTAGCTGGAATATTAGGACAAACGCATTCAAAACACATTGTGGAAATATGTGAAACATATTGTAGAAATCCCAATAGTGAAATCATTATCAGTTATTGTTCCAAATATGTTGCCGCAAGAATGTTGGCACATGACTTACACTGTGTGGCAGAATCCATAAGAGAAAGAGTATCTTTTCCCTATATTGTTAGAGATGCTCCTGAACTAAAGCTTTGGGCTAAAGATGAGCGTAATCAAATTGTACCGTATGAACCTGGACATGAATCTAAATCTTTTTTAGCAATATATCTTTTAACAAGGCAAACTACATTACCCTAAAGCTTAGTAGGTCCTAAGGTAGTTCAGACTCATTTCTACTGCCTGTGGTGGCTCCCCTACTAGCCGAAGCATGAGAAAGCACGGTGTATTAGTGCAGTATTCTTTTATGATTAGATGTTTGAATTCAGGTTCTTAACCTAAGCAGCCATTAATTTGAAAATCTCATTCTCTCTTCCTGTGCCTGCCTCCCCAAAGTATAATGCCAGGATGCAATTCAACATGATTGGCAGCCTGTCTGTGCGGGGCACAGGAAAGGAACGTCAGGAGTGTTACAGGTCAGGAAAGAAGTGCTCTTACAGAACCGGGAGGATAGGTTAAATCAAGCCTGCCAACACTGTGTGTGCATAGCGTCCGGTTTATGTTTAGCCCCTTGTCTGATGAGTACCAAACTCTCAAAAAATTAGAGGGGAAAAGGGCTACTCAGCTCTGCTGCTGCATTGAAGATGCAGTGAGCTTTTTTTGTGTGTGTAGATTGGCCACTTGCCAAACCCCTTGTGTAGCTGATAAATGCATATTTTGTTCTTTATTCTTTTGTAGAACTGATAAGTTTCCAATTTATTTAAACAGACCCCAAGCCCTCTGGACCCCAGCCTGGGAATTCAAGAAGGCTGACATAAATAGAGGACATATAACTGGTGTGTATATTTTGGTTAGAGCTGAAATACATTTTATTTATTTTATTCATGTACTAGATGGAAGAGGCTAATTTAGAAAGACAATGATTAGAGACCAGTAAAAGGAATCCCTTCCCTGCAAGTGCAAGGAACTTCCTTCAGCTCTTAATAGCGTAAGATTTTTACAGCTCCTTGGAAACCAGAGCATCCCACACCCACCTTGTTAACTAAGGAGTCACAGATTTGAAACAGAAAAAAGAAGATCTCGCTATTGCAATGTGTCCTTTTATAAATGAGTAAGAGCTAAACCCGATTTTGGTTTCTGTCCCTAAATGGTGTGTTACATGTGCAACTACAAGTTTTGATACTTATGCACAGTATTTCCTCTCATAGTAACACATAGTCACCCAGAGTAATACATAATCAAGTAAAATGGAGCTGGTGGAGAAGGAAGTTCCCATTCCTTAACTTAATCTTATCCAGGGAGCAGGAAACGGGGGTTCTAGTTAGGGTGACCATAAGGAAATCCAGACCCAGGACATCTGCGGCGCTGCTGCGGACAGTGGGAGAACCCAGTGAGCAGAGGTTTAGGCGCAGACGCAGAGTTGCCTGGCACACCGTGCTGCTCTGCCTCCCTGCCAGACTGTGCCCCATGCTCCTGCAGTTCTGGGACGTTCATTTAATTGTGACCAACCGGCCAGGGCCCATCTTTGAAATCCGGGACTGTCCCAGCCAAACTGGGATGTATGGTCACCCTAGGTCTAGGCCTCTTGTATTCGAAGGGCATTTGAACCTGCATCTCCCGCTTCTTACCAAAGAGCTCCAGCTAGCGGCTATAGGCAGGGATTGCTCAGAACCGCCTCAGGATCTCCTGTTGAAGGTGATCCAATATGCCTTGTATTAAATATTCATTGTATAAACACTGGGAATGTTCCTGCCTCTCGGCTAGAATTTGGGCAAGGGTAGACGAAAGCAGAGCCTACCCGTCCTCGCAGAATAGCTCATGTTCTAACTCGACTTTGGGATGGCATCCGAGGGCCCACGCGGGACCCTTCTTCATATCTTAACATTTGTAAAAGGTTTCATCCATAAACCACTATCAGGATGCTTATAACTTGATTATAAGAGGATTTTGAGCAACAGTGTAAATCCCACCCAGTCAGTTCCTCGGATCCCAATGACCAGATTCGGATCTCAGTTATACCCTGGGAATGCACGTAGAAATCAACAGCAATCAACAGCTGTTGATTTAAGCTGATGTAAGTGAAATCAACTTTTACTTTACTATACAACAGGGGTGCTCAATCTCTGGCCCAGTACTATGTCATCTGGCCTGTGAAGCTCCCCACAGGTCCAGAAATTTGGCAGTGACCTGTCCCAGGCCCCCAGTCCTGATGTATGCAAGTCACACGGGGGCAGCATTGGACCCTCAGAACCCAATCCCAGCATGTGATGGGAAGGATGGGCAGCATCAGGCCCCCAGGACTCAATCCTAGCATTCAGGGCAGGGATGGGGATGGTGCTGGGCCCTCGGACCTAATCCAGCCCATGGACGGGCCCCGCAGGGCCAAAAGAATGGGACAAATCAGATTAAAATCCTGCCTGGAGTAGAACGTGGAGCTGTCTTGTCTAAATTTAATAATGCTGTAAACCGATTAGATGATGCACATTAACTTGAATTTTTTACTGATCTTGGCATTCGGCATGAATCTACGATGACTATCACAGGAAAGTACTTCCAGCAGTTGAGGGGAAGACAGAAAACAAAAAGACCTCTCAGTACATCAGCTCGTTCCATTGTCGAACACCAAAGCAGCAGGACTGGAACGACTTCAAATTTCTTATGAGACCTGAATTTGACACATCCAGCTCAGCTTTTGAAGAAGCGACTGGTTCAGGCTTGCTGTATAATGTAGGTTTCTTCTAAGTTAAACATCACAAATGACATCCTCCCTCTGCTCAACTACAGTTGTTGCCCTTGAAAGAGCAACGTTTTCCTTTTGCTAATGCATAGTAATAATTGAGAAGTGAATATTTCTTATTACTCCAAACAGTAAATAGCCACACTGCTTCAGAAGGTCCAATGTGTATATCAAGGACAAATGTAGATTGTTGATACTTACCACTGTATCTGCTTTGTTGATGTCTTCTGTCTGCACTTAATAAACATATAATGGTAAATCTTAATAAAACCTCTATTAATGCTCCCTGTAAGCCACTCTGCAGCAGAACATAGATATCAGGATATAAATACCAACCTATTAATTGTCTTCACTTTTATTATCTGCTGTCTTGTTATCTGACGCTCTCTCCATTTAATATGGGGCACTATACATATGGATTCATATTTTCAATCTCTGAAGCTAAACAACCTCAATTTTTAAAATCTCTTCAGGCATGTTTAGCAACTTGTCAGATTTTGAGAGTTCCCTCTGCTGTTTGACAATAGCTGATTTCCTGAACAAGTTCATTTAAAAATATCATTTCTGATTGTTTCTTTCCAAGTATGGCAAAAAGGTAGCTGAGGAGACAATAAAGGCTAGTGTAGACCTAAATTACCTATAATTCCTTAGGTGGTATTTATCATTAATAAAATACTGCAGCAGCTATAGGGATATACCACAAGGTACCTACCATGTGTATGATAGTCTGATATCTCCTATTTAAAAAATGAAAATGAGAAAAAATATCCCCACACCCCCCGTCCCAAAACAAGCTTATGATACTTCCATTGTCCCATTTGTTTGCTTGAGTCTTTGCTTTTAAAAAATGTAGCAAAAATGTACATTTATGTGACTAGATTAATTTAATTTGCATCTTTCCAAATACAGCTTGCATGGTGAAGAGTGGAAGTGCTCTCCAGATGTAGACCCCTGTTTCATTTGCTGACAGCATAGCCATGTTGACAAACAGTTCTGCCAAGAGCAGATGGATATTGTGTAATATTAAAGAATTGCTTAATTGTTTGATGCTGTTTTTCTCAGGTTCATGGGGGAAAAAACTGGTGTTTTTCAGAGCAAGACATGAAGAACTGGTTCAAACTGTACATTTGGCAAAGTGACCAAGCATCTTCTATGATAGTATAGGAAAGAACCTGAAGCAAGAAAATATACAGCAGATGCCATTTTAACACCTACTAGTAAAGCATGACTCCAAACAGTGGTCCTTTCAAAAGCTCCCATAAGGTCTTTATCAAAGTCCTAAAGCTAAGATGGAAAAATGCACAGCAGAGATTTTGAAATGACTGTTCATTTACATAAATGTAATTCAATAAATGAAATATTTTGGTTGATATTTGAAAATGAAGATGTTCTTACTCACCAAATCAGCTCAACGGTCTGTCTCCAGCTATGTCTTGACAGTATACAACCCTTTAAAGTGCATATATGTTCTTTTCTTAATATCTTGCTTGGTATCTATTACCTGAAAAGGAAAGAGCAGCTCTGCATGTTTTTATGCAATACTTGTTTTAAAATTACTTTATCCATCCATTAGACTGATGCACACATTGTCTGTTTATGACATTATGCATCACATTAGAGTGAAAACTAAACAATATCTAAGTAGAAAGTAATGCTCCTTGTAAACTGAAGTGCTCTTATCTGACTTTAGCAAAAGGAAAAAAAAAAAAGAAATTTTGTACCATACCTACAAGTCCTGATTTTATATATATATATATATATGGGTACTAAAGAACAATTTAGTTAGCTTAAAAAAGTCTCAGATCTGATTTATCTATGAGACACACTTCACAACACAAACCAATTTTGCTATAGTAATACCATGTCAATATTTCCTGACAGAAGACAAATGTTGTTATTATTTTGCCATTTCTTACCTTTGTAAAAGTTTAGAATTTTACAAAACGACTCTTCTTTACATGTCAAAATGGTAACTTGGTGGGAAGAAAAAAATTGAAGCCATTTTTATATGTATTGACAGTGATGGATTCTCCGGTGAGGTTAAAAATGGTTCTGCATGATATTGACATTTTTTTAAAAGTGAAAAGTAAACAATATTTTTAATGGATAAGTGATTTTTTCTTTTTTTAAAAAAAGGAGGAAAGAAGGTAAAAAGAACGCTTTTAAGACAATTATTTCTGTTATTTCTATGATGGCTGCTGGATGTATATATACAGCACTTCGTATAAGTGGCAAGTCCTTCCAAATGGGTTTTTTCTCCATCCATTCCAAAAAGCAGTCTATCTCAGCCCCATTCTAAGTATTTTTTCCAGGTTGTAGGGCCAAGTTAAAAGTGTGCCACCTACTTTATATTCAGTTTAGGAAGAGATTTTCAAAGTGGCTCAGTGACCTCAAATCATAGTCTTTTAAGACTTGTACTTTCTCACTCATTCTTGAAACCTCTCCTTTATCACCTACTATATCCTGCTTCAATGGACCATGTCCTGCACTTACTGGCAGATTGCCCTGTCATTTGCCTGCCTAACAGAAATTTTTTTCTTATTTTTTGGGGGGATATTATGATCTTTCATGGTCTTTTCTGCTTTCAGAAACCTAACAGATTTTGTATCTATCAGGCTTTGCAGGAAAAGCAGATCACATTAAATGAGGGTGCACTCCAGGGTCCAATTCTATTGGGTTAAGAATGTAATTGTAAAGGATTGCTTCCCTGTTACCTTTTGGGGTAAGTCATGCTGACACTTGACCTCTCCCGCCAATGCTCTGATATATGTAGAATTGCAGAAGTCCTTTTTCATTTGTCTTAAAAGGCAGAGGAACAGGTCTGTGTCACTCAGATGAATGGACTGTAGATCCGGATAGATGGACAGCTGGGGATTCAGAGGAGACTATGTTTTTCATACCAGCTAGGCTGAATGTCTTGGCTGGAGCTACCTGAACAGAAGGGCACTAGAAGAAGCCTTAAAATGAAGCCACTATGACAAGCTGCCAGGCATCACGATCTGATTTACAGAAAGTACCACAGTGACCAGTTAAGAGCAGAAAATATCATGGAGAGGGGAGAAAGGTTTGTTTTGATGTGGGCATTTTTTGGATGTTTTTGGGGGGCTGACATTTGAACTGTGGCATCCTTTTAACATGCCAGACCTCAGAAAGGGGTGTTGTTTGGTTCAGAAGTGGCTATATTTTTTTTAGAAAACCTTGAGAGGTGAAGATAGGCAACATCACTGCCTGTCAATGGATTGGTGAGAGCCTGTCACAGAAGGCATGTGTGGAGCAGGTATCTTAGCATTACTATCTAACCAAAAAAAAATCTCTGTGGCAGATAGAATCTCACAGAATTAATCAAGACTGGAACAAAATAAAAAATTAGGTCATTAAATTAAATTAACCTTGACCCGAACCTCAAAAACGCATATTTTCCTACTTATTTTACTTAGTATTTTATAACATGATCAATATGGAACAATATTAAAGGAATTATTGTTGATTTACTAATATGAACTGATTCTGACACCCTTTCATAAATATGCTACATTTCGGAGGGCAGGAGAGCTCGGGGGGGTGGGGGGTAATAACTAATGTTTATCCCACATCGCCAGTTCAACTCCAGCCAGTTCAGTAGCAATCAAATGTCACCAGCGATGCTAGCCCAGCAGAGAGGTGTCCAGAACACAGCTGGCCCCTTTATGGCTTGACACAGAATAAACATGACATAGGACGGGCAAACGAACTACACTTTCATTGTTATTCAGACCAGATTTTAAGAGCAAGGTGCATAGTACCTATTTTGGGGGAAACATAACATTAAATATGGACCTGTTCAACTAGCCTTTTAATCACAATGTTTTAAAGCCTTCTTCAGAGTATTTATGCACCAGTCCGGATTCTTGCAACTCTATTCTGAGTTTCAAAAAATGTATCCAAATGTCATAAAAAAAAAAATGGCAATTAATATTGTATGTGTGAAGCTTCCAATATTGGTTTTTGATATTTACACTCCAAAACTCTTCATCCAAATTACTAAATATATCTATTTGATTGCAAATATGCAAGTGTGAGTTATAACTACAAGCATTAATCATAAGATAATCTGTATTTTATTTCACTGAACTATGAAAACCAGTATGGTCAATTCTAAGCATAGACATAGTATTCATAAAAATAATTCACCCACTTTTGCTTTTTTTATTTTCTTTATTTGTTTTGCTCTTAATAGTCAACCAGCTTTTTTGACTCATTTGTAATTACTCAGACCTAAAACCAAGAAAGATGCTATAGCTGTTTTGAAACCAAATATAATAGAATGAAGGGAGGCAAGAATTTTAATGGTGTAAATTAGGAGCAGCTGCCCTAAAATTGGTGACATTGCACTCTTTTACTGTTGTTGTATTTGTATTACATTAGTTTTACATAGTGTAAAGCTAACATGAGAACATAAGAAAAGAATCAGGTCACATTTTTAACCACACCTTGTCCTGCACTTCGGTTTCATGCTGATTTTTTGATACACTTCTCAACTTCATGCTGTGCAAATAATTGTACATTATTATTTTACGTTGCTGAAACTATAAGAAAGATCTATCGTGTTTAGTATACTAGTAAATGTAGCCTGTATACAGTAGAGACAGAAAAAAGTATAGAAAAATCCAGTTAATTTATTTGTAACTATGCACTATAAAAGCTGAATGCAAAGCGGTACCTCAAAATAACCACTTACCTGATTTTTTTTTATCTCCTACTTTCACAAGATCATGACAACTGGCAGAGAAGAAAAATGTATCTCTGTTTCATATTTTTTACCTCTGCAATACATATGATTAAAAGTACCTTCTCTCTTAATTGCATGGTTTCTCAGGGTATTGGTAGAGCTGGTCAAAGGCTATATAAATATTTTGAAATAATTAGCAATAAAAATTGTTGCATTTCTCTCTCCTCAAAAGCTGACAACCTCTCTTAGGCTGCATAGTTCTGCAAAGTCCTATGAATGTATTTAACTTGCACCATGTAAAAAGTTACCATGATTTTAAAGGAACTGCTCACATACTGGAAGTTAAGGATATGGAATTATTTTTCCTGTTTGACAAGCTGTTTTCCTCAGTTTTCTTTTTTTTCATGTGATTCTCTCAGACAACCCCACAGTAGGAGAAAGACCAGTATGTATTCTGCGTGAATCGAAAGCAGTGATTCTCAGCCATGGCACCCTGGCATACCTTAAGATCAAGGGTGCCATGGGTATCATAAAATGTTTGTGCTGTTTGGTGTGCAAACACAATTTACAAGATAAAATCAAGAGACTTCATCGTGTTAAAAACATTTTGACCTGTTGCAGTCTTTCTGGGTTCTTTGAAGTTTGTTTCTGTAATCAAAAAAACAGTGAAAACTAAGAGCTAGCATTTTCTGAGCCAGATGAGGAGTATCTTGAGTCAAATGATGAGTACCTTGAATTTAAAATGGTGAGAACCACTGATCTGAAGTATGGAAAATCCTGGGGCTGGGGTTGGAACGCATTGCATTTTTAATATAGCATGACGTACAATGGAAATACTCCAGACTTCCCCCAGGGCAACTGACTGCAGAACCAGTGTTCATGACATACACTTTATTTATATGTCCTGGCTGTTTTGACATGAGCTAGACACGTCATTTAATTATTCTTTGGTTAAATCAGTTATAAATGTTGCTAAATACATTTATAAAGCATTCGTGCAGATATCTTTTTTCCTGTCTTCATTTCTTTGTAAAATTCAGAATCATATAGAAGTGACTGGAATCAAAAAGAAGTGAATGGAATAAATGTATATCTTAAGAGGAAAGGAAGAGTCAATAGTTTCTGTTTGCAGTTTTCAGCAACTGATATCACAAATGACTGTAATCAAGTTATTAAACCCTGTCTATAGTTTGATTCATAGGGTATATAGAAAGCATCCTTTTATATTCTCACTATAAAATAATAAACATACCAACACAATCCTTCATATATACTTGTAATTTTAGTAAAACAATCTATACTTGTAGTAACTCCAGTAAAAAAACAAACCCAAAACCTTGAGTTAATGTTCTTCATTCCCTAAAAACCTTAGCCCTTTGTTACACTGAAACCTATTCTGTACAAAACATGAAGCAATTAATTCACCCTGCCAAACACAAGAGGAATGTAATGCTTTTTCAAATATCAAATCAGTCCAATTTCATTTAGACTTAAATGATTTTTCTGGTCCCTCTTCATGTAGATACCTCTGCAGTCAATTAGTATTGTCACTTTTAATCTGTAGTATTCAGATACTGGTCATTTCCCATTAGGGTCTTATTAAATAGATTCTTATGGTCAGACAGAACCTTCTGCAATGTAATATCTGAGGAGGAAAGCCGACAGTCATTATGCAGTTGGCATTTACTAAAAGGTTAGATATTACAGATAACCTTAATCACAAATTACATTGCACGTCAGCAAATTAGCTCACAACTTTACATTTCCATTCCAACAGCTAAGTTTTTCATTCAAACGTTTTTAAACTGATACTCAATTAAAGTTAAGTAACGATATGTTTTGTCTCCCAATTAAATGATTAAAAAAAGTGATGATATTTCCGTTAAAATCCATGGATTCCAATGATTTCAGCAGGACAGAAATTTCACGAATGCACAGTGTCTTCTGAGTGTCGCCAGTGAAGCTAAGGGTGAGACTTCTTAAAGAAAGAAAATAGAAAAATGCCTACAGTCATGCCCACTCTTTTCTGCAATGGCTGCTTAAGACTTACCAAAGAAGCCTATGGCCTACCATGCTATTTCAAAGGAACTACATGATGATCTGATTGTCTAAAAGGTTTAATCATCATGAGTTTGAAAGAACTGACTTGTGAAGCCATATGGAAGCTATGCCGGCTGGCTCAAAGAAAAGACAATAAAAGTTTTAAATTATATCAGACTTCCAGGTCTTGCATCCATGTCACGTATCTTACAGAGGTACATTAGAAGCTTCTAGGAGAGCTTTTATTAAGGCTGATTTCTGTATCTCTTTGCCTACAGAGCAAGGTGCCTTAGTTCTTCTTCATCTGTGTAGCGCTCAGAGGAAACCATGACCTCTAAAAGTGACCCGAAGTAGCTTTCCTCTCTTTAAAAATGTCAGCGCTTTGAATTCAAGTATCACAGGACCTTCCAGAGCTGAAAATGCACAGTGTTTCCCACTAAAATCTAGGCTTTTTTTTTCCAATGGTGCCGATGCCCTGGTTCTAGGGTCATAAGATAATAGACTTTAAGTCCCTCGCAGAATACCTTCCATCCCCAGTATCTGACCACGGTACTTTTTAAAAGAAATTTCAGTACTCGATAGGAGAAAAAAAGAGATTTTTATGTCAGATTTACAGAAAAATAGTAACAGTGTGGAGCTGTGTAGGAGCATGGAAAGTGAGCCTAAGCCTCAGGGGAGATGGTTTATTTCATGGAGTTCAGACAAGAGAACTGGAGGCTCGTGATCACCAATTTGTCACTTGGCTTTATAAGGTTAAACAACATAGCAGCCTGTTGATCAAAGCCCTGATTCGCTGCCCACCAAAGTCAACTCTTCCCTGACTCCACCATATGCGCATCTGCACTTAAAGCGCTGGGATCTGCTATGGCTGCCTATAAGATACAGGGTAGAATTAAAGGTCTTGATTTTCAGCTATGAAACTTAGTAATTTGAAACCTAGTTATCCAAGAGCCTTCCAGCCATGGGACACCATTACAGCTCCGATCAGCAGAGCTGCTTGAAATGTAACCCCCCTGGTTCAGGAATGGAAAAGAGATTGCTTGGAGGGTAGGACTCCCCATCACAATGTCAGGAGTCAGGGCATAAGTCAGGGCTAACCTCCACCTGAGATAGATTACCTACTTTGGCCCGGATGCCAATGGTCTATCTCTTGTCCTGTTACCTGCTTGGGCATCGCTAGCTGCATATAAGCAGCAGCTTTTTCAGTGTTCGAGGGTGCTTATACACATGATGGGGTTTTGGTCTATGCCCCCTAAGCTGAAACAGTGAGTTTTTAATTGAAACAGCAGGTTTTATTTTTCTGTCACTGTATATATGTTACTGTTTTGGCAGCTGCATGCGCCTGCTGAAGGCAGAAGCAGCAAGGGACCCAATCCTTTAATTTTTTTTTTTTTGGTGGAGCTTGCCCACCTCTCTTGTGACCAGGGGGGCAATAATTTGTGCCATTAATCTGACAGATCATCCCCCCAGCCACAGGAGAAGTGAGCAGGCTCTTCAGAAAAAAAAAAAAGATCAGGCTCTTCATCACTTCTGCCTTCAGGCTTCTGTGGCTGGTAGGATGCTTGGGGCTACCTGGGAACAGGCTGGCTTGCCCCTGGGGCAGTGCAGGGAGGTGGCAGGAAGGTGGCTGGGTGGCTGATGGCTGGAGAAGGCAGCAGGGATGGTGCATAGGGTGCCTTATTGCCAGTGCGGGGAAAGGCTGCGGGGGCTACGGAGAGGGCTCCCAGCCATGGGAGCAATGAGGTCTAATGTGCTATTCCACAGGCATGCTTCCTGCCATGCATGTGTGGCATGGAAGGAGGTGCAATTGTGTGGATCACATATTTGATCCCATGGTGCCTTTACCGGTACATGTAGAGGTGGCCTTAGATGTCTAGACTGGGCAAGTGACACTATCGTCTTGGGGGTAGGGAGGTGAGGAACAGGATTGTTCCCTAAGGAATTTGCTCAAGTTCATATACACAAACATGTGGCAGGGGTCTCCAAAGGGCAGATTAACCTCTAACTAGCAGTTTAGCCTTCCCTATAATTTTTTTCATATCAATTAAATTAACCAGGAGTGTAAGCAAAAGTCCTAGCTCTTACCTAACTTTGTCAGAGCATCCAAATACTTCACTTCTGGAGGTGCTGGTGCAATTTTTTTCATACTCAGATTTATTTAACTGATTGCCTGTCTGATCATTCTTACTTATTGCTTATCTCTAGTGGCAAGTAACTGTATGCATAGAAACTACACTGCAATACTGACCAGGAATCTCACTGTATGGAATAATTCAGTGCCTCGTTAAAAAAAGAGAATTAGGCTTTGTTTCAGGGACATCTGCCTGGAGATTTTTGTCAGTTTATATTCTTATGCTTTAAAGTGCAGTAATACTTATAATGGATCAGCTCGATCTTCAGTGAAAGGCATCACAGATGTGGGTGTCAGTTTAAACCTGCTTTTCTTATGGGCCATCGAATGCTGTGTGCCGCTATCTGTATGAGAAATTCTGAAATTCAATTGCAAATCTCCTATGCTCAGGCAATAATAACGTTAAGAAATCAATCACCCCAAACAGGAGAGTTGAAAGCTTGTCCACAATCCTGCTCCTTGAATTTGTGTGTTAAAAAAATGTCAGTGCATCTTTAACAGTACTGCAAACACAATGGAACTTCTGCCGCAACCATACTTACATATGTTTCACCAATTGTACCAGTGCCAGCCAACCTTTCTGGCAGGCATGCGACTCCCTCCCAGGGCACGGCTGCACAGGACATTTACTGCACAGTTGACTAATTAGCTACGCAGTAAACATCTCAGTGTCTACACGTGCGCCCCTATTAGGCCAGATTAAACTAATTTATTCTGCTGTAGGACAGTACTTGTAAAAACTCTGCAGCAGTGCACATGTAGAGTCTATCTGTTTGGCTGGGGCATAAGGGTGCTTCACTGCGGGGGCTGCCTACCAGCTAGCCCTGCACTGAAGCACTGTTGTGCCCCAGCATGTTGAGCTGGCAGGAGTAGCCCCGGGCTGGCATACTGACCCCCCGGGATCCCCTGACAGCCAGGGCTGCTCCAAACCAGCTCAACAAGCTGCACATGAATAAACTCTGGAGCTTATTGCTTTGGAGTTTATTGCTCCCATGTGCACATTCAAATGGCATGCCTGGAACCAATATGCTCCTAAGGTTATTCATGAGCAGTAATAATAGCATGTGTAAAAGCACCCCCAGAGTGCCACTCCAATCCCCTTTGCCTGCCTGATCTACTGCTCTGCTCTCTTCCTCCTGCCATGTTCTCTGTGTTGATTTGCTGCTCTGCTTTCTGCTTTCTTTATGCTCAGAGCTACTGCTTTGTTTTCCGGTTTCTGCCCTATGTGCTGCTATGCTAACTGTCCCCTCCCTGATCTGTCCATGCCGTTTGTGACACCTGGTCTCCATAGACTTGATTTGATAACATCTCAATGGCACCTAAACAAAACAAGCCACAAATGAGAGGGAAATCTGGATTCTATTCACATGTCTGCAGCTGGCTTGCTGAATGATACCGGACATCCTTTAGTGCATTCTTCTTTGATGCAGGTTTCCTGTCAGAGTATAGTGATGACTGGTTTGCTTATAGAAGAGCTGTACTGATTGGCTCAAGCATGTTTTGCCATCATAAGATCTCTGTCCCACTCTACTGGATGAGTCTCAGACAGAGTGCTACATTCATGTTTAAACCAAGATAGAGAAGATGATTTTCATGGTTTCCTATTGGTACCATAGGATGAGAATCAGACTTGTTTCCTGTGTTGCCAAGAGCTTGATCCCAGAATCTGTGAATCCCAGGAAAGGTGCAACCCTGGAGGAGATATCTAACCTTAGCTCTGCATCATGAACCTCTGCCATTTTCCTTGTGCTGCTGGGACTATGTTGAACAGATTTTTCCTTTCCAATGATGTGAAGCTCCAAAGCACAGGAGGGGCTTCACACAGGAGGCAGCTAATGCCACTTTCTGCACAGGCAGGGGGAGATGCAGCTATGGAATGATCTATACAGACACCAAAGGGATTTGCGAAGAAAAGGCTTGCTTGTGTTATCAAATGAGCAGGAGATGACCTGAGACTTCACATACTGCATACATATTTCATTTAGCACCACATCATTCCATGGCATCTCCTAACACTTTACCTAAGAAGCTCACAAAAATGTTTAAATTAAATCAGCTGCAGCTGCTCTGTCAGAAACTCACTAAGCACTGCAGTCATCGAAGCAATTAAAAAAATTGCACAGAAGGTAATTAAAAGCCTTACTGGTTCTCGCTATTAGACTGACATTTTAAATGCCTCTAGATGTTTTATTGAGCCAATAACCTATTTCCCTAGTCTCCAAGAGAAATACAACTGACATCAGTAATTTACCAAAATATTCTACAGGTATAGTAACATGCCAAACAGAAATCTATATTAAATCGGCAACAGTATTCTGCTCTGTGCAATCTTCATTGCTTTCCCTAATAAAATTATAGTTGTTTGTTAATGAGTATTAGAGTTTTGTCTCAGACTTTCAGCTCTATAATATGTGTATTTCTGCTATAGAAAAAGGTAATTTCTGCTTCACATGCATGACAGGGGACAAGGAATCATACAAGACAGAGGAAGGCAGGCCAAAAGCTTTCCCCAGCATACTTATACAGTACAGACACTGTAGGCAGAATACTAAGCAGCCAGAAAGGGAGATATGTGGGACCAGGAGGAAGGGAACAACCTAGAGCAGTGGCTGCCATTGTTGCAGCCAAGTTAAACTGTCCCATGCTCACTCCTGCTGCATTAGGCCTGTGTTCAGCCTAAACCAGACAGAGTTGGCTTGCCTGTAGTCCTTTCTGGACTGGTCCCTCCAATGCACATCCTGGAAACAGAGGCTAAGCAACAGTTCCACCCGTGTGCCCCTGTTTCTGGGAGCAGCATGGTGGGAGGCTGGACTGGGAACAGCTACACAGCATCTCCTGCCTGCTTTAGGCTGATCAGAGCTCTGCTGCGGAAGGAGGATGTACACATACCACAGCCCTTCCAGAGCAGGCTGTCCAGTAGGGACAGGGCAGTTTTATCTGGAGGCAGTCTCACCCAGCTGAGAAGCACTGAGATAAGTGGAGACAGTACCTACAGAAGGTTTCAACCAGGGATGCAACCACATTCAAAAAAGAGGTGGAGGGGTGCCCTGACACTGAAAAGATGAAGAACCACTTAGCTAGAGGGCGTGTGACTCAGTGAGATGGATGCTGCTTTGAGAACAAAGAGTGCTGACAGATATACAGCCCCCTACTCTAACTCATGGCACTTTACATAAAGTACTATGAGTTAGAGTGCCTCCCCCAACCCAACAGACATTTGCCTGTTGGGTCAGGGGGAAGGGGATCAAGCCTTCCTGGAGGAGCCCAAACAACCTGCCTGCAGCTGAGGAGCCATTCCTGTCCCCCAACCCCACCTCCCCTCCCAGGTCCGTGACCGTCTGCAGGAAGGAAAGGGAGAGGGGGAGGAGGAGTGAGCTGTGGGCTGGAGTTTGCCCAGCCTGAGCTGGAGGAGGAAACTGGGGAGAGGTCTGCATGGGGGAGGGCTCCAATCCACCTCCACTCCCTTCTAGCTTAGGCTGAGCAAACCCCAGACCACAGCTTGCTCCCCCTTCCCCTTCCTTCCTACAGACAGCCCCTGGGGCGGGGCTGACCTGCTTCAACCTAACCCCGATTGTGGCATAAATTAACCCTAGGGAATAGAAGTTCCTGAAGGCACTCCAAAGTTGAGTGCTTTTATATCTGATCCCTCATTTGATAAGGGTTACTTCATTGCATCATCAGCCACTTTTAAAGTGGTCTGCAGTTATGCATGTGTGTCACAGCACAGCTATAGAGCACTTTTAGGTGGGCCATCACATGGCAAAAGTAACTTCTGTCTGCACCCAATAGGCCTGAGGCCCTTGTTCCCAATGGGGCAGAAACGTCCCCATTGCATACCACCTATTTTATCCAATTAATTAAAAGGGAAAGTGACTTAAGCTTCCAAAGGAGCTCTGGAGAGGTGCTGGGATAATGTTTAACTGCAGTGTGGTGGTTAGGCAGTGTACTGAGAAGTCAGAAAGACAGGTTCAAATTAACTGTGGGTTATGGAAGTTGAAAACCCAGATGTTCTGACTCCTGGGCATGTGCCTTGATCACCCAGCTACTGGGTCTAAAACATTGGTGGCATGCCCTTTTCCTCCTCCATTTTTTCCAGGGCCTATGCTCAAATATGCATGCAATACATGTATTTAGTTCCATATTTGCATGGCCTACTGGATATGCTCAGTCTATCACAGAATAATGTGTTTGTAGTACAGGGTAACAGGAACACAACCTGTGTGAAAGTGCCAAAAACACCATTTATACGGGGAGAAAACTACCACCTAGGTGCACAAAAAGAATTTGAATTCTACCCTTAGAGTTGTGAAATTAGAAAATCAATCACAAGTTTGTTTGTTTGTTTTCAGTGGAACAGTTGTATATTTTATAGATATGAATTGTAAACTTCAGTCTAAATTTAGGAGGAAAGAAAGTCAATAGGTAAAAACTGGAAATATTATTCAGTGAAATATGAAGAACTGCCCCTAACAGGAATATTTAATAGTATGTTGACAGACAGCTATAGTCAGTGAATGGTTATATAAATTATTTTGCAAAATACTTCTGATGAGCATTTGAATTAAGCTTATGTAAGTTACTATCTCCTCTACAGCGTCTTTTGTGTGTTTAGTTAGACCTGTATGAATCAAGATAAAATCCACTGAAGTCAATGGAGTTAGACTAAAAACTATAGCTTTGTGATGTTCTTGTCCAGGATATTTGAATTCATTGCATTAGCATTTTGGGATAGGTGCAGTATTGTAAGAATGTGTGTTGGTGACAACATCCACAAAATTATCTTATATACCAGTTGTTTAAAAATGTGTTTGCGCCAAAGGCATTTGTCATAATTTGAAATGCAATCTACTGACTTCAGTGGTGCTTCCCAGATTTTGCATCAGCTGAGGTTGTAGCCTCTATCTTTTGGTGGCTTGGTCTACACTTAGACAAATGTACTAGGAAAACAAGCAGGAAAACTTAGACAAATGTACTAGGAAAACAAGCAGATGGTATTGTTAAGCATGCTTTCATGATAGCAAATAGATGGGAAGGTCTTGGAAAATGCCCATGAGCAGACAGGCTTGAGTTTAATGTGCCTAGCAAAATACTGCCTTGTCTTCTGTTTGTAATATGAAGATTATATATTGTTGAATCTTCATGAAAACACATATGATATGATATATGATATAATATGATATGATATGATTCATAAAAATACAGACTATGTTAATAAACCTCACTTCCTATGAACAAACACGGGTCAGCAGAAAGCAAAATAGAAACCTGTGATTGTGTCAGATTCGGGAAAAAAGTAGAAACTAACCCAAATGTAATACACGAAATAAAACACTACAATTGTACTGAGTCAGACTGTGTAAGTAATTAGTTTCCCTTACCTCCATTAGCATCTGAGACTGGCTTTCAGCTTAAAACATACTCAATTGGCACTAGAGCTGGCCAGCAATTAAATAATTGTGCTAATTGTTCATTGAAAGCATTCTGTCTTTTTGTTGGAATACAAAGAAATACATTTAACAACCAAGAATTTTTCAGGTTTGTCTTTAACCAGCAAAAAATATACCAACAGACATTTTTCCTGAAAGTTTCCATGTTTTTAATTTTAATAAAAGATAGGTCTTTGACAACATTTAGGAAGAACATGTTCTACTAACTGTAGTTAACATCTTATGAAACTGTGGAGTGAAAACCCAGAGAAAAAATAAGCACAAAAGGAAGAAAATAATAAGATGCCATAGAGGAAGTGAAAGAAAAGAAATAAGCCTAACTAAAAGAGGAGTATCGTATTCTGCTGTACAATAGGGACAATTAATTGTAATCACCATTATATTCAAAATGTATTTTACAATCAAAATGACCTTGATAAGCTGGAGAAATGGTCCAAAAGGAATTTAATCAAATTCAGTTAACTGCAAAGTCCTCCATTTAAGAAAGAATAATCAAATATAAAAATACAAATTAGGGAACAACTAGCTGGGTTGTGGCACTACAAAGAAGGACCTGGGGCTTACAGTAGACTACAAGCTGAATATGAGTCAACAGCATGCCATTGTTGCAAAAATGCCAGTAGCATACTGGGATGGATTTAACAGGAGTGACACATGCAAGTCAAGGAAGACAGTCTTCCAGGCTATTGGGAATACCGGAGTCCTGTGTCTATTCTGAACACCACACTTCAAGGAAGATGTCGACTGTATAGATTCCAGTGGAGTCAAATGCTTTAGGCCTGTCCTAAAGAATTTAATTTGCTTTTTTGGTACTACTGATTAAACTAATTGTGAGTTCCATGCCTACTGCTAAAGAAAAGTGGATCTTCCCAATGTCTGAAAGAAACCCTTTGCATAATGTAAAAGGATACCTGTCTTAAAGATAGGGTCAGATAGGTTAGAATTATTTTTATGGTAATTTCTGTAGTTCTTTCAAGTTCCATCATTTAGTCAATGACCTGAAGGCTTAAGGTTTTTTCTGGGTATCTTCAGCCTCATTCTGCTAGCAATTCTTGTTCATTACCAGCTTTATTTTACAATATTTTATTGGATCATTGAATAATGTTTTCTATTTTCTTGTGATGAATGTGTTTATCAATGCAAAAGACAGAAATTACTTTTGAGAATACAAGCCACTGCACTGCGCTGAGCTTCAGTGCCAGTTATTTTACCAAAGGTGCTGCAAATATAGGACACAAGTATTTGCTGCTATTTATCACTTAGGCTACATAAGTTCCAGTATTTCAATATATGCATATAGTTTTACATGTAAGAGAGAATTTGAATCCTCACGTTAACATTGTGTTGCTGTTACAACTGCGATACATTTCATGTGTTTCTTAACTGTGATCACTCAGCAACATTGGAATATTTTAATTTCCACCAATTAGATCTTTCATTTAACATCTCTGGACAACCATTCAATGTATTAACAATTTTGGGCATTATAATGGGTCCCTAACGATAGGTACAGGTATTACACCTATCACACTTTAAGTGCCCAGAAATTTGTCTAAAGCTATAACTGAGCAGACATTTACGGCTCTTAGAGTGCTTTAAAAATGGCAGATCATGCTCTAAGCTAATTCTTGATGGATGAGGTATAAGACTAAAGTGTTTTCTGTTAGAATGCTTTATCGAATGTCTGTGCCAGATCCCACTGAGGGTTAACATAGAGAGCCATTGCTGCCATCCCAAGCAGCATTGCACAGGGTTGTGCTCTAGCCTTGGCCAAAGCTTGTTGCTTTGCTCAAGTGCTGGGCTGCTTTCATCCCCTTAGCTGTCACTGAACCAGGTCACTGACAGCCCCTGATCCCTGCACTGCCTCCTCCCTCTGGCCAGCTGTGTGCAGCCAGCAAGGGGGAAGGAGGCCTCTCTGCCTGCCTGCAATTCTGCAGGGGAAGGGGTCCAGGGTCTCTCTCTCCCCAGCAGCCCCAGCCCTGCGGCATGCTACTGTCTGCCCAGGGTCAGGAGGGAGGGTGGGGCGCTGCAGGGGAAGGGGTCTCTCCCCACCAGCCACTGCTGACAGTCGCCAGCTGGTGGTGGGGAAGGCAGGGCTGGGGAGAGGGGCCACTTCAGCAGCTTCCTGGCAGGTGTGCAGGCGTGCTCCCAGTGGCCGGTGTGGACAGGCTTGGAGCCCTCCCCCCCCAAATCGAGCAGTGAACTCATCGAGCAGTTTGGTTCACTCACACTTTAACTTATAGTGCTTTAACTAAAGCATAATAATTCAAGGGCTTCCACCAAGGGCTTTTTGGATTGTCTGTACTTAGTCTAAGTGCCCGCTATTAGCTTCTCTTACTCTGACAAACAGCGATACAGACCCCCTCATTTCCTGTAGTCCATCTAGTAGTTAGTTTTGAACAGGCCTGTGCCTTTCACATCATAAATTACACACTTTGTTTACGCACTATTTTTAATTATGTTCCCTTGGATTGTGTTTAAAATTATTCCTTCCACCAGGACGCTCACAGAAGGCTAACTCATCCCTTCCAGGAGAAAGCCTGTGATCTGACAACTGCACAATTTTCAGCTCACCTTTCATGG
>NW_017728949.1:69755974-69769224 GCF_001723895.1 Crocodylus porosus
TGAGAACTGAGGACTTCAGAACAATTGAAGAGAGCAAAAAAACAAATGAAGGGAGGGAAAAAATGGGTCTTGAAGACTTATGTTCTGATTAGTCCATAGCTAAGAACTAAGAAATTCCTCCTTGCACCTAAAGACTGAGATTAATGTTGGTGCCACTTGGTCAAATTTACAAAAAAGTATTGTGGAATATCCTATATGGCATAGTCTTGTAAACTGTTATATAGAAATCCCCTACTTTTCTTCAGTTCATCTTCAGCTCCCTCTTCGCAGGCCAATTGTGTTAGCTCCTTGCTACCAAGAACACTTACGGATAACAAGATTTGATGATGGAATGGGCAAGGTCTACGTTTCCTTAATTGCCTTTGTGAGGGACCACTGGTTTCCTTTTATCTACTGCTCTGTTGACTCCATAAGTGCTGTAACAACTTGACAGGCACAATTTACCTCTGTAGAAGCCATACTGGTTTGTCCCTTTCAGGTGCTATGTAGTTCGTGATTTACTCTGTTCTTATCCCTGTCTCTGCTGGCCTTCTGAGTTACTTGCGCTGCCATCTTTTCATTAACATCCCACCGAAACTTGAGTAGAACTAATACAATATTCACCAACAACTACATTTTCCCTAGAAGTCTGGCAACAGTCAAAACATTCACTCCGTTTCTCCAGTACAGAAGTGAAGTTCAACTCCCTATAGTTTCTGAGATGACACAAAATCATTTTCAAAGTTGAGGGTACTATGACCAATTATAAGCTTTCAGAAATATTTTAAATAGATGAGAGCTTCTGCTCACTAAAGCTTATGATATGATATGAATATGATATATCATAAACATTTGTGAGCGGAAGCTCACTTCATCAATGTAATCAACTTCTGAAAGCTTATAATTGGTCCCAGTACCCTCAACTTTGAAAATGCTTTCGTGCAATCTCAGAAATGACACGGAGTCGAACTTAACTTCTACCCTAGAGAAGCGGAGTGAACGTCTTGACTGTTGCCAGACTTCTAGGTAAGATGTAGTCGTTGCTGAATATTGTATTAATGTGTGTATATATAAATACACACACAAACATAGGCACAACTTTGTTTAGTCTATAAGATGTAAATCTAACCTGCATTCTACTTTGGCATTAAGGATATGATCACGAGTGACCTTGTTATAATCTTCACCAACTCATTAATACCAAAGGCATGGCCAGCTCTTTCAGCATCGGGGCGGAAATGGGGATGGGGTGGAGCTGTGCTGACCAGTGGAGAGAAGGGGGCAAGCGGGGGTGGAGAGAAAGAGGGGAGAGCAAGAGGAGTCTTAACTGACTGAATGTCCTCACTTCAGTAGCAGCTGCTATTTCTGCAGCTATAGCTGTGGGACCACAGGCTTTGGCAGCTGCTACCTGTGGACAGCCACGGGTTCCCTAGGGATCGCCCCTAGTGCCCCATTCGCTCCCTCCCTCCTCCCAGGTGCAGAGGTGCATGGGCTGTGGTAAAGCCTCCCGGGAGGCTGGTCATTCCCCCAGGCATGGGGCTGTGCTTGCCAACTCCTATGGTAAAGACTCCTAAGGGGAGGAGGCCACACTGGCACCCTCTCCCTGTCAGCCCTTCTCACCCACCTCAGTGGTACAGTAGTTTAAAAGCAGTTACAGAGAAGTTGGGGCAATATCATATACTGCTGTAGAGACTTTAGAATGGTTCATGGCAACACAGTTTTTTTCTTGGGAGCCTCTCAAGGTACCACAAGGGTCCTGGGCATGACCGCTTGAGATTGCATATGCTTATTGTTGATTGAGGTGATAGTGTTAATTAATCTGATTGTATCAGATAGTTTTGTCACACTTCTCCTTTGGCTTTCCAGTTTCCTTAGATTTTTTTTTTTCAGTTGTATCTCCTGATTGTGTGGTGTAGATTCGCTTGGATTAATTTAGTTCTTTTTCTTCCCTGTGCATAGTTTGCTACAGTGGGGTCATCCACCATCCCAGTTTCCACTCTTTCAGCAAAACTGGGATGCTTTACATCTGGGTGCTTTGAGATCCAGCTTCTCAAAGACAATTAGAAGTTACATACTTTCTTGTGAGCTGTGGTATAAACAGTGCTCTAGGTAATGCCCAACTGCACCATATGGAGCAATAAAACTGCCTATGTCCTCCTTTGATTTATATTGTCCCACTCCAGTAATACAATCTGCTCTCCTATTTGATTTGTTTTTCGGTGCCACTGCATGATGAAATGAATACTTTGGGAATTACTTTAATGCAGAAATCCTCAGATTGCTTAATTGTTTGTGTATCAGCACTCTTTCCCAGTTTACAGATTGCTTTTGTTTTTATTCTTTATTCAATTATCTGGGCTGAATTTCACTTGTCATCGATCAGCTCCAGAATCTTGATCTCCTCTCAGATGAATTATCCTTTCATAGAAGCTCTGATACCAGTATCTATGTACTGGGGATTCCTTTTATGTTTCCTTCATTCTCTGGGTTAACAGTAACTTTAAGACTTTAATGCTAATCAAGAGCCATAATCAGTTAGTATTAAATAGGACATTCCTCCACAAATGCCTTCATTCATTTCAATGGACCTAGCTGAAGACTGAGGTTGACAGTATCCCATGCTAATGTGGTGCATATATTTCAGTATAAAACGCCTTCTAACATTCATTAGTAATAAATAGATTACTAGTGAGACTGAACACTACCTCGCCTTCAGTAGCTTTTCATTTTTACCTTAAACAGCAAACTCCCATGGGCCCATCATGAAATGCTTATTCAAGATTTAAATATGACTACTACCATGTAAGCCTTAATGACTGAGTTGAGATTTTTTCTTGAGCCACTAGACTAGCAAGTATTTTTCATGGAATCGTTCTGCCTTCCTAAAAGACATAAGCAAACATAATTGTAGGCTCAAAATTATACCACCTGTACTTCATTCCTTATTATAAGTCAAAGTCTATTCAATCCTTTCTCTCTCTTCTACGTAAACAAAGAGATACATGCTCTTAGAAATCAACTGCTTTAAAGATGATTTCCTATCAAAATCATGAGCCAGTAGCTTAAAATTAAGCTAGAATTTGTAACAATGTCTAGTATTTAGAATTCATATTACTTATTATGAGATCAGTGCTTTCTCATAAAAAATATATAGTCATCTTTACTGTATATTACTTTTTATTTGTATCTTACTCTAAGCTACTGAAAAAAAGAGATCTTTTCCTCTGATCGAAAAGCAATGTGATTTTCAAATCTGGCAGAGCGAGAAATGGGGTTTAGTAGCTAGAAATGGGGGCAGCAAAGCAGAGACAGACAGACAGATCCAGTGCATGAGGATTTTTGTAGGTCTCTTTAAAAGGCAAAGCTCAAGGTTGAAGTCAAAGACAGGCAGAGATGAAAAGGGGCATAAAGGGAGAAAAACAGGATTTGTACCGTAGAGCCTGGCCTGAAGAGCAGTAAAAATTATTCAAACCTGGAAATTCCTTCCAACAAAGGGAGCTAAAAATCTCTGCTCCTCCCTCCTCATACCACGGATATGTATAACATGGATTTATATGTATATGTATAACACAGATTTGTTTTTATGTCTTTATGTTACATGTCATAATTATGCATTTAGTAATAAGATGCATTTGTATGGCACAATGGCTGCAAACAGGTCACCTCTGTGCTGCCCTAAAGAAGTTTTTATGATGGCACAAAGCCTAAAGGAAACAGATGTTTCATGTGCCTTGTCATGCCACAAATGTCCAAAATTGTGGCCACAACAATAGGTGGTAAACATTCATGCCACTTTTTTTGCAGCGGATGTCTATTTGTACTATAGTGAATGAGAGGGGACAACACTGCCCTAGGAAGGTGTTTCTAAGGTGTCAGGGGCCTGATCCTGCATGTCCCAGGAGTTCCCTTGCAGAACCAAACCCAGAAGGCCTGGGAGCACCTGACCGGGTTTCCCTGCTTTCAGGGTTGTGCCCTGAGCACACGTACTCCACTGCTGCACCCCAACTCGAGACAGCCGGCAATGTCCGTGTTGCCCAAAGAAGAGCTGATCCCACTCCAAGGCCAACATCTATGTATAGCCCCTGAGTAAATTCCCTTGAAAAATGCCAGCATATTTGAAAGAAGTTCTACGTTTCTCTACCAAATTACTTGCTAAACAACTGAACTTGGGAAACTGCCTATTTAGAGAGGAAAAAAAAAATCCTCAAGTTACTTGGGTTGTACTGTAACTCTAACACCTTTCATTCTCCAGGGCAAAGTCACAGTTTTCCCTAATTAGCTTTGCTTTTTGTGTTGCTACTTCTAGAATTCTTCCAAATAGAAAGCTGTTGCGATCACGGTCTACGGCCAGGTGGTAGCAACCTATGGCTCACTGAGGAATTGGATTTGGACCAGAGCTGGAGGCTTTGGCAGCATTCAACGGCAGGGTCGCTATGCTGTGCCACTGCCAGGAGTCTCACAGCTTTGCCTGCACTGCTCCATGTTGCAGCCAGGCAGCCAAGTAATGGGGAGAAGCATCAGAGGCAGCCAGGCTCTATGCTGGCCTGCCTCAGTCCTTCCAGCCCACAGCTGCCCCGGCTATGTATCTAGCTTTGTTTGCTGAAACTAAAAACAAGAAATTGCTTCTACAAAGAAAGCTGTTTTCCACATTAGCTTGAATGTTACAGAGAGCGAGGCCCAACGTCCCCAACGTGTCTTGCTCTTTGGCACAGTGTGCAATGGTAGAGGCTTTGAAAGAGGAAACCTTTAAAATGAAACACTCATCTGATTAAAATAATGGCCCAGTTCCTTCAAGTAAATTGCGACGACAAACCCACGGCTCTGTTGTCACCTCCATTTACTTCCTGAGGGCTCTGCTGAGAAGTCTATGCTGAAATTGCTGCTGCAAATTTTGGGGCCAAAAGCTAAAAGGGATCAGCAAGCTGAAGCATTGTTTTTAAACAGAAGATACCTGCTGCCGGGATGTATACTGTTAGTAATAACCTTTAGCCCATGACCAACAGAACATGGTAACAGATTAATACAGTTTGTTACTGATTTTCAATAAATATTTGTATTTAAGAAATTTCCCTGTACGTTTGATGTACTGTACCTTTGCAAAAGTAGGTCTATTTTTCATTTAAAACATGACCCTGCTTTCTGAAGCTGAGTTTGGAATAGCCACTGTTTTTTTGGTTTTGTGGGTTTTTTGTTTTTGTTTTTTTTGGTGGCTCAACAAACTACATAGAGAATCAGCACCATATTCACCTTACAAACATGTACTCTTCCTTAGTTATTTCGTAGTTCTCAATCTAGTCAATGTCAGGGTATTTAATATGACCCATTCTTCATAGAGAATAGTAGTCCCATTTGCTGCCTCAAGATTGATAGTGCTGCATGCTATCAATCCCAAAAGCTCAGATGCAGGCCATGGACCTCAACCAAAAGATCCCCCTCTCTACTATCAATCTCACAAAGCTGTACTCTCTCCAAGCCTTAAATCAGGCTGCTTGATATCTTTCCAGTTTCTGTATTCCTGCATCAGCAGTCTGCCTAAACATGGCCATCACTCACTACCTCTGTTTCAGCAGTGGTTACAAACACAGTATCACTTTCTGCAATGTTACACTATTATTACTGTCATTATTATTTATTGTATTACAGGAGCACCCAAAATGCAATAGGTATTTGCCAAATGCAGAGACACAGGCTCTACCTCCCAAAAACCTAAAGAAGCTGCATAAGGACTTCATGTTACTGTGAGCCTTTTAGACTGAGTGCACTAGATATAGATAATGCTGCTCAATTCCATGTTGAATAATGGGTGTCTGTAACCCACTTTTGTTCAGCTATGGGTATTCCATCTTTAGTGCATTGACCTCTAAGGAGCCACCAAAATTACTGTATCTCAGGCAGCAAAGGTAAAGCTTCCTATTTCTAATCTCACCCTGCATGCAGGAATCTTATATCCTGTACTGATGAAACCACTGCTATCACTGCCATGTTTTAGAATGATTTATCTTAATTTTCTTTAAAAGACATCACTTGTAACAAGCTCAAAGAGGGTTTTGTTTTCTGTAAATATTTCAATTGATCATTAGTTTGTAGTTTTCTTTCACTTCTTGCACGCACTGATTAATTTTTTAGTAACAATGACAACTCTATCAGGCATCCAGTAATTTAATTGTGTGTGTGTATGCATGTGGTTGGGTGTGTGGGTATATTAGTGTCAAGATCATACCAGAGTCTTGGAAAGCAGAAGACATCTTGGCTTATGGTCCAGATAAGAAAGAGTTTAATCCACAAGCGACAACTTCAGTCTTAATACAAGCTGATTATTAAACTCTTTCTGAATGTGAATTTTAAATCACTAAATATCTGGGAAATGTCAACTCACTCTTCCCACTGAGAGATCTTAGCAATTGTAATTTATGAGCCATACCCTTCATTATTGCTTCCATTATATACAAATCTTAATTTAAAGGCCATTCCATTTTCCATAGCATGTTCATGACATTTTGTAAGAGCTCGCCTATCACACAGAGATGGTTGGACAATATTCTGCACTGGATGCTCAGGAACACCAGTCCCATTCACTTGCTCAAGTCCTAGTTGGGTGGGGCTGAATTTAAGCTCCAGAGTAATTGTCATAGAAAATAAAAGCACACAAACAACAAGCCTAAAGCCATGGGTACCACCAAAATATATATACACAGCAGTGGTTTTAAATGAAGCGGGAGCAGTTTCTGACATGCAGGCACAGCCACCCAACCCATGTCAGACCACGGTCATGCTGTTCCATCCCATGGCTTCAGAAAGGTTGCCAACAACTGCTGCAGGCAACCTGCTCCAAAGCAGAGTAAGAGAAGCAGGAGGCCTTGTAGGGGGGAGAGTATTTATGTTTTTGGTATTAGTCCATTTCCCACCAAGTAGTATACCTGAGTTGCAAGTGTCAACTGGAGTTAGAATGATGCATTGCAATACAATCCTTTATTTCTCATAATGTAATAGTAGTATTATCTTTCAATTTTCTTATTTATTCTTTTATGACACTTGAGCAGGAAGGTTGCAGCAGAGATGGGGGGGTGGGTCTCATGCTGCTAAGCACTGTGCAAAATGGCTCTGTCCTGAAGAGTTCACTTCCTAAGTAGATAAGCAGTCAAAAAGAAAAGTGAATGCCCCACAGCAGATCACTGGATATTGGAGTTCTTGGATCTCTTGAGTGACAATCCAGAGTCCTGTCCAATGGATTTGCTTCTCAAGATAATAATGGTGATTTTGAATTCTTTTAGTGCCTAAAGTGTGTGTAACAAGGTAAAGTAAAATCTGGAAAGGGTTAAAATCTCACTGCCTAACACAGGAAGAAAAAAAAAACTTGAATCAAAGGGATGAAATTCTGGAGTTATGGGGAGGGTGCTAGTGGAACTACAGGCCCTGGTGGCCATCATAAAGGATAGTCAGTTTTCTGCTATTCTGTTCTTTATCCTCTATTGATACAAAACCGGACACCTTTATGTCCTCTATTTTTCTCTTGAAGAGATACAAAGGTGCCCGGTTTTGTATCGATAGAGGACAGAGGACAACCAGACTGTCCTCTATGATGGCTACCCTACTACAGGGGGACTGGCAGGGTTAGAGGGGCTAGTGTGCCTGTGAAGGAGGGAGGATTGTCCATGCAAGGGTAGGAGGGGCAAAAAATAGCTCAGTCAGGACCGGGGGTAGAGCACACCCCTGGAGCCCAGGTGAGCAGTGGGGCTTTCCCAGCCCAGGGGTTGTACTCTGAACACATGCAAATTTTTGCTGGATCAGGTTTATGTTCCGGATTTAAGTCAGCTCCCCTACCCAGATGAATGTCTGCACAAATGGCTATTTAGATTGACCTAACCCTAGCTAGGCCTGTTCGAACACAAAGGGATATTCTACTGGATTTTCTACAGTCTGTGGCCCTCCAAATCCCCACAAAAGATGGCCAAGATACCTGATACACATACAGAACCTTTTTCTTGATCTTCTGAGGACAGATCTCTTTATTTTAAACTAAACTTCTCATTCTGGTAAAAAATTCTGGAAGGTATAACTTCAGCCTGCTATAAGTGGATTTGGTGAACTAATTTATTCCTTTATCAAAAATGCAAGAGGCCAGCTTTTTTTTGCATTCAAAAGCTTGCTTAACTTTATCCCAACTATGCAATTCATCCAATAAAAGATATCTCTCCCCAAAAATTATTGCCCGTCTCATAATTCGAGGACCATGGCAGTTGCAACATCACTCTAACTTTATCAGGAATATAATTATCCGTTTTTATGCAGAAAAAATGTTCTTAATGCAATAAGAAATGATTTAACTTTCACTGCTCGTAGTGCTTGACCATAAAGAAATCTGTATGAATCTTACAGTAATACCTTTACAGTAGGCAGAAATGAGGATATAAAAATCTAAAATACAGTTCACTTGTATTGCAGTTTAGTAGAAGTGCATGACACTTTATCAGTTGTGTGGGTCCTTCTAACTAAATTATGTTGCAGTGATGATGCTATTAATCATACCTACAGTACTCTCCCCATAGTAAGTGGTATCTCATATCTAATCCATCCCTACTGAAGGAAATAGCATGAGCTCATTTATCCTCGATTAAAGAAAAATAATGGAAGCAAGTTAATTACTAGTATCAATGATTTGGAATCGAAAACATTAACATATGCCAGAAACAATAGGGAAAAAGAAATTGTAAGTTATATCAGTAAAGCTGCTTTATTGGCAATAAAACAAAATAACCTATAAAGGGAACCCATAAAGCTGCTAATGTGTGTAAATCAAGACCTACAAAACCAAGGTCATGGAAAAATTGGAACTTTCTTAAAGAAGAATAAAGAACAAGTAAAAATCTGTGACATACTACACAGACTATTTGATGAGTAATGGCAGCTGAGGTAAGACGAGAGCAGATATAAAACCCAGCCCAAAGGACACACAGCACACAGCTTTACCCCCCTCCCCAAAAAACAAAAGCAAAACCTAAGGTGTAGGAAAACGTAGAGGTTATTTCAGTAAAGGCATGTCAACTGTTCTGTGTTCAGTGTTAGGTTCAATGTTACAATGAACCCTAAATATTAAGATATCCATGATAGAAAGTAGTTAATATATCCTCTACCTATACTATTTGTCAGGCTGTGTAACGGATGGTTTAGATGAACTATATAGAAGGGATTCTTGGGATGACTGAAAGAAAAATATTTGCTTACATTTTGAAGAACAGTAGTTCTTCTGTATTAACGAGGGCATCCTAAACATGTTGTTCTGTGTAGTAAGACACATGTATACACACGCAAGGTAGTGCTTTGTGATGGCTTTCTTTTAAGCACAGTAAAAAATGACCAAAGATATTTCTGATAGATTTTCTGGTTGTGATCTGTAGCAGGACCAGGCCTCAAGGGTGGTCATGATGCCCCCTCGTGGCCCAAAGGCTACCACCCTGCACCAGCTCTAGATACCCTCCCTTTACACTTTCCTGCCACATCTTGATTTTTCAAAGGAAAACTGCCCCACAATCCTACAGTATGTCCTCGTCCTACCTTCGTTAGAAACTCCCGTCTCAAACCCCACTGGCCCAAGCTCAGTCCTTCACTAGATGGTCTGTCCCAGTCCAAATGTGCCCCAGGGCACCGATTGCCTTATTCACAGTCTCCGATCTTCCCTACAGCTGTGCCCATGCCTCACAGGTTTTACGCGATACCGTTCTGTCCCTTGTAGAGCCCTCAGCCTTCTCCGCTTCAGCCTCCCTTTTCTCCGGTTGCAAGCCTTCAGCCCTGGCCAACTGGTTCAGATCTGGCCCTCTCAGCTTCAGCCATGTCAGTCAACAATCTCGGGGCATCTGGCCCTCGTGTCTGTCACTCTGGGTCCCTAGCCCCAGAATTCACCCTCCTGGGTAGCGGGGCCCCTGGTCTCTTCTCTTTTGGGACCAATCTCGCCCCTCTTTGGCTATGGCTCCCTGACCCTGGTTCTCACTTCTGCTGTTTTGCCCTTCTCGGGCTGTGGGTCCCTGACCCTGGTTTATGCCCTGCTCAGGCACTGGCACTCTGGCCCTTTCTCAGCTAGTCTTGCTATTTGAACCCCACCCCAACTGGGCTCATGACAGTTGCATGCTCCTCAGGGATAGCTGGGACCTCCACTTCCCCAATAGTCCCAAGTCACCATTATAAACTATAACCAAAAGATAAGCCTCCTGGCTGCAGCACAAATTAGCCCCACACTGGCTGTGTCCAGATAAGTGTGGTGGTACAGTATATGGTGCTGCAGACATGTCTGTGGTGCCACATAGCACACATTCTCCACACTGCAAGGGAGCAGCACGGGGAGGGGAGGCGGATTGATCCCTGGATATTCAGGGGTCAACTAACTAACTAAATAAAAGTGGGGAAAAAAGGTGGAGTGGTGCACACAAGGGCAGTAGGTGCTGCACAAAACCAGAGCTGGGCTAGCCACAGCCATGCTTCAGCTGTTGGCCAGGCTTCAAAGAGCAGGATCACTGCAGTTGCAGCCCCAGGAGACCCCAAGGACACTAGGTAAGGCTGCTGGGACCAGCCCAGTGCTGCCCCCAGCCTCTTCTACCCCACTCAGGGTAACTTGCTGCATGCCAGAGTGTGCAGGGCACAGGCATTGCCCAGAAACAAGTAGCAGCAGCACAAGGTGTCCTGCTGCTAGTTGTCCCCAGGGAACAAAATGTCCATGCTCATGTGGACACAGCCACTGGGTTCAACCGAAGCCCCAGGCCTTAGGTTGTACAACCACGCTCTCTCCTACCCTGGGCTGTATTCCCCTGTAAACCATCAGCATCCTGCTAGCTCTTCCCTAGGCAGCTTGGCTGCCAGCCAGGCCCTCCTCTGCAGCTTCCTGGTCAGGGGCTCTTTCCTCTGCAGCTTCCAGGGCCAGACTGACCACCTGCTTGCAGACACTGGTTTCATGAGCCTCTCTAGCCCTGCCCCATCCAGTCCTGAGTCTGCAGCCACTCACAAGTTTCTTTCTTGTGACTGATGAACCACCTGCTTGCTCAGCTAAGGCTTAGCTCAGCAGCCTGCCCATTTGCTAGCAGTCAGCTGGTTTCCTGGCTGCCCACTCTGTTACAGCTAGTCTAATCTAAGTAGTAGGCTCTTGACTGGTTGTGGGTGTTCCTCTTCTCCTAATGTGTAGATCCTTGCCTAGGCGGCAGTGATTCCTGGCTGCGTGCCCCTTGCATTTGGCCTCTGTCCAGCTGCCCTGGGTCTTAACTACAGTTCTTAGGCCTACTCTCACATCATCCACTGGCTAAAGTCTGCAGGAAGGTATTGCAGAAGGAGCGTACTGACTTCTGATAGTAGCTACTGAAAGTCTCTGAAACCTACTCCCAGACTGTGGGAACTTGATTCCTTTTCAATCCAGAGAGCTTTGCTATGCAATGCTTATTTACTTAGCTAGACTTTGAAGAAGGTTCAAAGTGTCTATCTTCAGTGAGTTCACTGTGAAAATGTCGGACTGATAGTGACTTTACTGTGAAACCTGTTGAATTGTCATGTCTAGAGATAGCAGCATTCTCCAAGTCACTTAGAAGAATTTATATGGCAAGAAATGAGAAAGTGAAAAGAGAGTAGCTTTATTCAAGGCCTGTTCACTTTCTTTTTAATACAGCTCCTTGGCATGGGCATTAATTTATGCTCCCTTAAACACTGCAAGAGTGCATATCAAAATATCTAAGTGAATCTCAGTTAGCACACATGGTCTCTCATACTCATCATTTAAGGTTTTGTTCCTGTTAGTCTAATAAGTTTACTAAAGTCTACACTGGTTCAGCTGGCACTTCACAGGGAACAAGTGAAAAGTGTATGTTACACCGATTTATGCACCTGTTGCCTTAAATTAACCTTTGAATTAGACAACTTCTCCGGTAAAGACAATTATGCAGATGTTCTACAATGAGCAGCACGTTTCCATCAATATGGAGCAGGGTTTAGCTGCTGTGTGCACAGAGTAGCAGAAGTAATTTGGGTAAACACGCTATTATTTAATTTGTCTCTTTATTTCAATCCTATCATGATAAAAACCCATTAATTATGTTTGGGGGAAAACAGCCCTAAAACACCACACAAATAATTGAGATTTCAGGCCTCCACTGATAAAAGCCACATTTTTTTTGAGTAATCCAACCAAAGTGAACCACAACCCTTATACAAACACTTAAGACTTTGTGCATGATTGTGCAGTTTGCTCATATGCCAAAGCTGTATAGCGTATTTTCTTGCCAACAGCCAATATATACAGAAGTGTATGAATACTTCGGTGCTCTCACTGTTTGAACCTGGCACCAAAGTGTCTGAAGGAAGGGAATTCCATGAGTTTACAGAAGAAACAGTTAAGAGGCAAGAGTTTTTTGTGATACCTTTTTATTGGCTACAACACTCCAGACTGCAGTACAAATGGGTAGTAATGCAGTTACATGGTTTTTGGGGTGCTTTTTTAATATGGAAACTGGCACACGTGAGCATGTTTCATGTTTCAGTCTCCCAAACAGAATATGAATTAGATCAGGTAAAAATGGGAAGTTAGCTCAAAAGGACGCCTGAAATAAACAGCTCCCAACCATTTGCTGCATTTGCCATCTTAAGCAAATTCAATTTCTACCTTTGTGATAAAAAAGCTAGTTCAAAGTAGATAACATCTCACAATAATGAGTCCCAAAGCTGTAATTTAACACAAACCTAGCACTTCTATTATACAACATATCCAGTTCATTAAAAACAACAAGCCATCTTGTATATGAACTGTATCATCATAAATCAAATATTGGCCAAATAAGCTGCTAGAAAATGCATGGTCTGTTTGAAAAAAGCACAGCAAACTGTATCTAGTATAATCACTGCTGAAAACAGCTAATTTAGATTAAACATTTAAATGAAATTATTTTTAAGGGCAAGTAATACCCAAAATAAAAAAAAATCTTATGTCTACCCAACATAGATGTACTACAAACACAGAATTTATTACTCAAAATATCTTGGAGCTTATTCAGTTCACCAAAGGGCGTATCGCCTCGGTTTTTGTTTTGTTAACGAGCACTTGTTTATTTATTGTCAATCTGTGCAAATCGATTTGCAAAATACACTGAAAATAATTTTGGACTTGATTCCTGATTTCAAGTGTTACACGTTTGTTAATTCCTGTTGTCTTGAATGAGGGCTGAGGTTGTTGCACATCACTTCTAGGCAGAGCGCACCTGTCCACAGTCAGGCATGCGTTATATATTTTACTGATAATGTAGAAT
>NW_017728949.1:69772951-69779388 GCF_001723895.1 Crocodylus porosus
GCACTTACAAGGAATCACAAATTGAATGTTGTAAGATGCATTTAATGTTGTTTCACATTATACGTATTTCCAGTGTCTGTAAAGTGCTTGAAGCACTAATGATAATATCAAAGACAGAGAAAAAACTGTACTGTTATAAATATCCTTGAGTAAAATAAGGCAAAAGCAGGCCCTCATATTGTTACTTAACATATAGCCTTTAAAATGATTTGATTTTTTTTTCAATGAAAAGTTGATAAAAGTCAAACTTTCACTTTGTTTTCTATTGTTATTTTCCAGGCTGAGTAGTTCTTTGATCCCGCTATAATCTCTATTTCAAATGGCTAAAAAATGTATTAAACTCCATTACGATACCTAGAAGCCCCGAAATAAACAAGAATCCAAATCGACCTTGACATGAACACAATTACACAGGGGTACTTTACTAAACCACAAAATGTATAATCATAAGAAAGAGAAATGTTCATATATCTGGAACAGTAGTTATTTTGTTACAGATTTGGATCTTACTAGCATCTTCTAGCACAGAGCAGTTGGGTGGGTAGGACATAATGTCATAGGAAAGTCTTTCCACCGTTAGCTTCCCCCTGAATTCCAAAAGGGACGAGTAGCTCTGGAAGGACTTGCATAAGAGATGCTGCCCACGTGAAGGATTGGGCAAAGTACTTCCCAAATGCTATGTAAGCCTTGTTTCCTTTCTGGGCTGTCCCTGAAGAAACAGGTGCGATGGGCATTTTTCCTCACCGCCCTCAGGTGAATTTCCTGTGCCAAAGGCATGAAACCTGGGTCCTGTCATGTTGTGACAGTCAACATATAGGACTAAATAATACCAGATAGCTACACAAGGAATTAATTATTGTAATTTGCAGTAATGCCAAAGGATTAGTAAAGAACCAGTCCTTCAGAGTGGCTGCTCCATTTAAATTAATTAAAATGGCAATATTCCTTTCAATACTGTTTCTCTCGTCAGATGCCATAAGAGTGTTTATACAATTTAAACTATAAACCTGAACAAAAGTAAATCGGAAAAATGTATGGGGCAGCCATTCTTTGAAGAAATTGGTCTGCTATCAGACATAAAAGAGGGACCAAAATTTGAAGAACTACACCCGGGCCTCCAGAAATGACTGAGATAAAGCAGATTTCCATGTTTCAAGATAAAAATTCTCAGTCAAGTTCTAGCCGAGTACTGTAGTATAAAAGCATATGTGTCCTGATTACAGGCCATTAAGGCCCATCAAGGCAGTGGAGATAGAGCTCCTCTGTTTCTTTAACCTCAGCACAAGAAGGAGATGATGTGGTCAGCGCCACACTTCAGGAGTATCATAATATACTGAACTATAATTCATTCTCAATAATCAGTGCCACAAATTAATCACTACAGTGGAAGAACAATACCTTCTTAGCATTTAGCAATGTGCTTTGCTTACAGTTACTCTTATTTTGAAACTCCATGATTATTTTGTCTAGTATGAAGTTTTGGTTGAATACTCCAGGCATTTTGGGGTCACTGAAATTCAAAAAACATGGACTGCTGACACTTAACAGAATAAAATGCATATATTTTTGTAAAATTGTTAACAAGAAAAGCAGAATTCAAGGACTTCTTCTGATTCTCAACAAAAGGCTTAATCTCTTTATTCAATTTTTGTATAAATTGACTGAAGTCAGTGTCACTTGGTTAAAGTTTCAGCAGTTCTCCATTACTCAGACTCTGTGTCCCAGAATATTCCTGGAACTCAGTCCATCCACTACAGCTGATAGCATTTCTTTTAAATTTCCTTCCCTTTTCCCTAAACACTTTTTCAGCAACAGTAGTCATTGTTAAAAACATACAATTTTAGCTGGCATAAAAAAGATCAATCGGTACTATTCCCTGTACAGTATTATAGAAGATTCCGTGAAAAATACAAGTATAGAGGTAAAGTCACTTAGTTAACTGCTATGTTACTCATGGCAATTGGGAAGTTCTTAAGGATGGGCACTGTAGTTGGTAGGGAGAGGGATGAAAAATATGCCAAGTTTCTACGTTATGTATTCTAGTAATTTTCAACACACTTAGGACTCAACCCTGCCCCGCTCAGTGAGACTTTAGTGTATCATCATAGGTTTATACAGTTAGCTGCTGTTGCTCTGTAATAATATTTCTTTCTGGAAAATAATGTACTATAGTTTCCTTGATATAACTATAGTAACACGGGGACAATTGTTTGAGAAAACTGGTGTGTTCTTGCATCATCAAGGACGGAAGGTAATAGTGGGATTTTCTAGGGACAAAAAGTCTCTGTATATTCCCATAAACACATGTAGAGCAGTGGCAGGTCAGACAATGTTTCTTTTAGATGACACAGGAGAGCAAGGAAGTGAAATGGCAAATAGCTAGTTTTCTGAATTCAGTATATTAAAAGTGATATGCAATAGAGGATGCCAGTCTTAAGCTAACGAAGCAGCTCTAGTCCCCTAGTCTATGACCATCGCCAGTGAAACAATTGCTGGCAAGCAAGAAATGAAATAGTGAATGAAACATGACACTAATCAGTAGGCAGTCACCTATGAAGCAAAGAGAAACAGCCTTTTCATAGTGATATGCTTGGCCACCTCTTCTATTGACAGTTTTCTATTAACTAGTACCTCATACAGCAGTATACACTCACCCCTTGAAAATGTATTATAAATGTTAATTCTTTTAGTACATTGGTATTTAAGTGGAACAGTAATGGGAGCAAAGCGAGTGAAATCAATACAAAACTAATACATTGTATTGCACATACACTCTAAGCATCGCATATTTTAGTAGGCTTCTAACTACTTTTATCCTTTATTGCTTGTTCCTGAAAAAAGCCCTCAGAGGCAGAACATGCCACTGACATTATTTTACATTAGCATCATGAATTTCAGATGCACATGTTGTTCCACTTGCCACTGAGGCAGTATGTTGTGGTTTCTCATTTTCATTCAACTACACTCGGTATTAGGCATTCTGGTATCCTGTTCTTCAATGCAGCTGACCACTGATCTGCTACAGCAGTCACTCTATTCAGCAGGCTCCGGTTCCAGGAGTTAGTGTGTTTTGAGGAAAGAGACGGGGTTTTGCTCGAGCCTTGCCCATTCAGAAGTCAGCCAGGCAGAGGTGGCATGCATTCCCTCATCAGTGCTCATCCTTTAGCCCATTCCTGAAAACTAAAGGGATGCACCTGGCTTTGAACTTCCACTGAGTGTCACAGGCTGGTGCACTGATGGCTTACGTGTCTCTGAAATTCCTACCATGAGAAAAAAGCCTGGGAGCTGCAGTCACACAGGTGAGCTCTCCAGCCAGGGAGGACTAGAGGGCTGTTCCCTGGGCTACCCCTGCACTTAGAGGAGCCCATTCATTTACAGCCTGCCCTCTCCCCTACCTGGTTCCCACTGTGGGAGAATAGTCCCACTCTGTGCACTGCTCCAAGCCAAATTCTCCCTAAGTTGCAAGACTCCAGGAGATCTGCTGCTCTGGCACAGGTGTCTGCTGCCCCGCACACTGCTCCTGGCCAACCTGGAGGAGCGTGTGTTGGGGGGTGGGGGGAACAGGGCACATTCCCCTGAGGCAGAAGCCTCAGGAGAGTTGTCATCATGGAGCAGCTGCCAGCTGCTGCCTGCCAACCTAGAAGAGTGTGGGAAGTGGGTGGGTGACTGAGAGCTGTTCTTCCCAAAAGCAATCCTCCTGGGGGTCTGGGAGGACTCCCACAGCAGAATGCCCTCCTCCCACCAAGCAGATATTTGGAAGCGGGGGGGGGGGCAGGCAGTGGAATTTGGGAAAGAAGATAGGAATCACCACAAAGGAGAAGTACTCTGCACTGGTCCATACCTCTGAGGCCACACCCAGAGAGTGGTGGTCAATGGAAGTGAACCATCGTAGCACTCCATGACCAGTGGTGTTCCCCAAGGCTCCATCCTTGGACCTGTTCTCTTTAATGTCTGTATCAACAATGTGGATGCTGGTGTCAGAAGTGCACTGGTCAAGTTTGCTGATGACACTAAACTTTGGGGCATAGTGTCTACACCTGAGGATAGGCTGGTGATCCAGGTTGACTTGGGTAGGTTCAAAAAGTGGGCAGATACAAACCTGGTGAAATTCAGTACTGACAAATGTAATGTACTCCACCTTGGGAAAACCCCCCCGCAGCATGCTTATAGGCTCAGCAGTGCTATGCTTGCTAGCACCTCAGCTGAAAGAGACTTGGGGGTCATAACTGACCACTAGATGAACAAAAGCCACCAATGTGATGTTGCAGCTGGTAAAGCAAACCAAACTCTGGCTTGCATCCACAGATGCTTCTCAAGTAAATCCCAAGATGTCATCCTCCCATTGTATTCGGCCTTGGTGTCGTTGCAGCTGGAGTACTGCATCCAATTCTGGGCTCCACAATTCGAGAAGGATGTGGAGAAGCTTGAGAGAGTCCAGAGAAGCCACGTGCATGATCAGAGGACAAGAGTACAGGCCTTATGAAGAGAGGCTGATAGCCATGGGACTCTTCAGTCTGGAAAAGCGCAGGCTCAGGGGTGACCTGGTGGCAGCCTATAAGTACATCAGGATCTTGGGGAATGCCTGTTCACCAGAGTGCCCCAACGGATGATGAGGTCCAATGGTCACAAACTCCTCCAAAAGTGTTTTGGGCTGGACATAAGGAAAAACTTCCTTACTGTTGAAGTCCCCAAGGCCTGGAATAGACTCCCACCAGAGGTGGTGCAAGCACCTACTCTAGACTCCTTTAGGAAGCATTTGGACGCTTATCTTGCTGGGATCCTTTGACCCTAGCTGACTTCCTGCCCTTGGGGGAGGGGGCTGGATTCAATGATCTTCCAAGGTCCCTTTCAGCCCTAATGTCTATGAAATCTATGAATTTTCAAAGGCAGGATCCCCACCGGGCTCCCTGACAGCTTGTTTGCCCCTAGGCAGGCTATCAGGGAGTCAGTGCTCTCCCTCCCTTTCTCTCTCAAGAGAAGTTTACAGCCATTCAAGTTAAATGAGGAAGAGGGAGATCTTGCTATCTAACTTTCTAGCAGAAGAGCCGCTTCTCTCCTGCATTAAATCCTTTGAATGGCTGTATGCTCTCATTTTGTGCCAGGAAAAAGACTTTTCTTCTGGCACAAATGTAATACCTATTTATGGCCTTGGGGTGCTGTAGGCAGGGTCATTTGGAAGGTACTCATTCGGCTGACTGGTGTGGTCACTCAGAAGAAGTGTGTTGTGCAGAGGTGGCCTTAATGACAGAGCATAGAATCGGATCCAGGTATTTTATATTCATCGTATCAAATCCTCTTCTCATTTGCTTCAGCATGTCCACACCAATCTTAATAATAGAGATGGGTTATTTCAGTGGTATATAAAGGAGGAACTGAGAACACAAGCTAATCTCATGCTGGTATTGTCACAGCAATATAAAACCTCCTAAAAGTAACCCAACTCCAGTCCAGACTTTCTGAAACCACAGAATGCTTTCCTTGGGCACCCTCAATACACACTGCTCCCTCAATCACACCAATAAGTCTTCATATGATACAAGGAAATCTTCATTCTAGGTGAAGTGACATATCATCAGCTTTGTCAAACACAGCACCATATTACTGTTTCTGTTCCATAGGAACAGTAAAAAAGACACTCCACAGTAATTTTGACAGCAGTATATTAACACAATACCATAACCACAGATGTGAACACCCAGTAGGTGAATATACCTTTACCACATTACTTATTCTTTCTCCATTCTTAAAATCCCACTCACAGTTTGGTGTTAATGGGTGCATCTACACATGCGCTTTACTGCAGGCTTGACTAATTAGCTCTGGAGTAAAGCACCACCATCTACACATATGCCAGTATGCAGTAAGCTAATTAACTCTGTTGTAAGATAATACTGTTGGGGACAGTATTATCTTATGGCAGGGCCATTTAGTGCACTGAAACACATGTGTAAATGCTGACTGGGGGTGTAAATTGCACCCAGTCAGCCCAGCCAGCAAGGGGCTTGCTCTACCTTGGTTCAAATTGCTGCTGTCCCAGGTGCTTGTAGATGCTGCGCCCAGGAGCAGTTCACTCCGGTTTGAATGTCTCCGGAGTTTATTGCATCACATTAGTTTCATGTATAGATACACCCAATAGGTAGAATAGCTCCAGACTTTAAGCAGGCATGCTTGTATCCAGTCTCTTGAGAACTGCTGCCTGGTTATGAAGCTCTATCTCATAGCTTAGAGAAGTGGGCGGATCTGAATAGCATGCGGTTCAACAAGGACAAGTGCAGGGTGCTGCACCTGGGGAGAGGCAACCATAGGTTACGATAGGTTATAGGTTAGGGGCTGACCCTCTCGGCAGCACAGAGGCAGAGAGGGATCTTGGAGTCAGGATTGACTCCAGGAAGAATATGAGTCGCCAATGCGATGAAGCAATAGGCAGAGCCAACCGC
>NW_017728949.1:69779523-69789827 GCF_001723895.1 Crocodylus porosus
CAGGGACTCGGGAAAAGTCTGTTCACCAGGGCCCCCCTTGGAGTCACCAGGAACAATGGCCACAAGCTGAGGGAGGACAGGTTTAGGTTAGATATTAGGAAGAACGACTTCACTGTAAGGGTGGCCAGAGCCTGGAATAGGCTTCCCAGAGGGGTGGTGCTCTCACCTTCCCTGGAAATCTTCAAGAGGAGACTGAACAGGCACCTGGCTGGGGTCTTATGACCCCTGCCACCTCCAGTGCTCCTTCCTGCCCATGGCTGGGGGTTGGACTCGATGATCTATCTGGGTCCCTTCCGAATCACTGATTCTATGATTCTGTGATCTCCTAGTTGACCATATTCATTTGAAGTTTATTTGATGATTGAATGATAATGGCCTTACTAGAGTCTTCTCAATTCTACTTTTACCCTTCTCCATAGTAGAGAGTCCTGAGAGAAGAACTAGTAACATATAGGACTGTTGAACAGAATTCTTACCACTAGTTTCTCAGATTTATTATACATTTTAGTATAATAATTCATATCACAGAATTCTTACCACCAAGGATGCAGGTCTTACAATTAACTAAGAGCCTTTTCATCATTTCCACAGTAAGTGGCACCAACCCACCACTTCTAAAATTCTGTTCTGTTTTGGTGACTCCCAAAGAGTCATTGGGAAACCCCTGAGTAGCAAGTTTCTACAAATGAAGCCCTCTCTGTTGTGGTACTTTTGTGTTCAGCAACAGATGTGGTAAAGAGCTCTTTCCCTTCTGGAGTCTCCCTCCATCTGGTATGCTGGGTAAGTAGCTGATGAGCTGAGGTAGGTCTAATTTTGCCTGTTTGCCAACAAAAGGGAGCAGAGTGCTCTTTAATCTTCTAGACATTCAGACCCCAGGGATTATATGTAAATCCAGAGTATCCACACTGAAGCTGGTGGAATTCCATCTACAAAAAATACTATAAATAAGATCATAATGCTGCTCTAAAACTTTAGCACTACAGTACTGGCACTGCTAGCACTACTCTATTTGTTAAGCTAGTCTTTCCAGAAAACATCCAATTTAGATAATAGCCAGTGGGAGAAGCAATCCCCTTTAGGGATCTGCAATGGCAGTTATATTATTTCTTAACAGCTATTTCTCAGCAACACACAAGTCTGCTGCTGAAATAATACATTTGTATGATGTGGGAGTATAGCTTCCAGAATTGCTTGGGTCTGTTAGAATTGAGAAAGATCTCCAAAATGCGATCTGAAGATTTGTACGGTAAGACTTAATCATTCATAACACAAACATGCCTCCTATTAATTTTACGCCTTTTTCCTTGCTGACCAACTGTTTGTTATTTAACCATGTTGGCAGGGAAAAAATCACAGCAAATAAATTTTAGTCTGTGGCTTGTTTGTAAGCAAGTATTTGATATTCATTGATTGAGCCATTTTGATTGGTTATACTATATACTTCTGTCCTTGGATGGGCAGGCAGATCCTGTCTATGAACCAAAGGTAGCCCAGGAGATTTTGTGAGATCTGTCTTGAGGCATCACTTCCTCACTTCCCACTTGCTCTAGTGCACTGGTTCTTAATGTCTTTAGACTCAAGGCACCCCTCGTCAGACTTGAGGCACCACTCCATAATTTCTATGAACTGAGCAAACTTTATTTTGAAAACTAATTCATTACAGAGATTATCTCCTTGCAGAGGAGCAGGCAGTGGGGGTGGGGGAGCAGTTAGGCAGGGAAAGACTGAGCCTGCCCTTATCTGCTTATCTCCTCACACTTCCTGCCATTGCCCTTCAAGGGATCCTGAGGCACCCCCAAGTGCCCTGGCACCCTGGTTGAGAATCACTGCTTTAGTGGCAGGAAACCGGGTCTGCTACTGGCTTGCACTAGTGTCAAATTAAGGATCTTATCCTTGAATCCTTGCAGATTCAGCTGTGCTGACTGACACAGAGCTTGTACAGAGCCTGGGCTCATTCCTCTGCTGCAGATAGTGGAGCAGCAGGCTCATGAAACCTTATCTTATGTTCCTACATTCGTAGCCCAGAGAGATTTAATGGAATTCTTATATCTCTGCACAGACACATTCTGCAAGCCGAGAAGCAGAATTTTGAGATCAGGCTATTGATGTAAAAATTCACACTTATGATTTCAAAATTGACTACTGTAAATAATCTTTAATACTTGGTTAGATTCTGCTATTTCCATGATCATTGTACCTGAAATATCATTTGCTAAAATATTCTTGGAAGACAGTTACAAAAGATACTGACTCTGTTTTACAACGAATCCCATAGAAGATTGTTGATACTATTTTCTCAGCTCTGGATTTTGCCTTCAAGAGTAGATCTAGCTCCTGAATGGGTGTTACTGTAGAGTCTTGCATTATAAAGTCTGGGTAAGTATGCAGACTTGCTGAGCACGTTAGCAAGTCTTGGATCTGTCTTTTGGTCCAAATACTGAGAATAATAGGGTAGAATGCAATATGATCGGTTGCATTATTTTACCAGCCACAACCTTTTGAGTATGAAAACTGCTTTGCTTTTTTTAAATAGTCTAATTTTTGAAATTTACTCGTAACACTCCATCTAAGAAATGTGGAGAAAAAAATAAAGTGGGATTGTTTGTTATTTGGGCAGGCATTTAGCAAACAAAGCTAGGCTGGGATATTATTAATAGGTTTCTGCTTTGTTTTCTTCTATAAGCATTTTTTGTATTTTAAAACTTATTCTGTTCCTCTGTTGTAAGCAACCCTGAGCCTTTGCTGGGAAGGCTTGCATATAAATCAAATAAATAAATAAATAATATGCTCTTAAAATACTAACATATCTTAAGACTTTCATAATCACTGTAACTTAATTGATTAATTACAGAAAAATATTTCTAGCAAAATTATACCCAGCAAAGGTGACTGTAATACTTAAATTCAAATCAGTCAGCTATGAAGCAATCTTTTTATTTCTAACAAGGGTTTGTTTGAAAAATAAATCTGTGAGAGCTCATGTTTGAATAATCCAGTTATGAGTTTAAATTTTGGGGAAGTAGAGTAAGGCAATATACTACTGTGTCAGAGCTTTGCTAGTGTTCTACGTAGCCTTAAAATGTCATATGGTTTGAGGAGTACAGTTAATAGAAATAGTCATTTCTATTCTGCATGCCTTTCTCAGGGCAGCATAAAATACCCTTAGTCTAAGTGAGAATCTGGCATGCTTTCTCTACAAACTTACCCATGGATCTGAAAGTCAGAACAGCTTCTTCATAACCATTAATTCGCCCTTCAGAACCACTAACCCAAGCTCATTGTAATGTACTGTGATATTTTTGAGGCAGACACAGTTCCACACCTCCAGGTAACGATTCTGTAAGTGGATGTTAATTAACAATTCGACTGATGACATACAGGCAAAGCGGGGAAAAAATCTACAGTCTTCTGTAATTAGATTGGGTCTGAAGTGCTAAAGTTGAAAAGTAATAAAAGTCGAGCTGCCTGAACAATCCCCTTGTGAATAACATTCATTGCAAACACTGGCATTTCTCACTGGATAATTGTTCATTAATACATTTTTTTTTATTTCACCAGGCCTAAATAGTTTTTTTTTTTTAATCAAAAGAAGGCTTCACATATACAGAGGGATTTATGGAGTTAGAGGCCATCCATTCCTTCAGTTAGACTCTTCAGGTTTGTATTTTCAAGTCTGGCTAGGTCAGGATGAGGAGGTGTTCATTCAGCAAAAGGAATTTCCTGCTACTGTGTGTAGTTCAGGCCAATTGAAATAAAACTATCTAGTTTTGATTCAGCATCAAAAGAGTCACCTACAGTCTTGAGACTGGCAAGTGCAGATAGTAAATCTATTTTCCCACATGTATTAGTCCTGTAAGTGCCCACTGTGTGTGGTATCAATGGCCAGCCTTGCGGCCCTTGAGTTTTAAATAATTTTTAACAGCCGTCAGTGTATTTCATTCTCTGATTTCACAGACAAAATCATTTTTCTGAGAACCAATAAAACAACCAGATTTTACAACCTTGCATCAGTGCTCTGTATTGCATTATACATCCTGATGTAGAGGCTGGTAGGCAATATTCTAGCTTGATTGATAATGAAGGGAGTGGGTCCCCCAGGGCTTCCTACAGCTAGGAAATGCTAAAAACATTGTTAGAAACAGAAGGTTTACCTTTCAAAGTAAAGCCTCATCAATGCCTGCACAGAGACCTCCACAGCCATACAGCCTTTGTAAAGACTTCATAGGGCTGTCAAAGCACAGGAACTGTAACTTACACATCTACTGTGTAGGCCTTGATTTCTTCCTACCTACCAGAAATGCATATTATTATCCCTTACTCGATGTATTCTGAAGACACCTACAGACCAGGCCCCAGTGTGCTAAGCACTCTGTAAACACATAACACAGACCACTTTTTTTCCCCAGAGCTTACAAACTAGGATGAAAGCCATGCCCTGCCCTTGGTGTGTAAAGGCAGTTAATTCTCAACAGAATTGGATGCTGTCCAAGAGACATGCCCACTGATCTCTCTGGCTCCTTTCTCTGTTGCTGGCCATGGACCCTATTTATATGAACCTAAGCTCTTACATGGCATCCATGGAAGAGCTAGAGATAACTGCTCAGTGGAGGAATGATGATATGTAACCACCTTTCCTTTATACCCTCTGCCTCTCGTTCTGCAGTATTCCTGGAAGCCTAATCTCTTAGGCTGTGTAGATGAAATGAGAGGCATGTATGCACAACACTTTAAAGTGGGCTAAATGCTTTTGCATTGCTTTAATGGTGTTGGTGGCATATTGCACATTAATTCCAGCCACTGTAGGAAATTTGGCGGTGTAATGTGTCTTAAATGACTTGGTGTGCAGCAAACTAAAACTCCTTTGTGGCCCCTACAGCCACAGAGTGAAGCACCAGGCTCCGTGCAGCTCCATGGTTCTGCAGGAAGCCCTGCAGGCAGCCTGGCAGCAGCCTGAGAAAGCAGGCTCTGCCCAAGAAAAGCAGCAAACCGTTTTTTCCGCCTCCTGGAGCCTGCCTGCCTGAGCTGCGTGGGGGCCCGGTGCTTCCCTCAGCAGCTGCAGTACCTCCCCATGACCACCCAAGCCGGGCGCTTGCAGGCAGGTGCCCCCTAGGGGGAGCTGCCACCGCTGCAGAGGGAAGCACCAGCCCCACCCACAATCCAGGGACCACTCCGCCTGCCCTCCCTCCCCGCCAGAGAGGCAGGTAAGTCAGTGGGGTGTGTATACAACATGAGGGTTTAATCAGCCCTAAACTGAAGCAGTGTTTTTTAAAACCCACTGCTTCAGTTTAGGGCCTCTGTTTCATCTACACATAAGACAGCCACTTTAACCTCTGAATGAAAAGACTGGCCTAACACAGCAGGTGATCTGGTCCAGTGAAGATGCATAAGTGTAAAATAGTTCTAAGTAAGTGTAGATACTGCATTAGGACATTAGTCTAGTGCTTGGGTTCTAGTTACAGCTCTTCTACACTGACTTCTGTGATTGTTTCCCATTTCCTGGGGGAATACTGAGCTAATATAGTATAAAAGGTAGATGGTAATGCTACATCCTCGTGCTATATCTTAGAACAACTCTGCTTGGTGTCTCCATTTAAGGATGAGTTCTGGGCTCTGGGTCCTGAGTATACGGAGGCATCTCCCTTGCAACTGGGAGTCAGAAGCCTGAGCTCAGACATGAAGAAGGAATTCAAGTCCTGTGTTTACAGTCTTTTGCCTAGTTGTAGGCAGCTCCCTGCTTAGAACCCAGGCTTTCGATTATCCTTCTAAGAGGCCTAATTTTCCCCATGTACAGTATAGGATGTATAGGCACCTAACTCTGGGCTTTGAATTCTACATTGGGAGCCAGGTGCCTAAAACTTGGGTGTGGTGGGACAGCAGGGACATTCCTAAGCACACTCTGTTTGTCCACTTCAGTTTTCATACACCACCATAGGCGACTGGTAGGTGGGGCACATGCCCCACCTGAGATTGGCCGCCACTAGCTTCTGTGGGCGGTTGCCACTCGCCACCGTGCCGCCACTGCCACTGGCTTCTGCAGGTGGTCGCCACTCACCACCCTGCCACTGCTGATGCCACTGCTGGCTTCTGCAAGCAGTCTCTGCTTGCCCCCCACCACACACATACACACACTGATGCTGCCAATCACTTCTGCAGGCGGTCACTGCTTGTTACCCTGTTGCTGATGCCCACAAACTGTGCTCCCCCAGTCTCAGGAAGCACCAGTTACCTATGCATACCATATCTGGAAATGTACCAATAAAGCAGCTCCAAGAGCACATTAAGCACTACAGAGACCAAGGTCTTGAAGGAGACTGCAGTAGGACACACCCAGAGTGGTTTCCCAAGAACTGTTCCACGTTTAGATAGTGGATGGGAATGCTCAGGCAAGATGTGCTGGGGATGGTCCACAGCTATACTCTAGGAAGGGCTTAAGCCCTTCTTTGGACCTGGTTCTTAGGAAGTTCATCGATAAAGGGAATAGTATGAATTCCTTTCCTCCACAGGGTATTGAGGGGAAAATATACTGAAGATTGTGACATTAAATACCTTTTAGGTATGCTTGATCGAGGCATAGTAGAGTCTGCCTTAGGGGATAGAGTACATAGCCTCCTGAAGTGTCTGTCTTCCCGCCCTACTTTTTTATGATCAGACACAATGGCAGAGAGGAGGCCACATAATTATTCGGTTGAGGAAAAGGTTTTTTGTTTCCAAAATATTTATGCCTATACAAGCAAAAGAGGCAAACTGCAAACAATACTCTAAGTTTGCAAGATCTTAATTAGATCATGCCAAGAAAATTGCTGCTGTAAAGCAATAGAACAAACATTCCTCTGCAGTTAACCCCTCCCCGAAGGAGATAGGAACACGTCTGGTATTTATCCATAAGTGAGTGTCTCAGCGCACAGTCAGAAACTCTCCGTTTTTACCACTTGGGAGCATAGACATTACCTCCAAAACTTCAAAACAACATGAGAAAAAGAAAGATTCTGACAATAAAGAATTGATTTCATTTGGAGAATTACTGAGTACAGTAAAAATGAAATAAAAAGCGAAGCTCATAAAAACACAAGAAAAGTTCAAGTCATAGCATAGTGCTCATTCCTGCTGACAGGAACAAATTCATAATTTTAGAAGGAAGAGGGTGCGAAGAAGGTAACAGATAACTGAAGGCAGCAAAACAGTAAGTAACAGAGTTAATTCAGTTCACCATAGTTTGCAACCGGCTGGGCCACTCACTAATACATTCTCTCAAACAGCGTAACTTGGTGAGGTTCTTGAGACCAGGAAGACCGGATATGACTGACACTTCAGGTGCAGCTCTTAGTCGATCTAGTCATGAGACAGTAACTACCTGTAGACCACCACAGGCGGATGCAATCTAATTTCAGGCAGACTCAAAAGAAAATATTGGGTTCAGTTCAATGTACCAAAATGAAATATTCTGATGGAAGTATGTCAAGATATTTCATTTCAACGAAAAAAAGTCGAAATTAAATGTTTTGACATTTCCTATTTGAACTATTCTATAACTTCTCAGTTTGCAAAAAATCTTTGACTTGTTATCCTAAATCTGGATAAAAACAAATATTGATATATTGGAATTTCCTGTGGGATAGAAATTCTGGTTTTCATTGAACGCTAGGAAACATAACACCTCTAGTAATTATTAATGTGTTAAGGGACACTCCATAGCAATTCTGTTATAGAATTTGATCTGCTAGCTTTACCTTTTGTTTTACATCTTTTTTATAGCTTACAATTTACCTACAAGTAACTTGCATTTTTTTTAAATGTATATTATTTTAAGTTATTCAAGGAGCAATTTTGAGGAGTAATTCTAACATTTGCAATCTACCATTATTTGTAGCAACTCAACATTCAAACGTCATGGTATGCTGATTAAGCTTTGCTTGAACAAAAAGGTCACATGATATTTTATTTTTAAGTATGTGTAAGCATGACTCTATGAATCACATTTTTATGTGAATAGTCTCTTACTTTACAAGGTCAGTTTGCTTAAGGCCTGGTCTATGTATATGTTTTATCCTGGTATAGTAGTGTGAATTTTTTTACTTTTTATGCAATTATATCAGTATAATCCCTAGTCTTGATGTAGCTATATTAGTATAATCACACTCTTACTTGGTAAATGAAACCTTCAGGGTAAGAGGCGGTTAGCACAGAAGGGACGACAAACAACTAAGCCCTGACCTAACAGTAACTTGTTCATATACCCAGGCCTTATTTCTGTGAGAGGACTGAGCTATATCTATGTAAGTACATTGGTGCTGGCATAGCTGCATATACACTAGAGGGGGAGTTGAACTGTTTTAATTATGTTTGTATAGTTAAAACAGTTCAGTTTTGTGTGCTAAATGCCTAAAATGTGCTGTTTCCATAATTACACCTACTGGGAATTTCTTTGCTAGAATACTCATGGAAAGAGAACACGAGAGCAGAGGGAACTAGACAAAGCAATATTTTTTATTTCAGATGTATATTTATGTAACATATTTTTGTAGTATGTGCAGATATTATTGGAGGAAAATGGAAAAGCAAGAATGAAAGTAGGTTAGAACTACAAGCAGCATATTGCTACATCACTTTGCTGAGTCCAAAGAACATTTGCTGAATTCTTCTAAAAAATCTGTAACTCTGGATGATCCCATAATTGCCTGCTAAATGCTGAAATAAAATTGTCAGGGGGTGACCAAGAATCCAAGATATTTGATTCCTCTAGGGAGACAGACAAATAGTCTTGAAATCCAAGAGCAGCTAAAAGGATAATGGGTAGAAGACTGGACCAAATGGTGTTTTTACATCAGTGTGAATCTGAAATAAAGTCACTACTAGAAGGAACTGAATTTTGAGTTGTGACTTTTAGAAATGCTTTTAAAAGAACTACACTACGGTTTTACACATTTTAAAGTGTTCACATTTTTGGAATAGATACAATAGAGAAGTGGCCTCTGACAAGGGACCTAGTGGCAGAGTAGTTAAGGTTTCTTGTTATCTGTCCAGAGGTATGAGTTGGACCTTCAGCCCTTCTCCAGACTCATGTCAAAATTTGACTAAGCTGTAAATAGGCATTTTGGCTAGGAATGTGATATGAGCTGTTATTATTTCCTTGTGTGCCATTGTGTACAGAAACTGGTGTGCCTTATCCACAGTAGCCCTCAACGGATGTATCCAAACATGCAGGCATTTGCACTTGCAGCAGCTCAAATAGAAGCAGTGCAAATTTGAGCCAGGGCTTTTTGTCTCAGTGCACGTGCCTGGACATGCACTCTGGTGTGGTACAAGTTGTGCCACTTGGGGCAAAATAACCCTGCCTGGCTCCCTCCAAACCTGCAACCAGGATCTGCACCTGTGCTGACCACAGCAGTGTAGAAAGCTGTCCTGTCCTCATCAGTACAAAAAGCTGCCCTGGCAAGTAGTTCAGGGCTACTTACTCTCAGGAGCTTCTGGAGCCTGGCCAACTGGTACCTGGGAACACTATCCTTGTGCCAGCTAGACTGCTGAAGCAGCCCTGATAGTTCTTTGAATCTACCCACTGCACCAGTCTGGCAGTGGGGACTTCTGCCTGGCTGTGACCTGCTATGCATCTGCCAGACCCAGATGGGGACAACACAGCCAGTAAAGGCATCTGCCATTCTGGGCCAGCTGCCAGTAGGTTGTGGCTGCAGAGTTGGCCTCTACATGGCAGTACTGCCATGTGTGCCCCTGCCCAGCCATCTGAGCAGCTATCACCCAGAAGATGTTCTGGGTATGGTGGCCTGCTTTGAACTTTCAAAGCATGTCCTCCTGGCCCCAGTTGGCCAGGAGGTTAGCCATCTCCAGCTGGGTCCAAGGTGCCAGCTCTGAGCAGACTCCTCTGCCTGGTTCTTGCCATTTGCCTCCCTAGCAAGAATTCTAGTGTTCCCTATTGGAAAACTGAAAAATCCTTGATAAAAAAATACCAAAGTCACTCTGTAAAATACCTCAAAATCCATGGTCCTCCACAACTAAAACAAAAGACCACTATATATATATATATAGAGAGAGAGAGACAGAGAGAGAGACAGAGAGAGAGAGAGAGGATGATCAGCTGGGTAATGTTTTCATAGAATCATAGAAGTAGGGTCGGAAGGGACCTTGTAGATCATCAAGTCCGACCCCCGATTTGGGCAGGAGAAAAACTGGGCTCAAATGACTCTGGCCAGGTGGCATCAAGCCTCTTATTAAAGACCCCCAGGGTAGGAGCCAGCACCACTTCCCTTGGAAGTTGGTTCCAGATCCTGGCCACCCTAACTATGCAGCAGTTC
>NW_017728949.1:69789942-69800212 GCF_001723895.1 Crocodylus porosus
TCCCCCCTGAAATGGGGTGCACAGAACTGGACACAGTACTCCAGCTGTTGCCTGACCAGTGTCGCGTAGAGGGGGAGGATCACCTCCTTGGCCCTACTTGAGATGCACCTGTGGATGCAGGACAAGATCCAATTAGCCCTGCCAACCATGACCTCGCATTGTTGGCCCATGTTCATCTTGGAGTAAATAATGACTCCAAGATCCCTTTCTGCCTCAGTGCAATGAAGAAGGGAGTTTCCTATCTTATACGTGTGCTGCTGGTTACTACTGCCAGCACCCCGCACTCGTCAATATCGAAATGCATCCTGTTTTTGTTAACCCACCCCTGTAACCTATCTAGGTCTTGCTGCAGTCTTTCCCTCCCTACTAGCGTGCTCACCTCACCCCAAATTTTGGTATTATCAGCAAATTTAAACAGGTTGCTTTTGTATCCCCGCATCCAAATCGCTGATAAAGAAATTGAACAGCGCGGGCCCAAGGACCGAACCCTGGGGGACTCCGCTGCCCACTTCCCCCCAGGTCAAATATGACCCATCCACCACCACCTTCTGAGTATGACCCTTCAGCCAATCTGCAATCCATCTGACTGTGTAGGCATCAGTGCCACTGTCGCCTAGTTTTTTAATGAGGATGAGGTGGAAGACGGTATCAAAGGCCTTGCTGAAGTCCAGAAAGACTACGTCCATGGTGACACCTGCATCCAATGCTTTTGTAACCTGATCATAAAGGGCAGTCAGGTTGGTGTGACAGGACCTGCTCCTAATGAAACCGTGCTGGTTGCCCTTAAGCATTATCCCTGAAGCTGGTCCATCGCAGATGGGCTCCTTGATGATCTTCTCAAAGAGTTTCCCTAGGATTGAGGTAAGACTGACGGGCCTATAGTTGCCCAGATCCTCCCTCCTCCCTTTTTTAAAGATGGGGACCATGTTGGCTATCTTCCAATCATCTGGCACCTGGCCCGAGCACCATGAGCGCTCATAAAGCCAGGCCAAGGGCCCTGCAATAACCCCTGCCAACTCCCTCAACACCCTGGGGTGGAGAGCATCTGGACCCACTGATTTGAACACCTCCAGCCCCTCCAGAAGCTCGCTAACCCAGTCCTCCCCAACCTGAGGTCTGGAGGCGTTCCCCTCGAGTCCATCTTGCATCACAGTGGGGAAGTCCCGGTCCCTGCACAAGAAAATGGAGATGAAGAATTGGTTAAAGATGTCTCCTTTCTCCTCTGGCGCAACCACCAGATTGCCCAGAGAATTTTGCAGGGGCCCCACATTTCCTGGTGCTTTCTTCATCCTTTCATATTTGAAAAAGGACTATTTATCTTTGATCTTGGATGCTAGTCCTAGCTCTATGTGTGCCTTATCTTATTGCTCAGAAGAAGGGCAAGCTGAAGTGCTCTGGTTCAAAATACAAGGGGGCCATGGGGAGAGGGATCTAATGGTGGGGGTCTACTACAGACCCCCCAACTAAGGGGAGGAGCTGGACCAGGAATTTTCAGGCAGCTTGCAGAGGCACCTAAGGCAAGGGATGTAGTTGTTATGGGAGATTTAAATTACCTGGACATCTGCTGGGAGGAATCTGGACATTTGCTGGCAGAGGATTTGTATTGCTCCTTGACAAAAGTGGTTGTTCCTTAAGGAAACGATACTCAGGGCCCAAGGGGTGACCATCCCAACAAGAAGTAAGGGGGGGCAAGAGTGCCCTGACAGCCCCACTAGAGGCCCGAGCAGAGGAGGTATACTCCTCTTTGGAGACAGCACCCCCCTTCCACCAGTTGTATGCCGCCTTTTTGGCAATCAGGCATTCCCAGATGCCCTTGGTGAGCCAGGGGGGCTTTCGGGCACTCTTGCCCCCCTTACTTCTTGTTGGGATGGTCACTTCTTGGGCCCTGAGTATCGTCTCTTTAAGGAACGACCACTTATCTTAGGCACTGAGTTCCCTGCTCTTGAGAACCCCAGCGCCACTCCCACTAATCTCAACTCGTTGAAGTTGGCCTAGTGCCATTCTGCAGGATCTTGACAACCTGCACTGGATGGTGAATTCCAGCAAGCAATGATTGCTATCATCCAGGTGGTTAAGAACCTGGAGGCCCCTTACCAGGTCATCGCCTGTGGCCAGGACCAGGTCCAACAGGGCATTTCCTCTGTTGGAACTGTGCACCTCCTGAATTAAGTGGAGGTCCTGTATCTCGGCCTGGAACCTCCTGGAATGGTCTGACCTGGCTGACTGTTCCTCCCAGATGTCCAGATAATTTAAATCTCCTATGACAACTACATCCCTTGCCTTAGGTGCCTCTGCAAGCTGCCTGAAAATTCCCGGTCCAGCTCTTCCCCTTAGTTGGGGGGTCTGTAGTAGACCCCCACCATTAGATCCCTCTCCCCATGGCCCCCTTGTATTTTGAACCAGAGCACTTCAGCTTGCCCTTCCTCTGACCCAATTCTGCTGGCAGAGGATTTGTATTGCTCCTTGACATAGATCGCCACACCATCACCTTTCCTTCCTTCCCTATCCTGCCTGTAAAGCCTATAGCCCCTAATGCTATTAGCCCCTAATGCTAACTGCCCAGTTGTGGGATGAATCCCACCACGTTTTTATAAGTCCTATTATGTCTGGGTCTGAACTGGCTATTCTGAGGGCGAGTTCCTCCTGTTTGTCTCTCATACTACGAACATTGGTATATAGGCATTTAAGGCCTTTTCTAGCTGCGTATGCCACCCCCTGATTTGGGAGACTCTCTGGACCCCTGTTTCTTACCTGGGCACTCCTTGCATTTGTCACCTGTCTTGCTTGGGTGGCGTCTCCTCATCTTCCTGTGTTCCCCTCCCCCGGCGAGGCTAGTTTAAAGCTCGCCGTACAAGATCAGGCAACCTGGAAGAGAAGATATGCTTGCCTTTAGGAAAGAGGTGAAGCCCATCCCACCCCAGCAAGTCCCCCACCCAAAAGCATGGGTCATTATCTAGGAACCCAAGGCCTGCCTGGCAGCACCAACTGCATAAGCACCGGTTGACCACACCAGTGCAGGCCTCATGTCACTGTCACTGCCTACTCACTGGAAGAAGAGAGGAGAATACCACCTGCAGCCCTGTCTCCTTAAGCTTGTCCCCCAGAGCCTTGAATTCCTTCATAATGTGGTCAGGGTTGCCCTTGGCCGCGTCATTCATTCCCACATGGATGACAACCATGGGGTACTGGTCTGCGGATTGGATGTAGGCCGGGATCCTCTCTGTGATGTCCCTAACGTGAGCCCCAGGCATGAAGCAGACCTCTCGCGTCATGGCGTCAGGCTGGCAGATGAGACCTTCCAGTCCTCGTAGGATGGAGTCTCCGATGATGAGGACCCGGCATTTCTTTCTGCTGGTGTACACTCTCTGCCCATTCTTTGTCATGTGGGGAGTGGCACTATCCCTGCCGGAGGCAATTTCTCTGTCTTTCTCCGTCACAGCTGCCAGGGCATCGAACCTGTTCCCCAGGTGAACCAGGGGAGCTTCCACCACTCTAGGCCTGGCAGCTCTGGATTTGGACACCTTCTGCCACTCGTGTGTTGGATGCGTCTCCTGTGGGGGCTGTACAGTGGGCGACCAGGCCTACAGAGAACAGAGATAGGCATTGATTTCATCCTCTGCATCCCGGATCCCCCTCAGCCTGCTCACCTCAACCTGGAGCTCCCTCACCTGCTCCTCCAGGGCCCTAAGTCATGCACAGAAGGGACAGGCAAGGGGACCACCAGGCCTCACCCCCCCCAGGACCCAACTGAGCCCGCCCCACAGACAGGGGGCAAGGGGCCACCAACTCCGCCATGAGCTCCATCTGGGTGGAGGCCTCAGAAGAGCCCATGGCAGGTGGCAGTGCCAGGGCAGGGCCCCTGGCAGCCGTGTTCCACGTCTGCACCATGTCTGCAGAGCTGCGCCTACAGCTTATGCTTGCTAGAGGTGCCGCTCTTGGCAGCTATCTCGCACCCGCCTTACGCAAACGCCAGCGCGCCCTTACAGAGCACACCTGTTTGTGTGCACTGTTCACACATGCTGCCCGCGCACAGCTCCCTGTCAGGCGAGCTAAGACGGCTCAGAAGGGCTTCCCCTCTGGATCCACCTCAGCTGTGCTGTACCCTCTGTCCCACCTACCTTAGGGGAAATCAGCTGTTGCTGCCCCCCACTGCTGTCTCCTCTGCAGCTGCTGCCTTCACCGCCGAGGTAAGGGGATACACGTGTGGCACACGTGCACCCTGCTCTCTCTGCTCCTGGTCCCCAACTATTGATATGTCTACAATGTTAAAGCAATTTGGAAGTCTACCAGTGTCTCTATCATCATAATAAAATGAATTCTAAATACCTATGTTTTACTATTTGCCTTTGGTTTTCTTACCATATAGCAATTAGAGTTCCCCCTGGCCCCTTCACTAACCAGGATGTGGAGACAGCTGCCCTTGCAGCTACAGCTCGTGCCAGCAGATCTCATCCTGTCTGGCAGCTGGGCACACTAGGTGTGTGCTTGGGGGATGTGGGCTTGCAGGAGGGTGTGGGATGAGGGGCGGGGGGATGTGGGTGGCTGTGGAGGGATGTAGGGGATCATGGGGTGTGTCGGTGGATCGTGGGGGGGACTGTAGGGGTGAGGGCTGCTTGGGAGGTGTTGGTCCCCCGCCCCTTGCAGGGTGCAGCCCCCCTGCACAGCTTACAGACTTTCCCCCCACAGAGCTACAGTCTTCACAGCAGGCGCTACATGGCTGCCACCACCCCCCTGCAGGGCTCACATGCTCCACCCCCACTTGCTCCCCCAACTCCTCGGATTGCTGCCCTGCCCAGCCCTGCCTGCTCCTGCAGCTCCCCCCATGGCTGCCCTACCTGGCCCCACCCCCTGCTTGCACCCCCAGACTCTCCAATGGTTGCACAATGGCTGCCCCACCTGGACCCATCCCCCACTTGCACCCCCAGACACCCTAATGACTGCTCCACCCAGCCCTGTCTACTGCCAACTCCTGCAACCCCCCCGATGTCTGCCTTACCCAGCCCCACCTCCCGCTTGCACCCCCAGATCTCCCAATGGTTCCCCAGCCAGCCCCATTTCCTGTCTGCTCCCTCAGACTCCCGATGGCAGGCAGGGCAGCATGGTCCTGGATTGTGCCCTGTCCCACCTTTTTTTTTGCCCAGGGTATTTTTTGACTCCTGGATATCCAGAGTTCTAATTTTGCCCCCACACTGCAAATTTGGGGGACTTGGTAGCAGCTTACTGCTCCATCAGGGTAATACATCAAGGGTTCAGTGAACAACTGTTCACCAGGGCACCCTTAGGGGAAACCAGGAGTAATGGCCACAAACTCCCGGAAGACCGATTCAGACTCAACATTAGGAAAAACTTCTTCACAGTCAGGGTGCCCAGACTGTGGAATAAGCTCCCTCCAGAGGTGATGCAATCACCTATCCTGGAAATCTTCAAGAGGAGACTAGACAGTCACCTTGCTGGGGTCACCTGACCCCCAGTTAGCTTTCCTGTTTGGTGCAGGGGACTGGACCTGAAGATCTTGTGAGGTCCCTTCCAGCCCCTTACAATCTATGAATCCAAGACGGAGTTGCAGCAAAGTTTCCATGCCTTCCTGTCCCAAGTTCAACCGTCCAAAGTCTCTAGTGACCCCATCTTGAGAGCAATTGTAAAATAGCATTTTTCATACAGACTGGAAGAGATCAATGCATGAATGATCACTTGTACATAAGAAGCAGCATAGACACTTAAGCCCTTAGCATAGGGTGATTCAGAGCATGAGTTATCTGCAGATTTCTGCTTACAAACTAATGACTTTATTAACTGTTATAGCAATTTAGCAAGCATTGATTTAGAAGAAATATTTCCTGTTGTTTTGGGTGCTTCTATGTATTAATTGATTGCTACATGAATTACATATCTCAAGCCCAAAACAAGGACATATAAGAAAAGTGAAGGTCAGCTGCCTTTCAAAGGAGTACTATGGCAACTCCAGCCCTGATAAAACAAAACAAAACAAAAAAAGGAATATTAATATGAGAAAATGTATTTGTTTGTCAAAAAGAAAACCTGGGCCTGAACTTATTCCTACTTAAGTCAGTGGTGGAAATTCCACTGATCCCAGAGAACCATAATTAGGCCCAATGTCAACATTGTTCACAAACATCAAGTTTCATCCAGTGTATGATTTACATGTGCACTTTACTGCAGAGTTAACTAATTAGCTCTGTAGTAAAGTGTCACTGTCTACATGTGCACCTGTATTAGGGTGCAGTTAAATTAATTAACTCCATTGTAGAATAGTACCATCATGGACAGTACTAACCTATGGTGAAGTAATTATGTGCACTGAAACACACGTGTAGACGGTGACATGTACTGGCTGGGGCACAAGGGTCTTAAAGTGCACTGCTGGCTAGCCCAACAGTGTAGCATCCTTATGCCCCAGCTAGCCTCTCCACTGCCTGATGCCACCACCCACAGCTGAGGCTGACTCCCCTGACCCTCTCTGCCAGCCTAGAGCTGCTCCACCCTGGCTCAAACTGCTGTGGTCCCAGGAGCACTTACAGATGCTGTGCCTGGGAGTGGCTGACTCTGGTGCAAACTGCACTGGAGTCCATCATGTCACTTTAATGGCACATGTAAATGCACCTAGTCTGTGCCTTGTCTCTGATACACCTGCTCTGGGATAAGTAAGCAGATGTGAGGCACTCCAGAACATCTGGATCCAAGACCTGGGTGGCCTCTCCAGGGATAAAATCACAGTTCTTATTCCCCAATTTTGTCAGTCATCTATATTACAGGTCATGTATGCAGGCGTGCTTTAATGTGCAGTAGCCTATTTTACTGTGCATCAAAGTGTCATGTAAAAAACTGTACAATTACTCTAATGCACAGTAAAATAGACTATGCGCATTAAGCATCACTTTAAAAACATGTGCTTTAGGTCCTGCACATTAGGGCAGCCTATTACACATTCATTTAGTACCTCACATTGGAGGTACTAAATTTAATGTGCATTAGGAAAAGCTCATTAATGCACATGTAGATGTGCCCACAGTCTCACTCTTCAAGTCTGTATAAGCTGAAAGGTGACATAGCAAGATGTAGGTCTTCACTGATTTTTCTAAATTGAAAAAAAATATATATATGGAGTAGTTAGAATTAGAAATTAGGAAACTACCAGCTCTTTGTCTCTCTGCCTCTGTTTCTCTCTCTGTAAACACAATAATAGAACAATCATAAGATGTATACCTTCAAAGAAGCTCTAATAGTTGGTAAAAGTATTAAGAAGCATGACAGGAAAATTTGAGGAACATGAAAGAAGAATAGGGCACAAGGGGATAAATGTAAGGTCCTGAATCAAATACATAATTTACATAAGGCAGGAGTGGTCCCAAATACAATAATAATAAACACTTATCAATAGTCTAAAGATACTAAAATGCTTTGCAAGTCATCTTCCATTATCATTGGGAAAACAAAGCACAGAAGGGTAAAGTACCTTGCTCAGTGTCGGCACTGGGAAGAGGTTCCAAGACAATGTCAGGTTGCTGGGCATTTAGACCCCTGCCTCTGTGTAGGCACTCCCTTGAGTTTAATAGAGCTCTTCTAGTGCATTGTTCTGAGGGGGCCCTATATTGTGGAGATGCACAGCTGCAATAAGAGCCTATCTGATTTTTTTCTGATCTGTGCTGGAATTCATAAAGACTTAATGGTTAAGGAAGGAGGAAGGAACAATGCAATGCTGGCTTAGAGCCACTCAGCAGTTGTCCCTCCTGCTTTACCCCCTTCATGTTCACATATTCATCAGTGTCCTTCAGATGCAGTCTAGGCTCTTGCCCAACAAAGCCAACCAAAATTCATTTTCTAGCTTCACTAGTCAGTTTAGGAAGTTAGCAAGCAATATCATGTCATTTTGTATTTTCATAAAATAAAGCAAATTGTCAGCAGCAGGATTAAGAACATGTGACATCAATTTGCTTTTGATATTACTTAATTAAGTCGGTTACTATAAATGTCATGCAGTGTTGGACAGCCTATTCATTATAGTAATTTTGAAATGTAATCTAAGTGTACTTAGAAATATAAGTAATTAACAGTTGTTTGTGTTTATTATAATACTTTTTTTAATTGCAAATTTGATATTAAAGCTGGAATTTGATGTATATGAATGGGGAGGGCAAAGTTGGTTCAGAACATCTTGGACTGTAATATTTCTTGCTGAATTAAAAATAGGTCCAGAATGCAAATGATTACACGAACTCTTAGAGTCGTTTGAAGATATTATTCTCAGCAGCATGGGAATCAAAGTCAATATCTGAAATACGTGCCTGACATACAGAACACATAATTTTATCCTTGTATGTAATGTATAGCATTCAGCTCCTCTGACTAGAATTGTATTTGGCTGTCCTGGAAGAGCTGAGATGTAAACAGGAGCTTTAGTTCTGTCTGTGGCCCCTAGAGGCCCCTCAGGAGCCTGGCATCAGGTACCTAAATGGTAGCTTCAGCTTCCCTGTCTTCTGGTACATCCTATGCTAGAGTCAATCAATAAGTATGCCATTGGCAGGCAGAAGTGGTAGCAACTCAAAATGGCAAGTCAACTGGTGATAAGACAAGCTAGTAAGGTAGTACAAAATAGGACAGTAACATCCCTAAAGTTTCCCAACTGACTCAGCTTATCTTAATGAGGTCCTTCACCCCCAGAGACTGCCTCAGGTACCTGTTCACCAGAAAGAACTCATACCTCTGCCCACCAAAAGGATTCCAACCACCAACCCTTCATAGACTCCAGACATACCACCAACCTCCCAACACCAGGAGCCACTTCCCCTCCTCTTAACCACCTACACAGTCACCCTTTCACAGCAGCCACTTATATATTGCAGTCCTAGGTGTCTGGGCCATCTCTCTGCTGGCCCAGAAACTGCAATATCTATTCATTCAATATTACAACTCAATTTTCATTTTGCCATTCTACTTTTATACCTAAGGCATCCCCAACCTAACCATCCCTATATTTTCCCCAGGGTCATAGGGCATGTGTAGATGAAACGGGGGCCCTAAATTGAAGCACTGGGTTTTTAAATCCACCGCTTCAATTTAGAGCCCTTTATATCTCTGTGTTGCGCACACACTCAACTTACCTGCCTCTCCAGCAGAGGAGAGGGGAAGGTGAGCTGCTGATGGGCGAAGCACTCCCTGGGCTGTGGGGGGCAGCTAATGCTTCCCTCCACAGCAGAAGTGGCCCCCCTAGGCAGCACCTGCCAGCACGCGCTTGGCTCAGGTGGTCCCAGGGGGCACTGCAGCCATCAAGGTAAGCACCGGGCCCCCATGCACCTCAGTCAGACTCCGGGGAAAAAAAAAAAAAAAAAGATCAGGGTCATCACTGGCCTGAGCAAAGCCTGCCTTCCCAGGCTGCTGCCAGGCTGCCTGTACAGGCTTCCTGCACTTTCTCCCCTGAACTGTGCATGGAGCCCAGTGCTTCACTCTGCAGCTGTAGGGCAGCAAACTAAAACTCCTTGAAGGACACTGATCAAGTGCACTTGCCAATTGGATCACATCCCAAAAGGCCAAGGCTATCTTGCTTACATTCCATATCATCTTGTTGAAGTCCTGCATTGTGGATGGTAAAGGACAGAGGCTGGAGTAAATCTGAAATAACATCTTTGAAACTGAAAGTGAAATCTGTCCATAAGTCTTTAAGGGTAATCTCCTTGAAGGAGTTTTAGTTTGCTGAACCCCAAGTCATTTAAGGTGCATTACGCCACCGAATCTGGGACAGCAGGTGGAATTACTGCACAATAGGCCACCGGTGCCTGCAAACACCGACATCATTAAAGCAGTGCAAAGGCATTTAACTGGCTTTAAAGTGTTGTCTACCCATTCCCCTCATTCCCTCATTTCATCTGCACATGGCCATAGTTACCAAGTTCTGTGCAGTTTCAACCCTTGCCTCTGCTTTGGGCAGGACTGATTGACTGTAAAGAAAAGTTTATGAAATAATGCAAATTATTTTATTAAAAAATGATATAAAATGTTACACACAGAGCTGCACAAATCTAGGTAGCTGTGGTAAAAGAAAGGGATGCTGTAAAGAGAGTTTCCACCATCTACAAAGGGTCTTATACAGTGATGGTCTTTTAATTGCCGTCATTGGACTGTATTAGGCTTTCATAGATTTCATAGACATTAGGGGCTGGAAGGGACCTCGGGAGATCATCGAGTCCAGCTCCCTGCCCAAAGGGCAGGAAATCATCTGGGGTCATAGGATCCCAGCAAGATAAGCATCCAATTT
>NW_017728949.1:69800223-69801972 GCF_001723895.1 Crocodylus porosus
AGGCCAGGGGGGCCCTGCCCGGGATTTGGGGGGCCCTGCCCTACAGGAGGGGGACTGGTGAGTACCCCACTCTTTCTCTTGTCACTCCCTGGGGGGCTGGGCCAAGTAGGGGCCTGGGCGGGGGCACTGATCAAGTGCACTTGCCAATTGGATCACATCCCAAAAGGCCAAGGCTATCTTGCTTACATTCCATATCTTGTTGAAGTCCTGCATTGTGGATGGTAAAGGACAGAGGCCGGAGTAAATCTGAAATAACATCTTTGAAACTGAAAGTGAAATCTGTCCATAAGTCTTTAAGGGTAATCTAAAGATGCTAAGATCTCAAAATTGGAGATAACAAGGGTCAAACACCTTACAAACTCAAAAGTTCAGGTTAACATTTGCTAATAAATAGCATAATTTTATTTGCATTTTTATCTTTGTGGAGAGTTGCAACTGATTAAGGCATAGAGAGGTAAATAACTGTATTGGTCTGGAGTCAGGTAGAAGGCAAGGTAGAGGTGCATCTTATAGATTAACTGAATCAGAGATGAATAAATTTCTGTGAGCCACAGCACACATCATTTGATGTTGCTTGGTTGAGGCAGCTTGGTGCACTGTGTCACTTTTTGTGCTGGCATAGACCTCCCTTTTTGAACTGGACACAGTACTCCAGCTGCGGTCTCACCAATGCCGAGGAAAGTGAAAGAATCACTTGCTTAGTTTTACATGAGATGCCTTGGTTGATACATGCCAGAGTCATTGCCCTGCTGGCTACAGCATCACACTAATGGCTCTGGTTCATGCTGGGGTCTATTATTCCCCCTGGGTCCCTTTCAGTTGTGGTGCTAGTCAAATTGATGCCACCAAGCCTGTAAGTGCACTGGGGATTGTTTATCCCTAGATGAAGCACTTTACATTTCCCAGTGTTGAACTTCATCTGGTTCCAACCTGCCCAACTCTCCAGCCTGTCCAGGTTCAATTGTATCTGCAGCCTATCTTCAAACATAATCACGCTCCCCCATAGCTTGGTGTCATCTGTGAAGTTGGCCAGTGAGCTCTTTACCCCTACATCCATATAAGTGATAAAGATGTTGAAAAGCACTGGACCTAGCACGGACCCCTGAGGGACACCACTGGCCCGTTCTCATCAGGACGATACAAATCCATTCGTAAGAACTCTCTCAGACACCTGGTTGTAGAAGGAGATGAAATTGTTAAGACAAGACCTGCCTGCAACAAAGCCATGCTGATTGCCATACAGAATCCTACCTTCTGTGAGTGTATCACACACAGACTCCTTGATTAATTTTTCCACGATTTTCCCTGGGATTGAAGTTAGGCTAATTGGCCTATAGTTGCTGAGGCCCTCTCTCCTCCCCTGTTTGGAGACGGGCACAACATTGGCCCTCTTCAGTCTTTAGGGACCTCTCCCAAGCACCAAGATTTTTGGAAGAGTTTTGCCAGGGGTCCCATGATCACCTTGGCCAGCTCCTTATTTGAAGACCTAACAGATTTCACCATATAAATTCAGTAATGTGTCAACAAATCTTTGAACAGTTGTGGAACCAAACCAATGGCTCTTCAGCTATCAGGTGGAAAGGTTGTTAAGTAACACAAAAGGCCAGCTACCATCATAGATGCCTGCAGAGTCTCCCTGAATCCCTTGTTTCTCACTCCCTGAGAATACATGTTGCTGGACACTTCAGAAGATCAACATCACAAAGAATTTTTTTTTCACTGCAGGCATATATATATATATATATATAT
>NW_017728949.1:69802072-69853613 GCF_001723895.1 Crocodylus porosus
TTTAACTGTCTTGCAGGTATCTCAGAAAAGAAAGGGTTGCATTAGCCTTTAATTTTTTTGTCTGGTGATTACTGGAAATACAGTTGATGTGGTATTTCTCAGTTATTAAATGTTCAGTTATACCATGTGTGATTCCCTCAAAGGGAAGCAATCAAAATGGTGATAACTCACAAATACTACCAGATGGAAATGCAACCAGTTACCAAAAATGGAATACATGTAATAATTAATATTAAAGACGGTATTGGAGGTGTGAAGTAATGTCCTGTCCCACAAGATAACATTAAAGAAATTAAGCGCACTAATTTAGGGCTCAATTTAAAGGGTTTGATTCCACACTCTTCATGCATGAATAGCTACTACTGAAATCAGTATAACTTTTAGGTATATGAAAGTTACGGCATTTTGTGGAGCTACTGCATGAGTTGCATACAATACAGATTTCCAACTGTGCTTGAATCCTGATTGAAAGGACTGGTATACCAGGAGTGTTTTTCTTTTATATCTGTTATTTTATTAGTTTAGATTTCCAGAGTTCACACTCAGTACCTCTCAATGTATTAGCCACTGGATGTCATTATTTCTCCTCACACATACATATATGCAATATATAATATATGTATTTTTTAACGATACCATTCAGTGATATAACAACAACTAGATTGATATGAAAACCTTGGTGCACTGAATTATAATTTTAAGAACTATCATTATTGTATCAGAACACCAGAATACTTTTTATCTATTTTCTAATCTTTCCTAACAATTTGTCTTAGTAAGCACACCAAATATTACTTTAAAAATTCCATATTCTATTGTGTTTACTTTATGAATGAATTTCTATTTCAGTGCTAAAATAGAGCACATCAAGTTTTCATATTAAAACAAGCTGTGTTGGGTAAAAGTAAATGCCAGCAGGCATCTGAAAATTGTTGCATTTGTTGTATTTTACACTCTGTAATCACAAATCTTATAAAGCTTCATGGCATTTTAGACTGTATTCTTCACAAACTTTTGAAGATTGATGGATAGTGTAATTGCCATATCAGATACACTATCTTTTTTTAATATACTGAGCTACTGTAACTGCCCACTTGTTTTCTGCTACCAAACTATGTCTATGTTATATTTTCATAAACCATATGTTGTCCCAATGGCTAGTTGCATTACCATCTTCTTAATATGTTTGTCTGTATTATTACAGAGTTATCCTTTTTTCACTGAAGTGCACTCTGTGTACACGTATGTACCCAAGAAGCCTAGGATGGTGTATGGTGTTAAGAAATGTGACCTGCAAAACAGACAATTCCATTTATTAAAAAATAATAATGACATTTTCTCTTACTATTGACTGATGTTCTGTGCCTTTAACATGACAAGATTAGGTTAAGCAGATGTGTCTAACATTAGTGTGAACAGGTTTTAAATTTCTGTACCTATTTTTGTGCGTTGAACCATGCAAAAAATTTTGAGAGGAAAAACCCCATTTTGCTTAAAAGTTTCCAGGTGACTTTTCAAACAGCTTAAAATAAACTAGTTGCCAAAAGGAATGTCTTTATGCCTGATACACACACTGGAGCACCAGTAGATTTGGCCTTGCTTCTGCCAATTAAAATGTATTGCTCTCTTTGATTAGGAATGAATTATACCTCACACTGTTTTATGAGGTAGGTAAATATCCTTTCCTTTATTGTATAGATGCAGAAATGGAAGCATGGACCAGTTAAGGGAAATTGCTAATGGCACACACCAGTCCAGAGTTAAAATGCAGGCTAGAAACTAGAGAAGTGATGTACAAAAAAATGCAGTTTTTATATAACTGTATACTGTTATGCAGGCACACATGCTCACACCATAAATGTGACAAAAAATAAAATGGTTATTGGTGGCCCTTCAAACTTCCACTGATCCTTTGGCAAATGATTCGTATGCAGCAAGACAGAAATGGGTATTGAGGAGTGAGTACTGGGGACCTTACCCATCTGAGCAGTCCCATTGTCTTGAGCTGAACCGCTCTTGTAAATAGTGACTACTTGGACTTCAAGATCAGGAACTTGTCCTTTCTTGAATCAAGCAATAGAAATTTCACTTTCAACATTTTCACCTTACGGTTAGAAGGTATACAAATATATCTTAGCACTAGTTGTTGCTGATATATTCACATGCAAGGCCACAGTGTTTTGAATAACAAACCTGTCTTGCATTTTTGACTGTTTACAAATTCATCTGTTTATTAACATGTCACACATTTTAGACAGTTTAAAAAAGCAAAAATGCTTCACAACTAAAGAAATATTAAACCACTGAACATCTGCAGAGATATGGTTTAATGAGCAAAGACAATTGAAGGCATTCACTGGGCTAATTTCCACTAAGTTGACAGACAATGCCCCAAAACTGCCTTTCTGATCTAGCATTAACTAATAAGCTAATCAGAGCAGAACAAGCCTTTTGTGAGTTACTTTAAAATAAAGAACAATAAATATAGCTCTCCAACATATGTAGTATGTTTTTACAAGAGGGTAATTTGCTTTGTTGAAAAACCACATACTTATGCTGAATATTCCATTAAGCATGAAAACGGTCAGTTTCTACTAAATTACTGTGCATTCAATATGAGGTACGACAGCGCTCCAGTTGTGAATTCTAGCAAGCGTTCTCCTCAAAGCTCAAAATGCTGCTTTGGCTACAAAACTCTGCCATTTACCCCCTGAGTTTATCTTTTATGGCATGATTCAATGCACCCATTAGTCTTGCACTAATGTGTGCTTTACAAAAATGCTTTCCTCGAATGTCCTTCTGCACCATGTGCTTTCTAAAGTAGAAAAGTGTTAGTGTGATAAGAACATTCAAGATCAGCTTACAAAGCCTTGTTGGGTGACCTTTAGCAACATTTTTAATATACAATTTTAGACATAAACAGGTTTCAGGGGTGTAGATTGTAGCCGTGTTGGCTACAACCTATTTTAGACATAAACAGGGACATTTTTACAGTGCATTTTCTTGAATTCATTTTCGTTCACAACTAAATCTCCTGAAGTAGGACCCTGAAGTAATAATCAAGTAAATATGTTTGAAATAATGACTACAGAACAATCATGTCTGCCTGCCATTACCCTTGCCACTGGCATGTGTCTGTCTGTCTACTGCCCCTCATTTTGGAACATAAGTTCACTGACATTTCCTGTAAAGCAAAACTCATAATAATATGCTTTTCAGATAAATTTAACTTATTTCAATAAATTGAAAGGTTTCATATGGGCACTAAATTTCCAACAAGACACAAAAATCATTTAAAAATACTCAAGTGGAATGTTTTGACCTTATTGAAATCCTTTTCCCCCAGAAATAAAATGTCATAAAAATCTGCATGTTTCTGTAATACATTTTGGAAACACTTCATAATGTTAATGAATCATCACTTTTCTGTAGAAAAGTGTTTTATTAGAAAATGAACTAGATCTAGAAATGATCTGCCCATGAGTATATTCAGGAATCTACAATGCAATTATCCAGCTTTATGATTTGGTTCATTACCGCAGACTTTAGTGTTGCTGCATAATTATGCTACAAATCTAAGCGCCCATCAGAAAAAAAGTTTCAACTCTTAATGGCTGTGAAGATAGCATTTTGATCATATTTTAATGATGAAACAATGCATTGATGTCAATAGCTCTAAGACATTTGAAATGTTCCCTTTCAGACTCTTACCTCTGACAATATAAATGTCACTGAAACACCAAGCTTCCTTGTTTGAGCTAATGACAACTATTGCAGCAGACGCAGAGGGCAGCTAATGATAGTCAACAGCTTAAAATGTAGTCAATAAGAAATTCAAATCCTCCCTCTTCCCAGTTTAGTCACTATCTTTGCTGCCCAAGATAGGGAAAGAAACAGGATATATTAAAGACAGGTCTGCCCTGTTAGGTTTTGGATGTCACATTACTTCCCCATGTTCTTGTCCTAAACCATACTCAAAAAAGAAAGTATCAATAGAAATAACTTAATGGTAACATCCATGCTTAAGCCCTGAATACATGCACTAGTGAAGAAATATAATCAATAAGATTCAGTGAGAAAAATCAACTTGGTTTAATAAAAAAATAAAACCTTTCTGGTATGGTTCAGATTTCAGAACACAAGCATGGAGACTGCTCTGATGCACTGTAATGATGTGTCGGCAAATAACCTAAACTCTTACACATACTCCAGGGGTAAGGGGTGGCACTTTAATTAGAGTGGCCCTGAGAGCCACTCTAACCAAAGCACTGCAGCATCCTTGCACTTAAAAATGGTGGTAGATGCACTTGAACTAAAGCCCATTCAATGTGCAACGAGCTTCAGTTCAAATGCCTCACCACCATTTTTAGTGCGAAGACACTGATACATGAGATGCAGCAGGCTGCTAGAGTGTGGTAATTATGATTGTGAGACTTAATTAATATTACCACACTATGCCTCTTTCTAGTGCAAGATATTTCTTTCATTCTAGATCAGGAGAAAACAGAATCAGACCACAGTTTTAAGTTACAGTCTTGTTTCTGGTCTGAGACATACTTTGTTATATAAGAGGCTTGTGGCAAAACCATGATGGAACCCAAAACAATCAATTAATCTGAAACATGTGACCCAATATATACAAGTATGATAGGGAACTGAATGTGGGGAGGGCTGCAAAGGAATTTCAAGGTCGGATCAAATTAGGGTTTGTCAGTACCTTTGGCCACATCACTATACTTCTCTCTGTCCTTATTCCCTCAACTATAACATGGAGATAAATCATTTTATTTACCTTCTTCATGGTGGATTTGTGAGACTTAATGAATTAGTATTTGCAGTTCGATTTGATAGTGTAAAATCATTATGTTAGTGCTAAAAGTTTTCTTTTGATCAACAAAAATAATCAGACACATGCAGCATCCAAGAGTCTGAATAAAAGGGAGAGATCTTGTTTGAATTTTCTGGGAAAAGGAAGAGTCCATGAAGGCCTTATTTATATCAGCACATCATTTTGCTGACAGATTATTCAGCAAATGGAATATTTAGGTATTTTTGTATCTAGCAGTAGGTAATATTTCATATCCTTGGTGGAAACTGGAGTATCAGTGGGGGTCAGAACTGCCAATGCAAGAAGAAAACACGTAGGAAGAAAGAAAGACAATTTTTGAAAACATAAAGGGAACTCACTCTAATGATAATCGCTTTGGGAACAGAATGCATCTGACCACTTGATGTCAGACTCGATGCACATTTCAATCAGCTTCCAGGGTAACAGGAAGTTTCAGGTAAATTTCATTCAAATTTAATCAAAACATCTCCAAAGAAGAGTTTGACAGATATTTGTTTTTGGAGCCCAAGTTGGGGAGATTTGCTAAAGTGAAAAAATGTTCCTACAGTCTTGAAATATGCCAAGTAATTGTACTGGGAGTGGAATCTTCTTATAGTGAGAAAGATCATACAATACACAAATCTTCACCTTATTGATCAAACATGAAACAAAATCCATGGATTTAGAATGATAAAAGATTTAGAAAAGCTGGATGTGTACAAGTCCATGGGGCCAATGGCAACACGCCCAAGGGTGCTGAGAGAGTTGGTTGATGTGGCTGCAGAGCCGCTGGCCATTCTCTTTGAAAACTCATGGTGATTGGGAGAGGTCCCAAATGATTGAAAAAGGGCAAATATTGTGATCATCTCTAAGAAAGGGAAGGAGGAGGATCCGGAGGACTACAGACCAGTCAGCCTCACCTTGGTCCCTGGAAAAATCATGGATCAGGTCCTCAAGGATTCCCTTTGAAAGCACTTGGAGAAGAAGGTGATTAGGAAAAGTCAGCATGGATTCACCAAGGGCACGTCATGCCTGACCAACCAGATTGCCTTCTATAATAAGATTACTGTCTCTGCAGATGCATGGAGAACAGTGGATGTGATATACCTTAACTTCAACAAGGCTCAAGAAGTAGTAATCAATGGGCGAATCCCCACAAGTGGGAATGTGTGTTTCCCCAGGAACAAACAGCAGTGGCACACTGTGTGTTGCTGCTACTTGTCCCTGAGGAATGCCCATGCCACTTGTGCTCTGGCACACGTATTTTACCCCAGATGGTGTAGAGGGTGCTGGTGTAGCGGTGCTGGCCCCAGCAACCTTACCTGGGATCCTGGGGGCCACTGGGAGCTGCAGCCATGGCAATCCTGCATCACAGAGCCTGACCAGCAGGCGGAGTTTGGCTCCAGCTGGCTCCAGTTTTGGGTGACATGTACTACCACCACATAGGCCACCCTGCTTTTTTTAAGTGAGGGTTTTTTTTACCATAGGATCTCCCAGGGCCAAAACCCTTCTCTCCCTACCACCCTGTACTGCAAATTAGTAGCATGGAAAAGGCTTGCATGTGCGGTGTGTATGGTGCGCACCACGACAGAAGGGTCTGTGGTGCCACATACTGCACATCCACACTACTCTGGATACACCCAACAGCTCAAAGTCTAGTTGGCACCCAGTGTCAAGTGGAGTGCCCCAAGGGTTGGTCCTGAGGCTAGTTTTGTTCAATATCTTCATCAACGACCTGGAAGATGGGATGGAGTGCACTGTCAGCAAGCTGGCAGATCATACCAAACTGGGTGGAGTAGTAGACATTGTAAAGGGTAGGGCTAGGATTCAGAGAGACCTAGACAAATTTAAGGAATGGACCAAAGGAAATTTCATAATGTTCAATAAGGATGAGTGCAAAGTCTTTCACTTAAGATGCATCAATCCCATGTACCAGTCCCGACTGGAGACTGAGGGAACTGGACTTCTTTAGCCTGGAGAATAGAAGACTGAGGGAAAATTTAATAACAGCCTTCAATTACCTGAATGGTGGTTACAAAGAAGATGGAGCTAGACTGTTCTCAGTAGTGGTAGATGACAGGACAAGCAGCAATGTTTACACAAGCTTTCTGAAGTAGCAGCAGGGGAAGTCACATTAGATATTACAAAAAACTCTCTCACTAAGAAGGTAGCTACCACTGGAACAGGCTACCCAGAAAGGTTGTAGAATCTCCATCCTTTGTGGTTTTTAAGAAAAAGCTTTGACTCGGATTATATAGTTGGGGATGATCTTGCTTTGAGAAGGGTTTGGATTAGGTGACCTCATGAGGTCCCTTCCAATGCTAGTTTTCTATGATTTTATGATTCTACAATCCAGTTAGATCCAGATCCTGATTCTTGCATCCAAATTCTGTAGTTAAAATCTATCTTTGTCAGTAACTACTATTCTTATTACTCTTTGTGAGGCAGAATTGTATTAGGCCCTAATTCAACAAGTACTTAAGAAATCTTGAAATCACTGGACCTTATTAAGCATGTGCTTAAATAGTGGTTTATTGAAAGCTGTTAACTTCAGCTTATGTTTTTCCTGAATGGGGCCTAAATCTTCATAGACTCCTGCATAATCAAGGCAAAATGTTACTGCCATACCAGGAAAATCATATCATATATGACAGGCAGGAAGAAAGTAAATCAGCAGTTAAAGATTCAATTTAAGCATGCTTTGGGACTTCTGCCTTCCCTTTGCCAGAAAGCCATCAAGAAGGCATGTAAGTACTTACTCAAGGCTATGTTCATACTTAAGATTAAGCACCTGTTTAAGTTTTTTAGCTGTATTGGTGCCAAATGCTTGGCCATATATGACCGAAGCTTTGGGATTCCCTCCACATTGGCAAGGCTGCCTTCTACATCATCTGCTGCCTGTGAAGGGATGATAATTTGTGTATGTTTCAACAGTGATATTACCATAGTCTCAGTGATTAACATTACTATTTGAGGTAGGTAACACTGTTTCCCACACTTTGTATGGTTTTTCAGCAATCATGAAAGACAGGACCATCTAGTATCCAACAAAACAATGCAATAATATGTATACCTCGTGCTAAAGTTGAAAAGAATTCAATTGCTGAAATAGTACAGCATACAATCCATCAAGGCATAGAAAATCTGGACTCCATCTGACTTTTGGATTCTGTCTCAGTGATCTTAAGGGGCTAGGTCTTGGGCAGTCTCCCATCCTCCATACTCTTGCATAGGTGTACACATCAAAGGTCTTGATATGATGGTCACAGGACTCTGTACAAGCAGATTCACCAGGCACATGAATAGAATTTGTACACGATGGTCCAGAGGATCAATACTTGCTTACTATAGCATAAGGAGAAGGTAGTGGGTATTACAAATAAAATGAATAAAGAAGTTCAAGCCTTCAGCAACAATGCTGGCTAGATAATTAAAGATACCTGAAATAACTATACATTCATGTATAATTATAAAACAAAAATGGGAACAGATGTTTGATCAGTTAGAAACTTGGGAAGTTGTGATTTTTAGAGCTTTTAATTGCTACCTGTGATTTGTTCTCTTTTATTTAAAGTACCTTTTTATCTTTTCAGGTATAACAGTAAAACAATGAATTAATCTATTTGCTCACCCACCAAATTTAGTAAAGTAGAAAGCATATTAGAAAGCAAAGGTATTTTTGCTTTTCATCTCTCGCTGAATTTAGATGACTAAATAGGAACCAGTTTGGAACAGAGTGGGGGGTCCTTCTAAGTTCTCTGTCCTAGCTGTGAAAATGGACAGTTCCACAGGTTTCAGAGAAAGATGCAAAACCTTAATAGCACACCTGTTTGTACAATACTAAACCATGAACAGGAGAAGGAATTTCTCCTCCAGTCAACAGATGGGTTAGGTTTTTCTCTGAAGCATGAAGCTCAATAATATTTTCACCCTCGCTAAGGGAACTATAAATGTTATAATTATTTTATAAAAATCTGAGATTTTCCTTGATGCTAGGAAAAGCTTACACACTGCTCCCCCATGGAACTTCTTGAGTAAGCTTATATTGAACCAAGTCGTGTCTTTTAGATAGAGGAAAAAACACCTCATTCTTCTTCTGATTATGGGAGCAGAACCTGCCTGTACACCCTCTCCCTCACATTGCTGCATTATTAATGATGATGCAATTTTTTTTTTTTTGTTATGGTATCTTTAATTGAACCAATGGTATAGTTGGAAGGGATGTTACACAAGCTTTCAGGCGTGGAATTTGTCTGGTATGGTCATGTGAAATGGCACCATTCCATTTCACCTTGAGTTTCAACGGTTTGACAGAACAGTGTTTCATATAGAATTTCATTTTGAGTCAAAAAAGCTGTTCCATTCTGATGGGGTTTTAAGTTCAGTGCTACATCATGCCAGGAGTGGAAGGCAGCCCAGCTGGGCTGCTTTCCCATCACCAATACTACACCACAGTCCCTGATGCGATGTAGCGCGGGGGACGGGGAAGCAGCCCAGCTGAACTGCCTTCGGCCCCCATCACAATGTAGCATGGGAGACAGCTGGGCTGCCTCCCACCCTTGCTGGATCATGTGCTGGGGATGGGAAGTCAGCCCAGCTGGACTAACTTCCCATCCCCAGCCTATGGTCAAAACGCTTTGACTTTCAAAACATTTTGACCAGCCTCATTTTGTTCCGAGGCTATTTTGATGGCCTTTGTTTCATTCCAATTTTTCTGTTTTGATCTCAAATTTGATTGAAACAGTATCAGAACGAAACGGCCAGTGAAATTTCACACAGCTCTAGTCTCCAGGTCTGAAGAATGACACTTTGGGCCAAAAGCTTGTTTAGTATCTTTTGACTATACAATTGGTCTAAAATAAGATATCACGAAATAAATAACTTGTTTGCTGTATGTTTCTTAGATCATTATGACTAGAACAGCATTCCAACCCTACTACATTAATGATGACAGGAGTGTAATTCTGGAAATTATTACTGGTCCTACTGCTGACTAGATGGCTTTCTCGTAACACGCACCAGAACTGATTCTGTCCTGTGTTAAGTTTTGTGCTACTCCAGAATCTACATTTCATCTAAGTGATAAATGCTTGTACTGTCGGTATCAACCGTACTAAATTCAAATGCTCACCACCTCTAGCCATCAGGCAACTTTGTTTAGGTGCCTAATTATGTATTTTCGTGGTTGCCTTTAGACAGCCAAGTTTAACATTGACTCATTCTAATTAGAATTTAAACAAAAATGTTCAAATGAGTGACTACAAATCTGAGCTATGTATTTGAAATTCACCACATGTTTAATTATATAACGAGTATTCTCAGGCATTTCATATGCCTGAGGAAAGTGACTGAGGTTCCCATACATAAGCAATGCCCATAAACCTGCCAGAAGAAAAACAGACTTTATTATTAAAGATCTGTCATGAGCCAGACAGTAATCAAAGATAAGCCTAAATAGAAATATAGATCCAAACATCCCTAAACTTTATACACTGAACCTGGGATCTGAACTTCCATAAATTAGGCACTGCCTGGCTCTTTTGATTAATCCAGCCTGAAAGCCTTTCTCTTGTACACTATGCTAAAAGCACCACGAGTGCAATTCCATTGAAGCAAATGGCAGAAATCACATTGACTTTAATGGGAACCAAGATTTTACCTCAGTTCTGAATCTGAGCCCCTCTCCCAGCATTCATTGAACTTTGGAGAGGAAGAAATCAAAATCCCAAGTTTGTAATTTGGACTCGCCTCTGTTTCTAACAAGACAAAAAAAGAAGAAAAAAGTTGTCTATGGCAGGAAAAGCAGAGGGAGACAGGGGTGTTCTGTTTTGTCTGTTGTGTAGTAATTGACCAGCCTAGTGCTATAAAAGTGATCAAGGAGAAGCCAAAGAATTCCTTTTGATCATTGTAGGCATTTTGGCCATGTGTATATATGTAAAGACTGGGAAGAAATAATAGTATCTGTGTTGCCTAATATCTGCCTCCTTCTCTTATTTTTAATTATTAGCATAACACAGTGGTGCCCAACCTTTTTGCCCCACAGTCAGATGGGTAGGGCCAGGTCTGGCTGTGGGCCAGATCTGGCCAGTGAGCTCAGGCCAGCTGGGATGTAGGGCTAAACTTAATGCTTTAAAGCAAAACATAAACCCATTTCTTTGACCAAATCTTTCTACAGTAACAACAAGTGAAAGAAAAAAACACATTGGTAGATTAAAACACATGGTCCACTTCAAAGCACTAACTTCAATAGCACTATTCAAATGCTTAAAATCAGGCTGCACATACCTTATTGAACTAGAGCACAAATCAGAAGCAACTTTGAAATCAATGGGATTACAATAGTGTAAACCCAGTGCAAGAAAAAGGAAGACTCCTCTCTTTTAAACCAGGTTCGAGCTCTGAAGACTGGAATAAAGAAAGAAATCTCTGTATCCTGCCACTTTACTCCTTCCAGGAGGGGCTCAGCTAGCACAGTGGTGTCCTATCTCAATAGTCCTGGTTCCTACAATTAAAATGATTGGAAAATGGAATAACACAGCTATTTGGCCACATCCTCTCTATCTATTGTTCTTAGGATATATTTGAAAAATCAGTGAATTAGCTTCTTGCATTTTGGTTATTCCTTCACACTTTTGTAAAGCTAGCCAAGATGGAATGGTAATGTGTTACTTGTGCTTTTCACAGATATAAGTGGCCAAACAAGCTGTAAAGCACTGAAGAGTGAATCCCATATAATTCTTTCTACATACTGATTTCAAAGCCTAGGAAGGAAATTCAGTACCCAGATTTTGGCTGATGTGCAAGACTAACATGATCATCCGATCCTGAGTTTCTTGCTCTTAAGTATCCATCAGAGTCTGTATGAATAATTTTCAGACCCCAGATTGCTGAAGAACAATTACATTTTACTAAATGCTACTTGTGTTTGTAGCTGGTCACTTGAGTCAAATGGTTTTGGCTTTGCTCATTGATTGGCTGTCAAAATATTTTAAACAAGAGAAATGTTAATACCAAAGAATAGCATATTTCTACTACACAATTTTGGAATCTGAAATATATGAGACTGAGAATTAATGAACACGTTTTCAAGTCCCAGGCAATTGTCTGAACACTTACTATGCATATGACCCCATTAATCATAACAAATTTAAGTTGCACACAGATCAGTTTTATTTCTAATTATTACAATAAATAGTGACTTTATTTTATCAAGGGGACCCTTGTATAAATGTAATCACTCAGAGCTTGAAAGTATTTGAGATATTAGCTATTTTTAGTGGCATGAGATTTTTACAACCTTTGACTCAGAACCTCCTCTTAAAAGCCTCCTTTCAAAAGAATGAAGTACTTGAAGGTCTGTCTATATTATTCAAACCAGCAATTAGAACCAGATGTTACTGCACTTTATATTTAGACACAAAATTTCAATATCTTCAACAGAAAGAACACTCATGAAGGACAGAAGGAATAATTTATAAATGTAATTACAGCATATTGTTTTGATTCTCTCTCATTAATTTACCTGATTGCAAAGTAAAATTAAATGAATTTTTATTTAAATTTAAATTGGGACTAGGGAGCAATATAACATCTTTTTGCTTTAACTGTATGTGGAAAAAAGTAGTTTCAGTATATAGTTAACATTTCAGTATATAGATAAGATTTCCATAAAAACATGAAAAGTTTGCAACCTATTTTATATTTTCTGGTACAAAGTATACCATATTTTTGATAACTAAGAAATAACTATGTAACTACTCTTACTTAGGAGAACAAAGCATGGGGAAAGTGTTTTTTCTTCACCCCAGATTCAAATACAATGTAAAGAAAAAAACTATTAAATAAATGTAAAAATCAAACTCTTTGAAGTAGATGAACAATATTATGGCCATTCTACAGATTGTCATGCTGACACATTGAGGCTCATGTGACTTGCCCAAAGTTATATATAAAATCTGTATATAAGTCAGGAATTGAAGCTTATTGGCTGTCAGAATGATAGGAAAGCCTCCTAGGGATTGTTTGTTGGTCAGACCAAGGAAAACCTAGGGTAAATGCCCTAGGAGAACTGCGAAATGTCAGAGTCTCAAGTGGTTAAGAACTGATTGTAAAATTTCAGTATCTCCTCAGGTTTGATTTCTATTTGAAACATTAGGCTCAGACTAAACCTGACTCTGTCCGAAGTGTAGACATATAGATAAAGTGGCACAACGTCCCATTCCCATTTCTAATTAGATTTGCAGAGCAAACTGAAACAATCTTGCTGTTCCCCATCTGATATTTGCTTTATAGTTGTATATTCTAGGATGTCATGGTATTGTACAAATGAGTGGCTGTACATGTAAAGAGCAGTGACCCAAGACATTATGGATTATCAACGTATCCCCCAACACAAAATATCATTGAAAACAAACTACTTAACAAACCATCTCCAGCTCAGAGGACCCAAAAGGAGTTTCTTTAGGTTCCTGTTCCCAAGAATTCAAACAAAAAGAGCCCATACATGATTTACATTTTCAGTAGCTAGTACTTTGTGAAGTCTCTGGATTTGATTTCCAAATGGAGATACACCATAAGCAGATGGATTTTCGGAAGTGCTGAAAATCAGAAACTAGGAGAACATCTCTAGTTGAGCATCAAAAATGAAGGCAGCTTCAAATTAGTAGGCACTTTTGTAAAGGTAGGTTCACTCACAGTTTTATTTTGCTTTATATTTGCTCTGCATGGTGGATTCACCTTGGTCATTCTAATCTACTTCCCCAGTTTTTATGTTAACCGTGGGTGATAACCCTTCTGTTAACCCTATGCCATAGTAAGAGCCAATAGCTTCTTTTTTATTGCTAGCTGATGCCTGAGCGTAACCACAAGTGTGAGACATCATTTCTAGATGTTGTAATTTCCCGCACAAGTCTCTCCAGTGAGTCAGCATGACACAGTACAAACAACTGCTTGCTTGCTGCCATAGGCCAGAGAAGAGCAGCCTGACCCTTATTCCCTTGTGAAACTCAATGAGGTCCAGCTTTCTGATATCTGACTTGCTGCGCCTTTCTTGGAAAAGTATAACATACAGTTTCCACACCCAAATGGTTTGGACCAGTAGTGCATCTAAGAACAAGGCAAGGGGAGATGTGTACCCCCTCCCCCCCACTTTGGCTGTGCTGAGTATGCACAGTGAAGTCTGACCATACTACCTGGGCAGTGCAGGCTCCTGCCAGTGCTCCTCATGAACACTGAGCTCTGAGATCTCCAGTTGACTGGGGCAGGGACTGGCAGGAGACCCTCTCTCATATGGCTCCAAGCACGAATGCTGAAGCCGTTCCTTCTTTCTGTGGCAAAGTGGGGCTCCTTGCCTAGCTACAGGGCTAGGTTCCCCACTTGCCTATGGGCATGCCACCCACCTGTCTCGCCTGCCACACCTTGATCTTAATTAATTAATACGGTGTTAATTAAGGCGGGACGCTGCCCATTTACTGCCCCAATGCCAGGGGGCACTATCTGTGGCTCCATACCTCTCCTATACCGCAGCTCATGCCTTGCTGTTAGTCACTCCAGCCCCACACTGGGCTCCAGAATCCTCCTATCAGGACCTCACTTTGATCCATTCAAACGGCCTACTCTGCCATCATTCAGGCTGCCGAGCTCCCTGTAGCTATCTCCCCTCTCAGGCACGATCCCCCCGGGACCTTTGGCCATGTAGGCCCTGGCCTCACCTCCAAGGCCAGGCGGGAGCTCAGGCCCTCAGGTCTGGGCGCCCCTCACAGTGGGCCCCTAGCCCTTTTGACCCATACTCGGCCTCCCAGCAGTGGAGGACTTCCTGGGGTCAGGACTCACCCCTCTCTCTCTTGGGCTGAGCTCCCTTTACTCAGCCTCTGGGCCAAACTTCTGCCTCAGGCATCTGAAGACCTGCCTGGGCCTATACCCCTCACTCAGAACTCCACACCACCCCCTCACTTGGGGCTACTCATCTCTGCTCCCTTCCCTCAGGGCTCCACACCGCCCCCTTGCTTGGGGCTACTCGTCTCTGCACCATTCACTCGAGGTTCCACACCGCCCCCTTTACCCGGGGCTCCAGTTTTTGGCCCCCTTCACTGGGGCTCCATACCACCCCCTCCACTCAGGGCTACTCATCTCTGCCCCCTTCACTTGGGGCTCCACATTGCCCCCTCACTTGGCACTATGGGGCTTCCTCCCCAGTGCAGCTCCTGCCACGTGGTGAGCACCCCAAAGGTGCTCTGCCACACTTTCTCTCCTCCCTTCCCAATGAATTCAGCAGCAGAGGAAAGAAAGGGATGAGCAGCCTTGGCAGCACTCGCCCCCTGGGCTCTGTAGCCATGTGAGAGCAAGGGCTTTGGCCAGACCCTGTGCCAAGAGTTCATGTGCAGCGTAGTGTGACTGCACCATCGTACCCACTCTGGAGCTGACCCTATTTCAACCAGAACAGTTGCCCATAAGAGGGTAGGGGCTGAGGTGTACAATAGAAATCTAACTTGGCTGTCCACAGTCAATTTTCAGTAGTTGGCTGAAGTCAACAGAAGCACCCCCTGTTTTGATAGTGTTACCAAAGAGAAGAGAGATGAAATGGGTTTCCACACACCCTTATAGATGGCCCTTCAGGTAAGAGCTAAAGTTGAATGTTGGGATGCCAGGAGAAGTTGCCACCATCTGCCTTGGATTAAATTTACAGATAAATTTTCAGTTTTCAGAGCTATCAGCCCAGAACCCTTGTCAAGTAGTTGTTAATAATGTTTATATTTTAAAAAGTCCTTTGTATACAGTAGTGTCCACTGTGCCATCACTGCTTTCCAGACACTTGAGAGGGGTGGTCCCAGATTGCACAGCTTGCTAATGCCAAAAGATAGTCAGACAGAGGATAAAGGCAACTGAAGAAATGTGTAAGTTATTTTTTCTGGGCTGAGTATCACTTAAAATTTCTAGTGGACTCCTAATCATCACTGTTGAACTGCAAGTCTTTGAACATGAACTGTAAAGCACCTGTGAGGACTAAGAGCATGTCAGCTATTGCCTGTGGGCATGCCTTTATACTACCCAGCAGCTTACCCCTCAACAAAACCCCTGCACTTCACCTTCCATTTACTGTAGGTAAAGACATGCACGTGAGCAGTTACTGTGAAGTACCTGAAGCGTTGTACATCCCTGCTGTTTGTTTTTACCCATTATTACAGATATTCAAAACCTGTTGGCTGTCTGTTTCCCAATAATATGAGTAAGAATAGGGTGTTAAAATCCCCTAGGCAGTTCCTTGAAAAAAAATCACTATTTCTTCAAGATTTCAGGTGGGTTTCTGTGCTTATGTCAACTCACTTTATCAATAAATATCTATAGTCAAATGCTGACATTTTATCTGCACATAATATGGCATGTAATTTTAATTTCCAGGGAACAACATTATGTACCACCCTGTTGTCAAATTTGCTCCTATGTTCAAAAGACCTTTCTAATAAACTGTTGATGAATCTCTATGTCTAAGTGCCCTTGTTGCACACAGGTCAAATGATATACTTCTTAGATCAAGCTACCATTTATGGGAAAGGAAAAACTGCTTGATTAAGGCTTTTAATGTGTCCTATGGAAAACAGGAGAGTTATTCAACTAAATGTAAAAGGAAGAGAAAGACTTCCCCGAATTGGTCTGATTGGTTTAAGAGGAAAATGAGGCAGAAGTATAAAGCAGAGGTAATTCCACTGATTTCAGAGGCGCTATCCCAGATTTACATCAATGTAAAAAGAGATCAGAATATGGCCCTTTACTGTTAATCAGCCAATTAAATTAAGGAGACCCAGGATGTTTTCAGGTTCTTCTGTCCTAATCATAATTGCAAATAGCATCTGTCCTTTAAGAAATTGCCATCATCATCGCACATGCTCAGAGATTTCTTCAGCCAGTTCTTTCAGCATTCATATGTTTTGCTTTTCTATGGCCCTTATCACTGTGGTACTCGAAGGTTTTACAGACATTAATGTATTTGTCCTAAACCATTTGGGACAGAAAGGAAGTAAAATAATCCTCAGGACTGCTCAGGAATTAAATTGAGATCTGTTAAACTGCACTTCTGCCCATAGTTCTCTGGGCTTCTGTATGGGGGGGATGCTACACATCCCCACACCACATTTCCAGTCAACTCAGTCCCCTGACCTCTCAGATCTGCAGCAATTTCCTCTCTCTCTGTTGTTAAATGCTCTGTCAGAGAGCGCATGTTGCAAATTCTGAGTGAAGGTGGATGGAGAGTGTTGCTGTGGAGACAGCTGAGTCACTCTTCTGCACGGAAGGGGCACAATCCGTGCAGTGTCCCTCCACAAATTAAGTAGAGTATAGGTTTGGGTTAGAATTATGTTTAATCTATCTAGTTTACTACACATAAGTAAAGTACTACAAATAAGTGTCTATGAGGAGAGTATGATCTCAGCAGTAAAGTGAAGAAATACCATATTACTGACCAAATGAACTATGTATATGTATATTTGATTTGGTTGTCAGTCCCACTGCCCTCATGTGTTTTACTGCCTTTCAAGAAGTACCCATACTGTGTTTCCTATTATGTTTCAAAAGTATCCCTAAATTAAGGATGCACTTTGGAAATATCAGATCCTTTTAGCAGGGAGCCCACAACTAAAAGATCAGACCCAAAGCCTTTCATTATGTTGAAGGATTTCTCTGTTATCCTTTCCATTGGGACAATGGCTAACTATTGTTAGTACTGGGAGCTGAGAGTAAAAGTTCTTCCTTCTAGTTGATGAAAAAGTTCTTCCATTTGAAATATTCTCCTGATGGAAATCTGTTTGTATTTGTCTGTCATACTGCAATCTCTTCATCCCTGTGTAGCAAACAAAATTTAAGAACCAAACCTTTGTTTATAGCGTATTCCCGTTTTACTGGGATGAAGAACTTCAATATTTGTTGTCACTGTTATAGATATTTATAAATCAGTCTCCCCTTCTAAAATAATTTTAGCCCTTCAGTGGGCCAGTTTAAAATTATTTCTGTTCTGCCTTTCATTTTATGCTTTCTCACCACCAGGACAAAGAAAATCTGTCTGAATTACTTACAAGCTTGTTTCTCCTTAACATTAATCCATGATCTCAGCAATTCTGTATTGGCATGAATCCATTCCCATTTGTTCAGGATCTTATATACCTGCATAAGAATCCTCCTTTAATCTCCTTTTTCTTTGCTATAGAGGACAAATATGACCAATCTTCATAAATCATATCCTGGTTACTAAATCGTTTTGGATTGCCCTCTGTTGCACCTTTTCAGTGTCTTTTTGTAATAAGGTAGCTAAAACTGAACACAGTATTTTTAATAAGGCCAGTAGCATGCCAGCACAATTTTGTCAGTTTTACACTTCCAAAGATTTATTTCAGAAACTTGTTTCCTTTTTTCAAGTATTATTCTTGTTACCAGAAAGAGTGTGATAATGGTTTAACTTTATTATCTACAGATCCTTCTAGGTCTTTATTAACATGAATCCTACATTGAGTACTGATTTATACTGTAATTGTTATAAAAGGCTATGTTACTTTCAATTTCCTGACCTTATCTGCCCTAAGGCCAATGTTGATGTGTGTGAATATATAAAATATGCAACCATCTATATCAATGCTTTAAACCTTTAATTTAGTCCATCCCCCAAAACACCTTTCAGAAGTAAAGTTAGCTGCAGTTAAACGGGTTAGTTTTTAATCAATTATAAGATTATAATGATAAGTTTCTCCAGTTAAGTCACTTAGCTGACTTCTCAGCCAATCATGCCCTTCTTGACATCTCATACTCTGTGATCCTGCTCTCTCCTGCTTCTCTTCCTACTTAATTATTTCTTCAGCATCCCCTTTAGAAGATTCCCCTTATCCCCACCTGCAACTTGGTCCCCTTTTCTTCTCCCCCTTCACCTCATCTCATCTGGATTCACAAATTCAACTTGTGTCTCTACATGAACAACTCATAGATATACCTCATCACTGTCTTCTGTAGTCTAAAATGAGAATGTTGCCTGTTCCTCTGATAGCTCTTCACAGATGAGTAGCTATTAGCTTATGCTCAGCATGGCTAAAATACTGCTTTTTTGCCTCTTCATTCCTACCTCTTTTCTTTATTTCTGTGCACTGCTGCCATCCTTTCTGTCACTCAGGACCAGCAGCCCACGCACTGTCGTCAACTCAGATCTCTCCCTAGGTCTTCACATTGAGGCTACATAAAACCTTCCTAATTATTTCTACATACCTCTAAGACATGGCCTTTTCTATCTAGGAGCACAGAAAAAATGAAATAAAACAATGTTGGCTCCCGATTGTGCCAACCTGTATCACCTACTAGTCAAGGGTTCAAACAAATACTTTCATGCTTTCTCCCATGCTGCCTTTCACATTTGAGAAGAGTTTCCAATAGCCACCAAGAAAGCTGTTTTCTTCCAAATCTTTCCTTAAATCTCCTGTGTAGCCTAAACATACTGAACAGCTGTTAGCAACTGGAGCTCTGATATCATGCTGACCAATTCTTTGGCTGTTTCCGTGTACTTCCCCATCTGACTGTACCCATCCATTGCCTCCCATCTTAGACTTTTATTGGAAGCTCTTTGCTAGCAGCAGCCATCATTTGACTGACTCTGTGCATGTACGCCACCTACCACAGTGAGGTCCTGGTCCATACTGAACCTCTTAGGTGCTGTGGTAACACCCATAATTATTACCATATTTACCCAAATCCAAGATAACTCTGAATTTAAGATGATTTCCCACCCCCAATAATTAGATTGTATAGAATTTAATTAGTGAAAGGTCACCTTAAATTCATTCCCCACCACTGCTGTGGCAGGGAAAGCAGTGGAGGGCAAGGGGCCAGACCCCTGCTCCTTGATCCCCTGCCAGTTTCCTTAGGCCCTGTACCTGTCCCCCTGTACTTCCCTCTGCTGCCACCCTGAAGCTTGCCCCCTCCATGCCTGTGCCTACCCCTTGCTGCCTGCCCCCACCCCCACGCTTTCCCCCCATGTGCCTTCCCCCCACTCTGTGCTTCCCCCATCCCCTGGTGCCCCCTGCAGCTTGCCCCCTAACCCCTGGCTTCTCCACCCCCTGCTACACAGTTATTTCTGCTAGCCTGTTCACAGCCATTTTTGTGTTGGCCAAAATTTTCAAAATTAGGCACTTAAATCTCTATTTTGGCATCTAAATACAAGCAGTCTGTTCTTGAGAGGTACTGGGGGCTACCCAATGACAGTATAAGCTTGAGTAGAAACTGTGGTTGGTCAGCACTTCTGAAAATAAGACTGATTCAGGTCCCTGAATCACACTCTTGAAATTGTGTCTGAGAGTGCTAATGATTTTCCTACATGGAAACCACTTTGTTACGTAAGGAGGAGAGGAATTTGAACAAGGGGAGGGCAGTGGCTTTGAAGTCCAGCTCAGGAAAAGAGCTTTTGGTGAAGGGGGATATGCATGCAAGGCCCAGCATGAGAAGTGAATGATTAGCACTGGCACTGTAATAAAAGGCACACATGGATATAAAATAGTGAGAACAGCTGTGAAAGCTCTTGCAGGTCAGGAGTACAAGTATGGCTCTGGAAAAGAGCAAAGGGACCTCAGGGCTGCATGTTCTCACCTGTCTGGGGTCTTTGTCCTGAGCCTGCAGCACCCCAGCATGTCCATGGAGTAGTGGAGGCTCTACCCAACCTGGCCTTGGGGCCTAGCTCCTTTCCCGGCAAGGAAATATGGAGCAAAGCAGCCACTGCAGGCCAAGAAAGGGCAGCTGTGCCCGTGGGAATGGACTTGAGTCACTTTGGCTCCTGGCCACAGGACCACAGTAGGCTGTGCCAGGGATCCAAGTCAGCTGGCTGGGGCAGAGGCAGGCCCTGTTCCTGGGGGGCACACAGTGTACTCTATCTGAGCAGGCCCTTCCTCCAGTAGGTGGAGTTGGGGGCGTTCTGTATCTCACAGTGCCCTGGCTTCCATGCTGACCCCAGCTGCACAGGGGCTGGTTTGCCCACATGCTGCTTCATTTTCTGTACTCCTGTGGGCTAAGCAGTGCCCCCTGGCAGGACAGGACTGGAGTTCTGGGAATGGCTTCAGTAAAAGGTGCTAAACTTAGAGGGCCATAATGGCAACACTATTACATCAATGGGCAAAGAGGATGATTGCTTCTTTTTCTTTTTGCTCAGGGTTGTTTCTTTGTGAAAAGATATAGGGTTATGTGCAGATCCAGAGGGAGTGTGGCAGTGCAGCTGCATCCCTCTTTGGCCGTGCCTCTTGTGAATCCTTGGCACAGAGTCTGCCTGGAACCCCTGCTTTCATGTGCGGGTGTGAGTCTTGCTGCTGCCACTCATCCCTTCATTCCCCCTGCTGCTGAATTTAGTGGAGAGCGTGAACAGCAGCATGCCAGGCTCTGGAGCTATATAAAAACAGAGACTCTGTTTAGACCGTAACCCAATCCATTGGTAAGCTCAGAGCTCACTCTTCACATGGAGCTTTGGCAGGATTTTGGACATGAGTTATAACCAAGCAGGTCAACGCATCCTGGAGGAATCACTTCTGTTCATTCCTAAAATGTTGACCTGGCAGGGGAAATACCATGACCACTAAGGCAGTTTTCCTAGTTGCAGGGAAAAAAAACTTTCTTGGTAGAGGGTAGTACCTTGCCCAAGGTAAGGCATAATTAGTCTCCCACTTTCACTTGCAGTGGGAAGATCTTGGCTATACACTGACTTAATGAAAATGGGAGACTTCTCCCTAACTTGTTCCTGCAGCCATATGGCTGAGGGCAAGCGGAACTAGGGGGCATCTAAACCCCAAGTTTCCAGGCTTGGGCTTGCATGTAGGATGCCCACCGAAGGATTAGGAAGCATCTGAAGCCCCAGGTGAGGGTGGGGATGGGGGATACTTGCCAGTAGCAGGGCTACATACAGTTCTTGAATGACTTCCAGTTTTGAAATTGATTTGGTTGATTTGGCTTGGAACATGAAAAATTTTCCTTAAGAAAAAAAAAAGTTAAATTATTCTGTAGAATACTGCTGTTGCTTTTATAATTGACCATGCAGTATGCCCATAAAGTACGACTCCTTGCACAAATAGAAACGTCAACCTTTCATTCTGAATCTTATCATTCCTCTTGTAGAGCTTACAGCCGAATCTTATGAGGTGCTAAGCACCTTCCAGTCCCATTGAATGAGATCTGGGGCTACTCAGCACCTTATACAAAGCATTCAGAACTGTCCAGGATTGGGCCTTTATTTCCTTATTTTTAGCCTGGGGGTAGGAAAAAATGCCAGTTCGCTTTTTGTTTATGTGACACTAGAAATTCAATTATTTTCCCTCAAATAACTTTAAGTACTTCAGATGGTACCTTTACATTTTTCATTTTTGAGACACTCACATTTTATAAGAGAGATGAAATGACAAATGGCAAGGCACTTCCTTTTTAATGAGGTGTTTATCACAGTGTTTACCCCTTTAAAACTTATTAGCTTTGCTACAGTTCATAAGCTTATATTAAAAGTTAAAAGGAAGCCTCAAGATGAATGTATTTCAAAACTAGTAAAGGGAAAAACAGCTGGCTGGTGCTTAAAATAGAGAGAGATTTATGTATGCCACATATATATTGATTAAAGATGACAATTTAAATAGGATGAATTTGGTGACTATTACTGTTTTAAAGACTCTGATCAAAAACAATTTAAAATGGTAGCAGTTGGACAACTTGGGGACATTTCCTCAGCTGGTGTAAATCACTGATTTCACTGGAGCTAAGCTAATTTACACCAGCTGAGAACCTGGTCCTCAGACTCTTGTAGCAGTTTTCAGCATGCATGGATGACACTGGATGTGCTTTAGAGAATTCTAAGCAGATGATTCTTGGATTTTCCAAGCTATTTCAGGTTAAATGCTAAAATAGTCTAGCTATACCTAGGGAGAATACAACACCTCCCCAACTTCCCCTCCTGATTCGCCTACCAGCTGGAAGGATAGTGGAGTAAGGGTACCACTCTCTGGGAAGTCTATCTAATCCCTTCAAGCCCTTGTACACCAGGAGCAAAAGATCAAACAAGCTGGTACACCCAGAGGAATATCCTCCCTGTTCCTGAGAAGAAGAATCTATTTTGGTGCCCCCCGTTATAGAATAGCCTTGGAACGGTAGTAGGCTCTTTGCTAATCGTCCTGAAACTTCTTCCTTCCTGCCCCATGCTATACACTAGCTCAGGAGTCAGCAATGACTTCGGGGCAGACCTGGTCCCTGAAAGGAATGGATCTAAAGCATTAAGGTCTAACCTGGCTCATGGCAGCTTGGGGTATAACATTACCGACCCCATAGATGCCAATCTGCCTGGCCAGTCTGTGGGCTTGCCAGAATCTTACCTCCACTCTCCCTCAAGGTGGTAAAAATGCACCAGTTTCCTACTGCAGAATGGGACTTTCTGTTGCACTAAGAAAGAGCACTAGAACATAAGGCCATACCGGGTCAGACTCCATCTAGCCAAGTAGCCTGTCCTTGACAGTGGCAGAAGTGGATACAACAGAGTGAGAGCATTCAACCAGATATATCTAGAGTGATCCCCTGTTCAATACTCTCTCTGCTATCTACCATTATAGGTTTTAAGATACCAGAGGAAACATCTCCAACCATTCTGTTCAATAACCATTAGTAGAAATATCATCCATGAATTTATCCAGTCTCTTTTTGAACCTGGCTATGCTATCTGCCTCTGCCACCTCCTGTAGCAATGAATTAGTTAACTATGTTGCATAAAAAAATGTTCTTCCTTTTGTTAGTTTTAAATCTGTTACCTATTAATTTCAGCAAGTTCCCCCTTGTTCTAGTATTCTGGGATGTGATGAAAAACAGTTCCCTATTCACTTTGTCCACACCCTTGTCAGATCTCCATCATATCCCCCCTCCCCAGCCCTCTTTCCAACAAAGTCCTAGACCAGTGTTTCACAACCTTGGGGTCACAATGATAAAAATGAGATCGCAAAGACAGTGTTGACTGATTATGATGAAAATTACAGAAAAAATTAAAAGGCACGTTGCCCTGGCAGGTTGTTAGAGTTTCAGCCTGCAAGGGGCTGCTTGGGGCTGGAGGTAGCAGGAGGGGGGCAATCAAGTAAGAGGTGCCATGTGCATGTGCACACACACACACACACACACACACACACACACACATGCATGTGGCATGGAAAGCAGCTCCCTCCAGGTAAATCTATGGGGGTGAGGGAAGGCAGACTGAGGCCCCCAGAAGTAAGGGAAGGAGAGAGTGGGGAAGGGCTGGGGATGCTGCCCAGTCAGGCCACTGCATAGGGCCTGGGACCAGGGCGGGAATGCAGCGCCTGGCTGGGGGAGCAGGATGAAGCCACAGGCAGCTCATCCGGGGGCAGCATTGTCACTGTGCACATTCCCAGGGAGGGAGGCGTGGGGGGGGTGGGGCATGTGCCCCCCAGATTTGTGCATAGGGTGGGGGCAGATGTGGGCTGCCTGCTCCAGGCCCAGGGCTCCACACCCTGCTGCCCTTCCCGCAGATGGGACCCAGCACAGGAGGGCTGAGCACAGTAAGGAGGCTCAACGCTGCTGCCAGGAGCCTCATGCCAGTCACACCACCACGGAGAAGTGCCTCATGCCCGCCTGTCAGCAGCAGGGACTACAACTTTACACTGCTGCTGCTGCCAGCAAGGGGCTGCTTGGGGCTGTGGGGAGTGGGAGGAGGCAATCAGACAGGGGGTGCCACATGCATGCATGCACACACACATGCATGTGGCAGCCAGACAGCATGGAAAGCTGCAGAGTGGGGAGCCCCAAGCCCAATGTTGGCAGCCTACATCCACCCCACCATGGGCTCCTGCTCTGGCCATGCTGGCCATGGGGGTAGGAGGTGTTGACCTTGTCTGCATCACTTTGGGTTGCAGAAAATTTCAAATGTTTAAATGGGGTCATACTGAGGAAAAGGTTGGGAAGTACTGTCCTGATCTTTTTAGTCTCTCCTGTTATGGCAACTCTTCCATACTCCGATCATTCTGGTTGCCCTTCTCTCTACCTTTTCTGGCTCTACTACATTCTTTTTTGAGACGTGGGGACAAGAAGGGGCATTTTGCCTGGGGCAAGGTATCTGTCTTGGGGCTTCTACCACTGTTTTAACAATCTTATGCAATAACAAGCCCTATCTTAAAAGCATTGCTAATGTGTCACCAGGAAACACTGTTTTAGATTACGCATATATCTTCTATGTTTCTAGTTTATTTTAGTTGATTAGAAGAATCTGGAAGGAGGGGGTGCTGCTCCCTCCCATATTTTTCACATGTTACTAATACTGTACCTGTGAGCAGGTGTTATTAAAATCTCTGACATCCTTTAGTATATGTTCTGATTTCATTATTAGCTGATACAAAACTAGTGCTATCTCTATAAATGTAATCAAGTGAGGATTCATTTTTTTGATTAGCCATTGAAATGATTTCAAGCATAATCAGATACCTGGTTAAGTTGTCAGCCTCTGTGATGCACTCTGTTTCTAAGAGATGGTCCAAATGTGTTCCCATATAGGAAAACTGATATAAAAACATGTGAGGGCTCTCTGATTCATCTTTCAGAGTCAAACTACACAGAAAGGTTTTGATGTGGAACTTTTACTTAAAACAGCACCTCACCCATGCAAAGAGATGGTTTTCAAAGTCAAAGATTTGTAGAAATGTAGAATAGTCATGTACAAAATTGGATATAAAACTTGTTATTGGGTCAAGCATCCTTTTGCAGGTTTAACTGCAAACTCAGTCGGAAATGGTTTCAGATTTGCATGGTTTTCATAATTTTAGGCTCTCCTGATGAATAATCTCAGCTGGGATCAGATCTGTCTAATATCAGGATAGCCCCTCTATGTAATTCTAGTTGTACTCTATTTTTCTCTGGGGGTAGCTACCTTGCTTTGACTGTAGCTTGTCTGGATACACCCAAGCTAACAATACCAAAGCCAGCTTAGTAAATTGCTGTACAAGTTGCAGTCACTGCAGTGCAGATATATCCTTGTAGTATGCTCATTTCTGGGAAACATGCAGTGCTAGAAATCCTGGTGAAAGGGGGGCATACAAGTATTTCAGCCTGCAAACACCCTCTCTCTCTTGCAAGCAAACTGGGACTGTGCTCCAGCCTCAGGGAAATGACCTCTGCCCCTTCCCCAGATGCAGGATGTCATGGGGACACCTGCTGCTAGATTCCTCCCAGTCCTTGCAAGGAGTTAAGCAAGCATATGGGCATTTGTTCTGGCATGAGAACAACTCACTCAGGTGAGATCGTCCATGTCAAAAGTAAATAACCTTTCTTGCAGGTCTGCCAGGTTTCTTCTATGAGAAACTGCACGAACACCTGTATGCTCATAATCTCTGTCAAGACATCGGCATTTCTTCTGCCAGAAAAGGTAACACCTGTCCAAACCTTTAGAAGCAAATCACCTCCCCAGAGTCCTGCTCATATTGTTTGTACCATGTAGGTGCAAAAGGTGTTAGGGGAAGAAATGCTGCAGAGCTGGAAGAGGAAATCATCCTCAATGCTCCAGTTCAGTGAAGGGAGAAAAAAAGTTTTCATTCAAAGAGCCCCACTTTGGGGGAAAACAACAAGAGGACCCACAGGAGGATCTAGGATTTTGAAAAGGGAGGTGCAAAGGGTGTGACACATTATCACTTATAACACAACACATTTTTCTCCAGTTAAATAGAAACTAGATACTTTACTAATATTGCTAGAAGAAAAGTGTTATCTATTCAGCCTAACAGCAAAGCAGAAAGAAATAACTTACTAAGTGCACCAGTTTCCTAAATATATAAAGTTTTAAAAAAACTAACAAATAAGGCAAAAAATAGTCCAAAGATATTGTGTCATTATTTTAAATACAGTCATTATTTTAAATGTACAAATCTTATTCAGATTCATAAAAGGAAATCTAGCCTTCTTGAATGCATCTAATACTTCACTGTCAGGCATTTCTATAGCTGAATTATTATTACCATACTCAAGTTAAGGTTTTTTGCTAGTGCTAAAAACAGTTGACAAGGCTGTGAAATAAAAAAAGATACATTACCAGGAATGGTTAAAGGACAGCAACATTGCAAAAGAAAGAATAGTTTGAATAGTGGGAGATCAAGATTGTTAAAAAGGGGAGAGAGTTGTTAATACCTGTGGAGTGGAGAGATATTAACAGGAATCAAACAGATGACAGAGAGCCACAAAGTCAATTGACTCGCTCAGCACTGCCTCTCCCAGGCAGCTGGTTTTAAAGTTTGGGTGAAGCAGGATTCACAAAGGGTGGACCACTGCATGCCCCCCGCCCCCATCTGCCCCTAGGAGGACCTTCACTAAAAAAATATGCATCACGGTTTTCCCCTCACCAACCCTTTGCCATCTGAAATGTTATCCACAGTGTTCTTCCCCCAAGGGCACCTGCATAGCTTCTGAAGTAGCAACAAGATTTGTACAAGTTATAATTTGCAAATATGAGCATTTGCTCTAATCTTTGAGCATGTCCAACGATGGCATTTCATTGACTACTTTTGGGCAGGACTCAGATAGTTTTATTTAACCCTCCAGAGAAATCCTTCTGTGAAAAAAAAGGATCTGAGGCAAAACATAATCTAATTTAAATTCACTCTGAAGGAGGTCTCTCTCATTCATCGCACAGCAAGAATACATAAAGCACATTTTGCAGTGGTAATATTATTTTAGATTCCTGAAAGCTCAAGTGAGGGATCAAACATCCATTGCTAGATACTGTGTACATTTTGGCTGTGATGTTAGGCAAAAAAGCAGTTTTATCAAAATTGAAGTGCTGTCCTCACAACACTGTAAATATTTCAAAGTGAGCATTTTTTATTTTACCAAAATTAAACTAGTTCAATGGTTTAATTTTTTATTCAGAGTTTTAATTTTTCAAGGTAATTTGATTTTTTTCTCAATTCAGATGTAAAGAAAATATTCAAAAACTTCTTTGAAGTGTCAGAATTCCCCACAGAAAACCAATCCCAGTTCCCAACTGGCTGCAATACTTACAAAGTCTCTGATCCTTACACAAAGATCTTATACTCAGCCTACACTGCAACAGCAACTGCATACATGCAGAGAGGAGGAGAGGGCAAAGAGTGTGCAATCATGCTTAACAGCATATCAACTGACTATCCACTGTCAAACATCCATGTATGAATCAACAGCTAGTTAAATGTCAGGTTAATCATTTTTATTCAGCTGTTTATATTTCTTTTTCATAAAAGAAAAAAGTAGTTACTCAAGTTCTTATTCACCTATATTTTAAAAACAAAACACTGGAAGTGTATAATAAGCTCACAGTTTCAACACAAATTAAATCTATTTTGCACAATAATTTAGAAACTCTGATTACTGTGTATCTAGGGTTTTCCCCCCTTTAACCTGAGTTCATTAAAATCATTGAAACTGAAACCTTACCACACCTGAATGTGAAGTGGCTGTGTTTGCTAACATTCCTGCAGGATCACTGTATGAATTTTTTAAAATACTAAATATCTTAAGTAGTTGTGCCTCATTTCCACAGAAATTACTCTGAGTTCAGAGTTAATCCTGTTCGCTGCAATATATTTTCCTTAAAATTCTTCAAAAATCTCTGGATAAAATTACCATATCATTCAGATACATAAAATACTTTCTCTCTTCTTACTGCTTCTAAAACAGCTTTCATCAATCATGAGTGATAGCTGAAGCATTTTATAAGCGAAACATCACCTTAAACTGAAACATCACTGATTGGTGACAAAACCAATTTTTGCTTTTCTGATTTCTGACATCTCCTCATCGATAGCTGCTATGTAAAGCTAAAGGAAAGGCAAAATACAGTTACAGTATTTCAAGTATTTCCTGAACTTAAAAATCCCATTTGGGGTTTTAGGTTCAGAATGTATTTGTTAGGTTTCTGACATTTAGAGGAATAGAGAACATTTCTATTTACTTCTAAAACTTCTCAAATACAGGAGTATGAGTGCAGTAATACACATTATTTTGAACAAGCTAAAATATCAGCTAATTATAAATAATTTACCAAACTAAAGCATTAAGGTTAAATCATCATTACCTCCTACTAATAGAACTTGCACCTGGCTACAAGATCAACTGTATCAAAATCTGGTGATTGCAGCAAAGGAAAAAGCTGATCTCTTCAACAAGTTCTTTGCCTCCATATTTCTGAGCAGGGACCCCCCACTAGGATTATGGACAGGCTCGGGGGACATGACCCCATGCCTAGGGTCAGAGACAATCTAATTAGGGAACTCTTGGAAGGGCTGGATGTGTATAAATCAGCAGGTCCAGATGCTCTTCATCCGAGGGTACTGAGGGAATTGGCGGAGGTCATAGCAGGGCCCCTGGCACGGCTGTATGAGTGCTCATGATACTCTGGCCAGGTCCCAGAGGACTGGAAAAGGATCAGCGTGGTCCCCATTTACAAGAAAGGGAGAAAGGAGGACCTGGGTAACTATAGGCCAGTTAGTCTCACCTCGGTCCTTGGGAAGACCTTTGAGAAAATTATCAAGGAACACATCTGCAGGGGCCCAGCATGGGAGGTAATGCTTAGGGACAACCAACACAAGTTCACTGTAGGCAGATCCTGCCTGACTTACTTTGCTTCCTTTTATGACCAGGTCACAAAGTCCTTGGATGGGGGCATTGAGGTGAATGTTGTCTACCTGGACTTCAAGAAGGCCTTTGACACTGTTTCTCACCCCAGTCTCATAAAAAAAACTAGGCGACTGCAGCATTCATGACTACACAGTCGGATGGGTGGCAAATTGGCTCAATGGTCACGCTCAGAGAGCGGTGGTGGACAGGTTGTTTTTGACCTGGAGGGATGTGGACACTGGAGTTCCCCAGGGCTCTGTCCTCAGGCCTGTGCTAGTCAACATCTTTATCAGTGACTTGGAGGTGGGCATGGAAAGCACGCTGTCCAAATTCGCTGATGACACAAAGATGTGGGGAGAAGTGGGCACGCTGGAGGGGAGGGACAGAATCCAACTAGATCCAGACAGGTTACAGAGATGGGCAGATGAGAGTAGAAAGAATTCAATGCAGACAAGTGCAAGGTGCTGTATCTAGGGAGAAGGAACCTGCAACCCACCTATAAGCTGGGGAACACCTTTCTCAACAACACAGTGGATGAAAGGGATCTTGGAGTCATTGCTGACTCCAGGATGGACATGAGCCGCCAATGCAAGGAAGTGGTCAGTAAGGCTAACTGCACCTTGTCGTGCATGTACAGATGCATCACAAGCAGCTCCAGGGAGGTGATCCTTCCCTTCTATGTGGCACTGGTCAGGCCGCCATTGGAGTACTGCATCCAGTTCTGGGCACCGCAGTTCAAGAGGGATGTGGCTAACCTTGAGAGGGTCCACTCACATGGTCAGGGGGCAGCAGGCCAGGCCCTACGAAGATAAACTAAAGGGACTGAATCTATTCAGCCTCCACAAGAGAAGACTGAGAGGAGATCTGGTGGCCATCTATAAACTCACCAGGGGGAACCAGTGGAAAATGCATGAGGCTCTGTTCCCCTGGGCAGGGATAACAAGGAATAACAGCCACAAATTGATTGAGAACAGGTTCAGGCTGGACATCAGGAGACACTACTTTATGGTTAGGGCTGCCAGGCTCTGGAATGGGCTCCCAAAGGAGGTGGTGCTCTCCCCTACCTTGGGGGTCTTCAAGAGGAGGTTGGATAGATATCTGGCTGGGGTACTATGATCCCTGCACTCGTTCCTGCCTAGGGCAGGGGGTCAGACTTGATGATCTGTTCAGGTCCCTTCTGACCCTAGAAACTATGAAACTATGAAAAAGAAAATGCAAATTTTAGAATTAAGGATCCTTCCCTTTGAACACATGATGCTCAAAGGTCCTGGTGTTCAAGACTTGGAATTTAAGACAAGAATAAATCATCACCTCCATACATAAAGAAAGAAGCAACTTTTCAGTCTTTGGAGATGAAAAAGCCTTTGTTATAATAAATACCATGCATCAAACGAGACAAAATAAATCAAAATGAATTTCAAATCTCAAAAAGGATGTAGTAAAATTAGAAAAAATGCAGAAAGGGGCAACCAAAACTATCAAGGCTATGAACCAGTTCCCATACCAAGAGAGACTGAAAATCATAACATGACTATAGAGTGCTTTCAGAGGGCCAGTCGTGCAACAAATGTAACTTTTGTTTGCACCCTTTGAAACCTGACATAATTAGAGGAATTATCAAACAACAGGGCTTCAGCAGCAACTTCAAGGCTATGGCTGATGATATTCAGTCTGATCTAACACACTGTTACCATGATGTGCTACCTCTAATTTCTTTTCACTCCTAACACAAGGAGGTCTGGTGCTAAGGCATGCAGTTGGCAGCCCAAAGTTTGCAAGTTTGAGGGTATAGCAAAAGTGTTCGTGGCACAGCATAGCCCTGTCAGATTCCAATGAATCCATGAATTCTGCTAAATACCTTGGCACAAAGACATCAAGAAGGAAAGGAACCCTAAGGACATATGGCGAAGTTATATTTGAACTGTGATTTTCCAGGGTGTGATAATGTATGCAAACCCTGTACCAGACAGAAGGGGTTAAGGAGTAGCTATATGACTCAAGTCCAACACTGCTGCAAACTATATCAGGTCTGAAAGAAGGGTGTTTAAAAAAGAGGGAAGCCCAGCTCAGCTCAGCTCAAGCAATTCTGGAAAAACAGAATTCCCATCTCAAATCCTGGCCAAGGATGTGATTGAAGAGGAAAAGCTACTTACATGACCAATTTTCACCTCCTGAGTGAAAGGTGGGTCAGTTTCTGAGCTTCTGCCCAGAGTCTGTCAACTGGCTTCCAGGCTATTGCTGATGCCCTTGAGGAAACACATGATTGTTGTTAGCTTCAATGAGCTTTCTTTCTTTTGCTACTTTGGAAGCTTACAATAGCCTTGATGGTCCATGTATAAACTTGTGCTGATGACTGCCATATAAATTATTAGAGCCAGGTGAGTTCATTACTTCCAAAGAAGGGAGATCTAGCTTATTAAAGAAATGTAAGGATCCAATGTTCATTGAAGTCAATAGTAGTCATAAGCAATATTGTATCAGTTATTTTTGGTATCAGGGATATGATCCTACTAGACGATAAAACATGCCCAATTCTTTTATATTAAAGGTATTAAGGTATTCTCCCAGTTCTCCAGACTATGCTCCCAGATCCTTTGAGGGGTTTCAGAAAGAAAAAACCCACAACCACTCCCATAAAAATGTATGAAAGGTCACCTAAATGTATCAGGGATGTGCAAGATATTTAAAGATACTAACTGCATAGATAGTAAGCAAAACTCATATGCCACTCGTATGGTTAGGGGCTTACAGGACGAGCCCTATGAGTAGAGACTGAGGGACCTGGACCTCTTCAGCCTCAGCTGGAGAAGGCTGAGAGGTGATCTTGTGGCTGCCTACAAATTCATTAGGGGCACGCAGCAAGGGATCGGAGATGCTCTGTTCACCAGGGCGCCTCTTGGGGTAACAAGGAACAGTGGACACAAACTGACAGAGAGCAGTTAGCTCTCAGGAAAAAATTCTTCATGGTAAGGGTGGCCAAAATTTGGAATGGGCTTCTGAGGGAGGTGGTGCCCTACCTTGGGGGTCTTTAAGAGAAGGCTGGATAGGCATCTGGCTGGGGTCATGTGACCCCAGCACTCTTTCCTGCCTAGGCATCTATGAAAAATAAAGGAAGAAAATGAAAAATGGAATCAGTGACATTTGAAAAGACCAAAGAAACAATGGAAAAGATGCACTTACCTTTGTCTGTAGTCCAATAACTTGGGACTAAAATGGTTCATGAGCTAGATTCACAGATTGTCAGGGGTTGGAAGGGACCTCACAAGATCATCAGGTCCAGCCCCACTACAGGTGACCCCAGCAAAGGTGACTGTCTAGTCTCCTCTTGAAGATTTCCAGGGTAGATGATTGTAACACCTCTGGAGGGAGTTTATTCCACAGTATGGATATCTGGACTGTGAAGATGTTTTTCCTAGCGTTAAGCCTGAAACGGTGTTCCAGGAGTTTGTGGCCATTACTCCCGGTTTTCTCCAAGGGTGCCTTGGTGAACAGTTGTTCACTGAGTCCTTGATGTATTCTCCTGATATAGCGGTAAGCTGCTACCAAGTCCCCTCTCAGCCTTCTCTTGTTTAGGCTGAAGAGGCCCAAGTCCCTCAGCCTTTCGTCGTATGGCTTGCCATGCAAGTCTCTGATCATATGGGCAGCTCTCCTCTGGACTCTCTCAAGGTTTTCCATGTCCTTGTCAAAGTGCAGCGCCCAGAACTGTACGCAATACTCCAGCTGCAGTTGCACCAATCCTTAGTAAAGTGGAAGAATCACTTCCTTGGTTTTGGTTGAGATGTATGCCAGAGTATTGTTTGCCCTGCTTCCACATCACATTGATAGCTCATGTTCATACTATGGGCCTTTATTACCCCTAGGTCCCTTTCAATTGTGGTGCTAGTCAGTTTGGAGCTATTGAGCCTGTAAGTAAGTTGGGGATTGTTTGTCTCCAGATGTCCTGGAATACAAACAGAGATATCCTCAGGGTACCATATACATTTATAATATTAGAAATAAAAAACAAAATAGGGGGAACAGAGCTATAGGTTAAAAAAACCACCAACAAAACAGCTTCATTTCAAGTTTTACTTCTTTTTTAAAAATATATACACAGTGGCAGATAACTTCTTTGGGACAAAAAATCTTAGGATCTTCTTGGCATAATACCCTTCATAATTGCTACAGTTCAACATGACATTGCAAGTTGCAGAGAATTCTCACAGGGTTCAGTTAATGTGGACACTAATTGGAAAATTCAATGAACAGTGGAAGGCTGAGTAAGATACATTTCAACATACAAAATAGGGTCCTTAAAGGATTCAGTGGAAACAATGGGGCAATGTAGCACTTTCAAAAGACTCACTGTATTGCAAGGCAGCTCTGGGGCATTCATGTACAATGCGAAGCAGCCATATAATAGTTTGATCTCCAAAACAACAGGAGATACAGCAAAACTATTCTGAAACATTTTGATGGCCTCTTGCGAATACTCAGAAACAAGAGAGCTGTGGGAAAAGCTTATGACACCAAATCCTATAGATATTCCTGCTAGATCTGGCCTGAAATTAATATTTTCTTTTCCACTTAATTTTCACTGATTTTATGTATTTAGCCAGTTTTCAGCAAGTCTGACTCCCAGTGGGAGAGCATGAGATTGGTTTTAAAGTGCCGAACAAGCCAGGGGATACTTGTGTAGTTCCTATAGCAACTAGGGGCCATCCATTGTTAGGCAGTACAGACATCCTGGGGTAGGGTTTGGATCTTTGCTATGTGCTTTAAAACTGACTACGATGATGGGGTCTTGATGTCCTATCACAGTAGATACACAAAACTTCAGGTTCAGCAATGCCACTATATAAATAATACAGTGATGCTCTTTTTGTGAATAACTGCTCAATGCATAAAACATTTCTGTACCAAAAATTTTAATATACGTATCTGGGGCATACTTAACCATTAGGCATGATAGGGAAATGTATTTCCAGTTAACCAATGTATCTCTCTTAAAGTATGCATATATAAATAATCCCCTGTTTCTATTTCAGTTCTTCAGCTGTCTCTGAAGTAAATCTCCTTTTAAACACTAGGGCAGAGCAAAAGGATTCCAGTGTTGGGTATTTCAATCTATACATTTTCTTGGTGGTACAATGTATATCCAAGTCTTTCAAGTGAAAACGTCCCTTAGAGTCCTTTGGAAGTTCTTTTTTTAAAAGTAAAGTCTACTCTCACATATTTTTTTAAAATCACTAGCAAGAATTTTCAGTGCACTTGTAGCAATGGGGCAAGCATTTGTAAAAGTATTATGGTATGCCAAAATCTGCAATTAGAACAAGGGCCTAAAACCTATTATCAGAGATGATACAATCATTTTTTAATACCAAGTTTCATGTGCCGAGGGTGAACACTGAATTTTCAGCTCATTTAATGTCACTCGTGATTTTTCATTGTCTTCCCATTAATGATTCCAGAGGTACTTCTGTCTGAGTTGCATTTAAATTAAAAAGCATTTGTACTTATGATACATTATGCAAATTAGCAGTGCATGCTCAGATATAGATTTGTTTATGTGAGAACTTTCTAAACAATACTTTGTTGCAGCCCCAAATAGGCTATTAAGTTGCAAATTCTAAAGTTATGAATAATTTCTGTTAAGCTGCAAGCTGAAATTAGCATTTTTCTAACTAGAGTCCAAAGCGGTATGAAAAGAAATCTCTCTTAGTTTTTCCATAAATAGGAAAGCATGAACCAAATTGAGGTTATCAAAAAAGAAATTCAGACAGAGGAATAATATTATGCAGATATAGAGATTGAATAACAGAGGAGGAATTTTTTGGCGGGGGATTGGGGTTTTTTGATAAAACTGTATGAGTGGAAGGCCAAATCTTTATACCTGAATTTGTACAATTAGAATCTTAAATCTATAGTTGAAAACCTAAATAAAAGTACGGTGATTCACAAAGGTGTCAAGAACTTAAAGCTCCCAGGGAAGGTGTTATATCTGTGAAGAAGCACCTACTTAAAATCAGGCCATATCTTTCTTGTTAAGTTCTTTAATATAGATTTAGGTGTTGAACATTAGAAATCTTGGTTGGCGAAGTCTGGATCACTGTCCACAGTGCTTGCATATTTGAATAGACTTTGCTGTGCTTTTACAACCGTATTACCTCTTTTTTAGTTTTCTTCCTAAAGTTTTCTAGACTGAAAAATCCTTGAGGCCAGGCATGTAAGAACATAAGTGTATGCCACAAGTGTTTTGGTGCCAGGGTATACAGTAATGTCTTTCACTGAAAATGTTTCTGGTTGAATGTTCAGGTATTATGAAGTCAAGGGGAGGCAATCCGTTGACTCTAATGGGAATTACATCAGGTTCTAAAGCATCTATGTCTTCTCTCTCTGTATTTTCCATGATAACACACTTTTAGTCTTTAGAAAAATAGGTATTATCAATACATTTATTTATGGATCAGGTAATGGAAACCACGATTCCTAATTCCTAGCATACCGTAATATTTTCAGATTGACAAAAGTATGTCTTTTTCCAGTGAAAGGCAAGGACTTCCTAAGGTGATATCTTTTATTGGATCAGCTATATTGTTAGCATAAAGTTGGATAAGCTTTTTGAATGCAAGACTTCTTCCTTAGGTCACCTCAGGAAGAATGTCTTCCATTCAAATTCTAATTTTATTCCAACTACATAGTTAGTCCAGTAGAAGCAATCACCCTAAGAAATCCTTGCTTCCAGCATACTATCTGAACCATCACAGCTACAACATCACTCTTTTTCCAGTGAAAGTGTTGGAGGAGCTCATACTTGAGAATGCTGGACAACTCAGGGGCAAGACACAATCCTGTTGCATTTCTAGCTTCATTTAAAATCAGTTTACCATTTCAATTTCAATCCTCATTTAAGTTGTCATTCTTTTGTGTACATATCCATCTTTTTCAGAAGTTCACAGATTTCCATCAGTTCTTAAACACTATCTTTCTATACTGAAAAATACACTTGTTTATATGCCAACAAAAACATATCCACCTATCATTTCCATAGTCCCAGTCTTATTTGTGTATTCATCTCAGCAAGATCAACTGAAAAGTGTGTCTGTTCTTTCCTGAAGTCAGACATACTTTCCTACAGATTGTGAGTGCTAGAAGAGTACCCAAGAGTCACATTGAGAAGATTAATACTTTTTGAATTCCAATTCAGATTCCTGTTCCCCTTCTTGTGCAGAAAGATAGTTGCTACTACTTTTCTCGTGTTTCCACAATATATGATTCCAGGAAGCCTTTTTGTTGCCTTATATTTTAAGTAATGTAGACATTTTGCCTACATCCATACTCTTTCAAATCAACCTGTGCCTTAGGATTTGTTTTGCTTCCTGCATTTCCACATGCTTTTGTTCTACTTTTTCTACTTTTGAAAGATTGAGAAGATAAGTAGTTCTATTGTCCAGGTTGGAATTCAAGCAAACAATAACAGCGATAATAATAAAGTAGTACTGTCTGATGCAGTATCTCCTCTAATCTGAAACCAATACTGAACTTCTCTATTTGTATTTGCTCTGTAGTCCAAATACTAAGCCAAGGACTTTCACAGATTCACAAATTCAACCATTGCTAGCTATTACAAACCACTATGTTATGGTGCCAAATTACACAGTGATGTCATTTGCTAAAGTCGTATTTTTGGTTGAATATCCTGTAGTCAGAGGGAGGTTATCTAATAGCCTAAATGGAAATTACATCTGGTTGGAAAGCATCTAAACAACAGGAAAAGCAAATTCAGATCACGGCTACACAATTTTGTTAGTACATTTATTTCAGGTGGAATCTGTGTGTGGTGGGGGAGGGTGGAATCAGTCCTTCCACCCTTGTCCAGCAAACACAGCTATGCTTGTTTGGATGCATTTAAGTGATAGAAGAGCTCAAACAGAATGTACACTAAAAAAACTCCTTCTGTTGGCATGTTGAATACATCCACTGGGAGGCTTTACACCCTGAGAGGCCCTGTGGGTGGTTAAAGCAGAAGAGTACTAAATCTCCAATAAATCACTCTGCTAACAGATATTGATCTCCTGCATGTGTATGACTCACCTCCGATTGTTACTTTCAGTTTAAGCTTAGAATAATTAAGATGACGTTCTGAGTTATTTTCCTAACCAAGATTCATGATCACTAAGCATTTCATTATTTATTCTCTTTATTCCCTTTCTGACTACTTTATTGTCTTTTTATCATCTCATAATTGCTCAAGGCAGTTCGAATTTTCTTGCATTTTCTTCTTGATATCACTGCTGTTCAGGATAAATCTTATTTAGGCTTTTCTTATTTTTGTGATATTTTATTCCTGCTTCTCTCTCTCTTTTAGCAGCCTGACTTTGTTTTCAATGAAAGCCGTGGTACAAGGCTAACTGAATTCCAACTCTAATTGGTCTCAATTAGAAATGGAGTCCTCATCCATAACTGTAATCACCTCACTTTTGTTGGGGGGTGTTGGGGAGGGGTGTTGTTTGCTTTTTTTAAACAGCAATCACAGTAGAACACATTACATGCTCACACAGCAACAGTTCCAGAATGATATCACATTATCCACAAATGATAAAGTATGAAATAGCCAGTTAGCTCAACAAATTGTTTTGCTTTGCTCAAGTACACCGCTGGAGGCTTCTCCTCAGCTTTTCTTGCAGAGGAAGCAGCCTGCACACTTTCTTTACCACTGGTTTCTTAGAGAAACCCACACTAATGCTGGGTATTGACTTAATCTTCCATCAGAGCAGCTAGCAGCATAAACAAAATATTAGCCAAGCATGAGTGTTGACTGGAAGAACCAGATATAATTAATAGCACCATCCATTGCCCAGGGCCCTCTTCAGCACTCCTCTTAAAGTGCCCTTCATTTAATATTCATTTGATAAACAGCACTGGGACAGTTTTGGCACCAGTGAAGCCAGCTTTCAAAGGAGAGCTCAAGAGGTATCTGGACAATGCCTACCCTGAGACCTGGTGGTTAGAGCACTTTGCCAGAAAACAGGAGATGCAGATTCAAACCCCTTCTGGATGGGGGGAAGCGTGGGTCTCCTGCTCCCTGGCAAATGAAATAGCCGTAGGCTAGTAGAGTATAAGAAAGAAGTGTCACCCTCTTCCCCCACAACATAGGTGATTCTATTCCCAAACTATTTTGTAAATGCCAAAAACTGCATCTACGTAAATACCACTTAGGCACATGAAAGGTGAATGGATGTATCCCAGCATGGTTTAGGTAGGGTGGCCACCCATCCCTAATTGAGCAGGACAGTCCTAGAATGGAAACATCAGGTCCTGGCGCCAGGCTGCATGACTCCAGGACAGAATTTGTCTGGTGCTGGGTGGGGAAGGAGAGGGGGCTCCTTGCCTCTGCTTTCTCCCCTGAGGGGCCTGTGGGAAGGCACTTGCCCTCCAGGATTTGCGTGCAGGGTGGAGGCAGATGTGGGCTGCCTGCTGCAGCCTCAGGGCTCCAAGCCCTGCTGCTGTCCCCCTAGGAACCCTGTGCTGGCTGCACCATGGCAAGATACCCCCTACTTGCTCGACAGCAGTAGGGGTGGCAGTGTGGAGTTGTGGCCCCCTCCTACTTCTGGCCAGGCAGGGGACACACGGCCAGTGCAGGACTCCCCAGGAGGAAAGGCAGCAGGGCAGGGAGCCCCAAGTCCACAGCCCACATCCACCCCCACTCTGCTCAGCTCTGCTCCAGCCACGCTGCCAGTAGGTGGGGGCAGGGGGGTAGGTGGGGCATCTGTCCTGCCTTTCCATTTGAAAAGGTGGTCAACCTAGGTTTAGGACCAGCCTCCACAGTGCTGGTGATGTATGTGGAGAACTGTTATTTCAGAATGCCACAATACAGTAAAAGAAGCTGATGTAACCTCATAATAATAAAAACCATATAAATAGTACATTAATCTTAAAAGTAAAGGCCTGATCTGTATTACTGCAAACAAATCTTGCAAGTGCAAATAGTTATGTCAGAGCCTATGAAACTGCTTGTTTGGTTAAAGATTATTCATGTGAGTCCTGGATGCGATTTCAGCCCTATTTGTGAAACAGGTTCTCACTATACTTCCTGTCACGCACCGCAAATATGATAAAGTCTCTTCTAGTCTTTCAATTTTCGAGCACTATAATTAGTAGTTCACTTACTACTGTTAGAAGAAAAATTATTTTTGTTACACAGGCCAAGATGTGGTGCCATGCAAATCATAAAGGATATTGGTTTGAATCGTATGATGTGCAGTAGACATTGGGCATGATAAGTCTATCAGGCCGTAGGTGACTGCAGTGCTCCAGCCAGGGGCTGTATACAGGTGTGTGTCCCAAAAGCACTACAAATGAACACTCAGAATTCCCTAAAAGGTAGGCTCTCCAGCCAGAAACTCCCCTGCCCACTGAAGGGAGCCTGTCTGTGAATCACATGGGCTCACTAAACAGGCTCACTCAATCAGCTGTTGCTACCCGGGCAACCACCAATTGGGCTGCTTGTGAGTTGTGGTGGCAATGGCTGATCAGGCTGTCTCTGCCACCCAATCAGCGACAAAGACCTTTCTGTTTCAAACAGGAACTTTTTTGCGATTGATCTGTCATTTTTGTGGTGGGTTGGCCATCTTTATACTGCTACAAGCAGCCTGAACGTGCAGACACTCACTTTTTGTAGCATGATACAGGCATATATAGTGCAACAAAAGTAATGTATGTTTTAGAACTGAGATTATTATTGTTTATCCATTCACCATTACAGAAAGTGGAAGAGGTTTAAAAGAACAATTACAAGCCAATACCTTCAAACTCCGTTTGAACATCTGAGGGCATGAGGAATATGTCTGCATGCATCATTTCCTGGGCCTTATTGGAATCCTTCTCTTAAAAGTCAATTTTAATATTATGCACCAGTTAGAGGGAGAGAGAGAGAAGAGGTGGGTGGGGGGAGAGAGAGAGAATGATTCATCTAAATTTTTGCTTTTTTTAAAATACTCCATTATATCCCAAGCACAAAACACAATATCAATGTCCATTTGCTCCTGGGTGATGTAGCTATCCATAAGGAAAATCAGTTCATAGATAAGCATTTTCAGTTAGAAATATTACTCTACTATAAAATCTGTAATCTACTACATGACTTAAATGAGCTTCTTGCTGCTTAGAAATACTCTAGCTAATAGACATCTAGTGTATGGTCTTCATAACCTTAAACACTATGATACCCAAGGGGAAGCAACATTTCTTTTTGACATGAATGAGGATGATCTATCATCATTACCATTGACCTTTATAACCATGCTTAAACTTGTGGAACTATCACAACCATAAATCTCTGCAGTTTGTTTGCATGCCACAGACAATCACATGCACACACCTGCAATGTGTTTGGCTTTGGCATGCAAAAAAATTCCAGAGATGTTTATATATCCAGAAAAAAGGTACGCAGGCACGCGCGTGCGCACGCACGGACACACACACACGTGTACCTTTTCTGATGCTTTCTAAGGCTAATTCCCAAATGTATTTGATATCCTGAATAATAAAGAGCCCCTTGAAAAGTTACTTTTATTGCATAATAACAATTTGTGTTATTATAGTGCTATGGGACCACAAACCTGTTGTGCTAGCTGTTGCACAAAAATACAGTCCTTACCCCAAAGACCTAACAATTCTGTGGCTACATTTATTTATTTATTTTGTGCAGATGTTGATAATGATCCATTCATGCTTTACAAATTCCCTTTTAAAAAGTGGCAGACAAGGCTCTTTCGGTAGATGTGATATCTTTTATTAGACCAACTAAATAGTTGGAAAAATTGTTCTTTGCAAGCTTTCAGGCACAAATACCCTTCTTGAGTCATAGGCAGAGTCTGCTGGTGTTGTGTGCACTCTCCTGGGTAGAATAGAAGCCAATATGCAAAATGCAGGTCTGTGAAAATACAAATGCATGGCAGTGAGGATCAGAGGGACTGGAAGACAATAGGTGCGAGACAGGTAGGTGTTGGGGGAAGGGGGAATGTTGAACTGGTGATAGAATGTAGCTGGTAAAATGCAGACCAATTACCTGGGGTTAGAAGATGACAGGAAGGTTGTAATGTGACATGAATCCGATGTCCATATTTAATCCATGATTTTTTGTACCCAGTAGATTTATAAAGGGAAGTTTGTAGGCTCATCTGTGAAAGGTGTTTTGTAAATTCCCTTTGAGAATTAGAACTGAGAGATTGGAAAGACAGCTGTTGCCTTGTGAGAAGTGTGTACCCATAGGTAATTGGATGATTTTGTCTTTGATAGCTTTCTGGTGTGCATTCACTCTGGCATGCAGTTGTTATTTGGTTTTTCCTACATTTTTTCCATCAGGTTGGTTTCTCCAACATTTTTTCATAGCTGCAGTGCCCCGATTTCCTTCCATCCACATAACTTAATGTAGTGCACTAGGTGAGATATATTACATTTCTGGAGGTGTAAGATCCAGGAATGGTGATGGTTCTGTGGTGGGGTGTAGTGGAGATGTAAAACCTACCAAGACACCTTCACCATTCCCACAGTAACTACACCCCAGAGCAGAATCTTCTAATCCTCAAAGGGAATTTATAAAACACCTTTCATAGATAAGCCTATGAACTTCACTTCACTTCACCTTGTCTGCCTATGTCCTTAGACCAACACGGCTACAACCAACAACCCTTCTAAAAGGTGAGGGCATGTGTACCTGCAGTTAAACGTCCTCTTCCTGAGGTGACAATAATTTATTCAGAGAAAAGTTTATCTTCCCTTTTCAAGATACAACAGGTCAAGGCTCTCCCAAAGTCATCATGAAAGCAATGTAGATATTCTCTTACAGCATAAGGCGGCTGTTTTGATACGTTTCAACAAACCACATAAATTCAGACCTGCTGAAATCTTTTGACTCAGTCAAATCCATAGATTTGATAGACACCTGAAGGCTCCAGTGAGGACTGGGGACAATGCTGGGCACTATATAAACATTAATAGAGAAGTCCTAGTTTGCAACTGGTTTCAACTCAAAACAAAACTTCCAGTCATGAAAAAATGTTTGCAAACTTACTCCAAACTCCAAACTGAGTCTTGCATTCAGAAAGAGTAAAACTGGTTTAAGATTTAGAAATATAACAAACAAAACATGGTTTTCCAGTTTGGGATTTCTGCAAGTTTCCTGTAGTTCTACAAGACAGAAGAGAGTTTCTTAAAATAGAGATGTCTTCACCTTTCCTTGCTTTTTAATCTCTACTAGCAGTAATTAGTATTTTAGGCTAAATTGCTGTACTCCAAATCTCAAAAGATAACAGTTAGTCATTTTGGACATTAAATAAAATGTCCATTAAAATGTTTAGAGGTAGTTTTAATACCTATCACTAAAGTGTGACCCTACATAAAGTATATAACTTTGGAACTCTGACAGCTATACTATCATATTTATGTAAATAAGCCCTTCAGTGTAGCGCAGCTGTTGCCTCAACCACATAAAGTGTTAGCTTGTTGCAGGAAAACATACATAATTACATTAGGTTGTCTGCCAAGAAATAATAGTCCTAAAAGGAAACCTATTGATCAGACAACTGGTACATCACTCTGCATGTCATATCACAGCCGCTGCTAGAAACTCTGGGATCATTCCTTTGTAGTATTTCTGGGTTTTTCATAGCTTCAGTGCCTCAATTTCCTTCCATCCATATAACTTAATGGCATAAAGGAAGCAGCCCTCATTTCTTTTCACACTTATAAGTTCAATGATGGTTTAAACTTTTACAAATCTTTCTCTGATTATTCATATGTTACATATGAGAAACACACTCTATTCAGTTTCAGGTGGTGTTTCAACAGGGCAGTTTCCATGCACATCTGGGAATTTCAATTTGATTTTGGGCCCCAGAAATCACAACTTTTATTTTTTAATGATGATGGCAGATGGTGTTCAAAGTGTTAAGGGTCCGGCTGCTACTTATGGTACTAAAACTGCTCAAGTTCTAGCTGCATATATAGCCACCAGGATTTTCAGAAGCCCAACAGGTAACGGTACCTAGCTACCGATGTGCTCACTTATTGCCAAGTACCATACTACTGTGACATAACTGACCAATTATTTAAATGCTGGTTTTGCTCTCAACAACTAGTGCTGGGTTTTAAGATTTATTTTAATGAACTCAATCACAAATTGTTTTATCCTGCATCTTTTACAGTCAGTGACAAAACTGCCATTGACTTCAGTGGGGCAGGATAAAGCTTTAACTTCTCTAATCACCATAAGTGATATTTATAGTCCTGCTCCCTTTTTTATTGCATGTAGGAAAAATGCATTTTATAAAGACAACTTGCATCTTCAATTCTTTTCCTGATTAGTCAATAGGCAAACAAGGCTAAGACAACTAAAGGAGAGAAAAACAACTATCAACACCTTCTCCTGCCCCCATGGAAACCAGGAACATTTCAGCACAATGACAGTGGGCACAATGGAAACCCTTAAAAGAAGTGGCAAAGCAATGATCAAGTTCCTTTATTCAGGAGAAAACCTGAACAAATCCTAAGGTAAAAAGAAAAAAAATGAGGCTACAGATTGAAGGGATTATTTACAAATCTTGACTTTTTTTTAAGTATCGTAAGCCTTGTGGCCTTATCTCTAGGGGATAAAGGACCTTTCATTCATTGGTGAACAGCTGGAAGAACAGCTAGAATTCCTTCAAGTGATGGTGACTCCCAAATACAGAATAGTGGAACTACACTGAGATAACATAGGGCAAAGGGGGATGTTATTTTTTAGGAAGGGTGGTGCTGTGCCACAGAAGGACTGTCATAACAGGCAAGAGAGACAGCTCCTTGAAAGGATACAATACAAAAAAAGGCCTTTCCTGAAGCTTTAGGTAATAGCAGCAGAACTCTGTCCTCTAGTGAATCCCTTCTTTCCCAGTCACCAAACAGAGAGGAAAGGGCCATCATTGAAATGTGGCAGTCTCAGGACCAGGCCAGATAGCACTTCCAAAAGGACTGGTCAGATCTGCCAAAGCTACACCTGAAGACTGTGGGTGGCTGCTTGAGCTGGTTTGTTAGTTTTAAGAGGGACTCTGACTACCTGACTGGGTCCCTGTTACCCTAGCACCTTGCTGAATGTAGTAGTAATTTATCATAAAATAGGTCTAATGCTTGTGAAAGTTTCCAAGCATGGAGATTCCACAACTTCTCTAGTTAGCCCGCTCCAATCCTTACCACTCACATAGCCGGAAAGCTTAAATTTCCCCTCTTGCAGTATAAGCCCACTGCCCCCAGTCCTGTATCCTACAGCCACAGAGAAAAGTCCATCTCCAGCCTATCTATAATCACCTTTCAGGTATTTGAAGACCTAACAAATCCCCAACTCAGTCTTCTCTTCTCCAGGCTAAATAACCCTAGTTCTTTCAGCCTTTCTTCATAAGTCTTGCTTCCAAGGCCCCTAATCATTTTTGTTTCCCTGTGCTAGACTCTTTCCAAACTGTCCACATCTTTCGTGAAGTGTGGGGCCCAAAACTGGTAACAGTGCTCTAAGTGAGGCCTTACCAGGGCTGAATAGAGGGGAAGAATTACTTCCCTAGATTTGCAAGTGATGGTCCCAGAAGTACATTTCACATTGAACTGTTTGCTTGAAAGATTCTAAATCCCACTCTTAGCTGTCTAAAGTCTCATTCACATAAAGAGCAATTAGCCAGTTAATCATGTCTTAAATGATCAGCTGGCCTCACGTTCAATCAATTAATGATAAAAAGAGCAATAAGTTACAAAATTAGGAGTATATGTATGTGTACACAAAATATGTGTAATAACTTATAACACCAACACACTTACAGGCTGGGGATAACCCTCTCTGCAGCACTGTAGCAGAAAGTGACTCCAAGATGAACATGAGTCATCAATGTGATGAAGGGATCAGTAAAACTAACCACGCTTTATCATCCATTAGCAGGTGCATCACAAACAGGTTCAGGAAGGTGATACTACCCCTCTATGCAGCACTAGTGAGGCAGCAGCTGGAGTACTGTGTCTAGTTTTGAGCAATGTACTTTAAGAGGGATGTGGATAACCTTGAGAGGGTCCAGAGGAGGGCCACTTGTATGGTTAGGGGCCTGCAGGTAAGGTCCTACGAGGAGAGATTGAGGGACCTGAATCTCTTCAGCCTCCGCAAGAGAAGGCTGAGAGGTGATCTTGTGGCTGTCTACAAATTCATCAGAGGGGGATTGCAAAGAATAGGAGATGCTCTGTTTACCAGGGCGCCCCTTAGAGTAACTAGGAACAATGACCACAAACTGATTGCAAGTGGATTCAAGTTAGACATCAAGAAGAACTTCTTTACAGTAAGGGTTGCCAGAATCTGGCATAGGCTTCCAAGGGAGGTGGTGCTCTCCCCTACCTTGGGGGTCTTTAGGAGGAGACTGGACAAGCACCTGGGGCAGTGTTAATATCCATGAACCTATGCACTTTGTAGCTCCTTCCTTTTACACCATTAATTGAATGTGTGGCAAGTAGCTGGTGGTTAGGAGCCATCAGCTGATTGGAGCTCCCAGCTGGGGGGCAGGGGGCAGTCTGTGTACCCCCAAGGCCTGGGAGCTCCCAGCTGGTGTTGGCTCCCAGTTGCAGAAGCACATGCCCCCATGGCTGGGAGCCCAAGGAGCTGACAAGGCATCCGCTGCAGTCTCCTAGCTGCAGGGGTGCCTGGCAGCCTGCATCAGCTGTGGTCTTCCAACTACAGTAGTGTGTGGAGCACTGCAGTAGCTGGGAGATGGCATCAGCTATGGTATCCTAGCTGCAGGATGCATGGAGCACCCCCATCAGCTGTGGTCTCCCAGCCTTGGAGATGCAGCTGGGAGCTCTGTCATCTGAGGGGGCTCTCAGCCATAGGAGTTTCTACTTGTCGGTGGCTTCCTGCCAAGTGTGGCATGGCAGGAAGCTTGACTGTGTGGATCACACATCAGATCCTGTCACCCCTTTATGTGCATGTCTCGAAGGGCTTTAAGTCTCTCAAAAGAGCCTGCTCACCTAAATTCTTTTGTGGTATTAACCTGCCAAGGATATAGGGTGGGTTTATATTTTCTATGTTGTATTCTGTCCCAGCATGCACATCAGATAATGGTCCTGATCCTGTAATGGGCTCTGTGCCAATGCACTCATAGCAGATCCAGGGCTCTGCAACCCAAAATGCAAAAAAACCTCATCAGAATAGCTCCTGTAATTTCAGTTACATGGATTATGTGAATAATGAATGCTCTTGGGGTTAAGGGTTTGCAGAATCAGATCACAGAGAAATGATGAATGATACGCTTAGATTAAGGAGATGTAAAACCAAAGGGGAATTCAATTCTAAAATATGCCTTACCTTAAATAGTTATTAAATGTTCTTGGAATTCTAACTATCAGTCACTTGTACATCTGCTTACCTTTATGCATGAAGATGATCATAGTCACTCAAATGGTTAAAGCATACATGTTAGTAGTTTTAGAATAAAGCCATAGTATGAATATTTTAAAATTATGTTCTATCATATGAAACAAATTTTGAAAAGTAAAATTTGTGAGAAATCAGAGGTTTGTGCTCCCTCTACTGGATTTGCAGAAAGAATTAGTCCAAGTTCTTTCCAAGTGCTGTGTTGACATTATCATTGATACCAAATCACAATGGAGGATGATGTTTTATTTGTCAGAAGGCTTGGCATATATATTTTATGTGTACATTTTAAACTAATGAGTCCTATATAATTATTTGGCAATATCTTTCTAAAGGATAGATTGGTTAAAAATAAGATAATCCTACCATGAAAGCATGCTAACCAGTCATAAAAATAAACATAATTGTTAGTAGCTAATTTAGTCTGTGGCTTTTGAAAAAGAAGAGCGGTGATCTCTATTAAAAATGGACATGTATATGCCGCAGTCAAAGGGATGACTTCAGCTTATGAAAGCATAGCTCAGCTACCTGTTAACTACTAGCTCAAGGGCACCCTAGACTCATTTGTGGGCTAAGCTTATTGAACAGCTTCTTGGGTGCATTTTGGATCCTGTGCTGACCTGTGTGCTGCCATGACTACATTGCTGGCAGTACTTGAGCAAACTAGTTTAAAAGCCAATTCAATTATGCCTACACCAGCTATAGTCACATCTTTGGGTGCAATGTAGCTATGTCCCATTTCTGCCTCTTAGATGTCTTTCATTCAAATAAAGGAAAGTGTTTTTAAAAGTTTACAGACAGCTTCCAGCTGTGTAAATTTTAGAGTATAAATAACAATTAGTAATGATGAATAATAATGTATTAGATTTATTAACTACATAGAAATGTAACACAGCTGAAAATTAACAAACAAGAACCCTGTCCTTCCAGCATGTAAGCAATGCTATTCACATGAGCAGTCCCATTAAAATGAGCAAGGCTGCACATGAGTAGACCTATTAAAATTAATGAGGTTATACATGTGCTTACGAGAGTGTTCAAGGATGAGTCCATTAATATCAAATACACAGCTTTAATGTGCATGTGTAAATTTAAGAGCAAACATTAAGTCCTAAATGGCTTCTCTGAGAAAAACATTGAGATCTTCTGATGAAAGATGGTATATATCAGTCTAAAACAATGTGTAACATACCTTACTTAATAACAAATACAAAGCCAGATCTTTAGACTGGCTGGACAAGGGTTGTTCATCTACACTTCTGGAAAAAAGAGCTTTTGAGTGCATTCTGTCATGTCCGGTATCTGCAACACAGGCACCTCATATTTGAAAATTTGGTCTCTACCCCCACAAATAACTATTGAATATCTTTACAAATACAAAATATAAGGACAAAGAATCACATGCATCCAGTTCTTTACTAACTAGCTCTAAACTGGTATTTAGACATTGTCAGATTTAAATTTTTGTGAATATTTGATTTAAAGGATTTCTTAGGGTGATCTCTTTTATTGGATCAACTGCATTCCAAAACTCATGTAGCTATATCCCAACTATGATGATACCACCCACAAAAATCCTTGCCTCTTGCTACTTCCTGGACCATCACAGCTACAGTATCAGTCTAACACTAAATTACTTGATAAAATATAATATTAACGTGAAAATATTTTTAACCTTAATCTACTTTCCTTTTAATTTGTGATGGAAATTAATAACATCTTTCTAAGGATGTGAATCTTAGACCATTCTCCTCATCTGATTTTTTCAGAGGCAATGACTTATACTTGTATCATCAATTTTTTTTTGATTAGTGAAACTGAGACTCCAGCAATTTGTTTACCGGTTCCCACCAGATGAAATAGTGAAATACTATATAGTTACAGTTTTAGTAAGAATCTAGTAAGAATCTAGTATATACCAATACACCTCTCGCAAATCACTTCTTGGATATTTTCCCACCTGGAGGTTTTCCAATAAATAGTATGATTTTCTTCTAGGCCCTTGCCATTATGGATATGATGTGTGTCCTTTATTTTCTCATTCCTCATCTGATACCAAACTCCCACAATTCCCTGATTACTATATGCATGATACAGTAATAACAAATAAGTGCCCATGTGAAATTGCCCATTTCCAATGCTTAGTACATATTTTTCCCCCTAGTAAGTTGCCTGAGGAAAAACTGAGTTAATGTTCTCAACCAAATTATAATCAAGCCAAAACTACACTAATTAGTGCAATTTAAGTAAAAATAGCTGGAAACGCTCTAGAAACTTACCACTTAAATAATATCAACAAGTACCATTGCTGAATGCCTGGCTGGATGTGTCCTGTGAAATCCTATAGGCTGGGCAGGCATTTCTCCATCCGTTACAACAGGAGATGCAGGCTCTCAGCAATATCCAGGATTTTACCTTAAGTGATAAAGGGATTACTGTTAATTTAATCAATGGGAGTAGGCAGTAACTTAAGTAGGAGTGGCCAAGTGGGACACAGGAGATGGGTGCTGACTATGGGGGGGAGCACCAGACTGGCGGCAGGCAGCTTAAAGTGACCAAAACCTGCTGCTGAATGATTTTATATTGTTTCAAGCATGGGACTCTGTGGGAGCTCAGAGGGGGAGAAAGGTGGGCAGGCAAGAGTTGTCACCCTGGCTCCTGGCCACCTATTTCAGGCAGCCAGCCCTGGAAGCTGCTTGGAGCCTCAAGTCCTCTTGCCTCCACCCCCTGGCTGTTGACCACCTTCCCCTGGCTAGCACAGCTGGAGCTTATAGCTGCCAGGGCACAAACCCTAGCAGGTATACCTCTGCAAGCAGGAGCTGCAAGCAGAGTAACTAGGTACTTTATAAAGGCCACATCAGAGTTAGAAAAGGATAGGCTACCAACGACCCACTCCTTTATACTGAAAACAGCAGGACCTACTTGATTTCTCTTAAGGCACAATCCAGTTCCCATTTAAGGCAGGCACTCCCAGGCATCCCATTGCTTTCAGTGGCAGCTGGATCTGGCCTTTACTCAAACTGGCTTGCACTGAGTACATGACATTGATTCCAAATAGACCTTGAACACACATCTGTACTTGAGAAATCATTGGGCCCTTAAAATCTCTTTAAGTCCATGGGACTTGAAGCACAGGCTTAATGTTAAGAGTATGCCAAATGATGTCCTGAATGGGGATGCTGTCCTGAACTGAGTCCCAGACAATTTGCCTACTTTCACTGTGAGCTGCATTTTGTTTTGAAATAACAGAATCTGAAGTACATGCTAAAGTCCCTGAATTATTTTTTGCTTCCAGACAAATGATAGATATTACAAATCCTTATTTAAAGGCATGCTTATTTTAAAACAGAAGACTAAAGTATAGGAATTGCTGGGTGTTGAGTCTGTTAATTCTACACTCATTATGAGAGAGGAAGTATGGGCCCAAATATATCAGTTTTACTTTGAAGGACTTAACAAAAAATCGTAGGCCTTAAAGAAGCTTATTTCTCTTAGAGATGATTTTTATAGTGTCTGACACCAGTGTAAAGCAGAGGGAACTCCCTTACTATGCAGTGAAATGCCTGATTACACATTTGGCAGTAAGTAAACTCCTCTGCACTAGTGAGTTGCTTGTTAGTCACTATGTAAAATCCAGAGTCCAGAACAACATAGCTAAACCTCCCACAGAAAAAAGGAAGGAGATTATAAGACAACAGCAGCAGAATGATCTGTTCCCTTGTATGTGGTGGGGGGGGAATCTGCAAAGTACTCACTTCTCCCAAGAAGCCATGAATGCTAACTCACGTTGCTGTTAATGCTGTTAAACACCCAGGCATTTAAAAAGAAAAAGTCCTCCTGCTCTTCCAAGAAACAAGGACTTTTGCAAACCAACTGCATGTTTGGAATAAGTTAGATAAGTTTTCAAATGCCAAGCATGCTCTTGTTACATCATGCTGTCATCAGGACAGGTAGTTTTAGTATCCCTGACTGTGAAGCAAGGCAGAATCATAGGGCTCCTACAGACTTGCAGTGAGGCTGCTCCAATGTGCTGTAAATCCAGCGCATCAAAGCAGATTTGATTAATCAAGTCTGCTGAAACGTGAAAATGAATACAATCCAGCAGCCTCCAGTGTCATGTGTATCAGCGTCCCTGTGCTGAAAACTGGTGGCGGAGCATTTTAAACTAAAATTAATTGGATGAGCTTTACTCAGGGGCAGCCTGGGATCATGATCAAATAGAAAACCAGGTGTCTTGTGAACCTGTGTGATACTGGGGTTGGGACCAGCAACCAGCTGATTGTCACTCTCAGCCCTATTACTGCATTGAAGTGAGTTTGATACTGATAGTCAGCTGATTGCATCCCAGCCCCAGGACAGCACTGGGGCCCATCCCAGAGCCCCACCATGCAGTTGGCATTAGGCTGCAGAGCAGGGGCCCTGCCACACATTGTCACAATGCAAGCCAGCCACAAAATTATTCCATGTATTCTGTGGAATAATCCCATGTCTTATTTCCTAATTTATTGTGCCATTAATTGCCTGCACTGCACATGTGGCTGGGTTACAATTTAAGACACTATTAACTGCTTAATCTCATCTTTGAAAACTCCTGGTGCTCTGGTGTAGTGCCCGAAGACTGGAAGAAGGCCAATGTGGTGCCGATCTTCAAGAAAGGGAGGAGAGTGGATCCGGCTAACTAC
>NW_017728949.1:69854558-69860767 GCF_001723895.1 Crocodylus porosus
AGCACCTACATTGAACACCTTCAAGAGTAAATTGGATGCTTATCTTGCTGGGATCCTATGACCCCAGATGACTTCCTGCCCTTTGGGCAGGGGGCTGGACTCGATGATCTCCCGAGGTCCCTTCCAGCCCTGATGTCTATGAAATCTATGAAATCTTAAGTGTAACATCTACCAGAAGCCTAAGTCACATAGACAAGTCCTTAAGTTACCACAGGCAAAGGCACCCAAAGAAGCTTCAATTTACTAAATGAATTAAGCTAACTTGCATTAAGGTTTATTTAATGGTGAATGAGACTGTCAACACAGGGCTTAATGGAATTTAACTAATCCACTGAAAAGTTAATCCAAATGCTCTTTTCTGAGGATCCATTGTAAATACTTGCCAAAAGATGAGAGTCAAGATCTGGTGCTACTTCTGCTTTGAGGGAAAGAACTGGATTTCTTTGTACGTAGTTTGACAAATGCATTACAGTATAAAATACTGCAAAATCTGCCTGTTGCTAGTGCCAGTACTTGATCTGACATAATAAAGAGACCTTGTTTCTTTTTTAGTGACTGCCTCTAAAATGTCAAATGATATTGATGCAAGCCTGATGTTCTAGAGAATTAAGGTCTGATGACAAAGACATAAATACAAAGGCAAAAATCATATTTTTTCTGCTTGTGCTTCTTCAAAGCATTTCTCACAGCTCTTCCCCTAGATAACTTAGGGCTCCTACATGCTGTCAACCACCTTTTTATCTATGGCTTTCACCAAATGCCAGGACTGTAATATGTAAGAACCAGAATAAAATTAGTATAGCGATGGGTGCATTTCTAATATGAGTATCTACTTTGCCTTCTGCCTGACTTCAGAGTAACCCAGCTATCTACCTCTATCTCTCTGCATTAGTAATGTTATAAATGAACATACTGTCTTTGTGTTTTATACTTATTAAATATTTAAACTAAAGTAGTGGCTGAAATCTAGTACCATTGTTCATAGCACCGTACCAACACATGGGGTGCATCTCCACATGAATATAAATGTGATACAATAAACGGTTTTATTGCAGTGCCCTGCACTATAGCACCCTTGTGCCCCAGCCAGCCCCAGTCACTGTCTAGTCGTGTGTTGTGGCAGAATAAATAACTGCAAGAACGCTACTTGCATTAGGCAGTACTATCCTATTGGTGATTTGATTAGTTTACTCCAGCCTAATAGTACCACTCATGTAGACAAGTGAGGCTTTACTTTGGAGCTAATTAAGCAACTTGATAGCAAGCGTCTCATGTAGATGCATCCATGCAGTGATAAAAACCCAGCCAAGAAGTCACCAAATTCCAAAAGATTCACAGAATCTACTTCTCATGAGTTGAACACCAAATGACAATATATTTCAGCAATTCTGGATTATCCACTCGCATGCAGCTTTTGTAAATGAAAATTATACCTTATCTCAACTATAACTGTTCTTAAACTACTTAAGTTGTCCTCCTTCCAGCAATTATTCAAAATCCACTTGCAGTGCAGCCAGGAACATTGTTACTACCCAGGAAGCTGAAACTTAAAATAATATTTTGCCTCCCCCAAATTTTATATTAGTACAGATGATAGTCTGACTACAGTATCCAAGTCAACATTAAAGCTGGAAACCATCATTTATTACTAATCTATAGTAGCAAAGTATCACTTGCAAATAAAGCTTGATTTCCCTAAATAGGAGACTGATCATGATAGCCTTAGTAACATTCATTTTTAAACTAAAATCAAAGTGCACACTAGTTTGTTTGGATGGTTTATTCCATTTTGTTAAGAGATAATTTTAAAGGTTTAGTATAAAAAGAAGATGAACTATTTGGACTAGAGTGAACTAAAGGGTTTATATTAGATTTATAGAGAGAAGACCAATATTTTCAAAAATCATATAAAGAAAAAAATCGACCAAATATTCCATCATATTCCATTTATACATCCAACCTGCTAGAGAGAGATTGAACTGGCAAAGGACACCCGGTCTAGTTCTCAAATGTTCATTTCCCTCCTTGCTACCAAGCATATTCCTTAATCTATAATAACTAGAACTGAAGTCTTCTGTCTTCCATCATGGGGTTAGCAACTGATCTAATCAACTTATTCATATTTCTTGCTGAACCATTTTTTCTTTTGCCTTTCACTTTTAAATCCCCTATTGACTTGAATTAATCTTTAACAGGGTTTGTAGGCCAGGGAACTCACTGAGTTTTGAAAACAAGCTTTTCCAGTTCACTAAATGGCTTCTTCCTAGTCCATCTTCAACAAATTTCAGAAAGGTTAGATACTGGGTGACAAATGTAACTGACTGTCATCAAATAGAAACACTAGAATAGATCAAAAGAAAGAAGGTTGGAGCACAAACCTGTGCCTGAGCAGAAGTTTCAATTCAAGTGAAAACCCCTTTTTGGAAAAATGGTGTATTTTTGTACAGGGATATTAACCACAGAACTGCCACTGGAATTAAGAGATGTGGTGCGCATAAATTCATCTGTAGAAAGTTGATTGTGAAAAGTTGATTTTCTTATATAAGCTCTTCCCCCACCTCCCCAAGAGCTATGTTCTCAAGACACAAAATCATTGTTTTAATGAATGGAATATATTACATAACTGTATAAACTGGTAACTAGATCCTTATGACTTGAGTTGTGTACAGTGTGAAGCCACGTAAACAATGGATTATTTAACAATATACGGTTCCTCATCTGTAAGTCAGCAGTCAGTTTGACAATGGTATAAATATCAGCAGAGAGCCTGTGGTATACAGTGACTCATGTTGTGAATCTAATGCAACTTTTAAGGCTCACTGAGAGAAAATGCAATAAGGTCATGAGAGATCACGTTGTGAAATTACAACATTTCAGGTTGCTGCAGTTTCTTGTGGAATTTTTGCATGCATACAAAAACAAGTCACTATATTCTGCCCTTTCCTAACTATGTTGAAGTGGGAAAGAGTTTCTGATTTCATGACATGCTATATATCAGTTATGTAGAAACTGAGCCAACTATTGAAATAAAAGCATAGCATTTAGCCAAGCAAGTTTACTTGGCTAAAAATGAAAGATCAGACACAAAAGAAAGACCATTTCCATGCAGTGGAAAATATACAACTGAAGGATCATTACCTGAAAAATAGCATTCTATGAAGTATTAACAGGAATGTCACTTGTAAGAAGTGTTTTTTCTGCTCTATTCAGCAATTAGGCCTCACCTGGAGTCCTATTTCCAGTTTTGGGGACCACATTTCAAGAAAGAAATGGGAAAACTGGAAAGCGTCCAAAGGAAAGTAAGAAAAATTATTTGAGGTCTAGAAACATGACATATGTGGAAAGGTTGGAAGATGGAACAAGGTCTTATGTGAGACTCCATATATAAATAAAAACAGGATATAGGAGAAAGTATCAGGTAGTCAACATTGTCACAGTCCACAAAGGCAGCAGTTCTAGCAGGTAGAGCTGGGAGTGGACCAGGGGTTTCAGAGATAAGCCACAGGTTGGAGTAGCAGAGGGCAAAGCTGGGGGTGCTAGTCAGGGGACCTAGTTACATAGGCTGCAGGGCAGAAGCCTTACAAACAGGAAGGACCTGAACAGTAAAAACCTGGTAAGTGGAAGAGCTCAGGCAGCAGAGTCATTATCACAGGTGAAGCACAGAGATTAGTATCAGGTAGATTATGCTAGGCCAATAAGTCTTTGTCTATGTTAAATCCCTGCTTTTCAGTGTCCAACAGGCTACAGGATTTTTGTTCCCACTGATTTTTTGAAGTAATTTTGTAAATTTCCCTTCAGCATGAGAACAGTGGGGTCAGACAGGGAGACAGGGAGTTCGGGGCACGGGGTTCGGTGAAAAATATTCTCCTACCTGTATTCTAATGTCTTTGTCCCTTATTTATTTTTAAATGATAGTTCATAATAATACATAGTATTTGCCTGGTTTCACCGACATAGTCCTCATAAGGGCATTTGGTGCATGGGATGGGATGGGATGGACATGCACATGATCCATGGATTTTGGTGGTTTTGTTGTGGGAGTATTGATACCTGTGGCAGTAGAGATGAATTGACAGTCTTACATTTATTCTTAAGGCATTTATTCTAAGGGTCTCATTGAGTGCCTGTTGATCCACAGGGAGTTTGCTACTTATGCGTTAGGCAAGGATAGAGGGCTGTCTGAAGGCCTGGAACAAAGGAGTTGGAGAGTTCTTTCAAGGTCTGGTCTTTTTTTGAGTATAGGATTTAATTGTTTAATGATCCACCTTATTGGCCCAAGTATAGGGTGGTAAGAACAAACAAGGAGTGTGCAGCCAGTGGGGGGGTTCTTCTTGTACTGTAGCAGGTTGCTACAGAATATTTGGGTGGCTCTTTCAAAGATATGGTTTACGTCTCAGCTGGAGTAACCTTGCTGGGCAAAGGCAGTTTTCAGTTTTGTGAGATGGGTGTCATGAGTATTCTCCTCAGAGTAGATGCAATGGTGTCTAAAGGCTTGGCTGCAGGTTATCACTTTTTGGTGTGTTTGAGATGATTCTGGGTTTTGTGGACCTAAGTTTAGTGGTCTTAGTTTTTGTATTTGGTGGTCTGTAGGGTGCATTTACAGTTTCTACTGCATATATGGGAAATCTCATTCAATTTGGGACTGACAGGCAGCATGTCTCCACAACGAACAATGCAATATAGCTGTGATGAAAGTGCCTGCTGAATATCTGCATTTTATATAGACCTATTCTCTAGGTAGAAGCATGGAACATTCATAGTACTATAGCAAGAATATCACACTTACTGATTGGAGCAGGACTGTTCAACATTTAAGTCCCCAGGGGCCACACACCATGAGGGACACACTGCACAGGCCACACAAAGTGAGTCATCTTGCTGTGCAGGTAATCCACCCTGCTGCTTCATTCAAACTCCCCCCCGCACGGCTACACTATGTGCAGCTACATGAGTGCAATTCCCCACATTCTCTTGCTGCAACACACACCATCACTGGCATCCCTCCATCCCATCACTGCACTGAGAGCCCCTCCACTGGTGCCCTGATCTCCCCTCCAACACCCAGCATGACCCAACCTCATCCTCAGCTCCCTGCACTGCACCATGCTGCCCACCCCCTGGGCAGACAGAGAAGGGAGGGGGAGCCCAGAGACTCTGGCAACAAAGGCAGGGGAACAGTGGCTGACTTGCAAACTGCATGCGGCCTATGGGCCGCCAGCTGGACAGCCCTGGATTAAGGAGATCCCCAATTCACAGCAATATTGTGTGTATTTTTCCATTAACCAAGCCACCTTATATTTGGGTCTGGTTACTGGGTGTGTTAACGCTGCAAGTAGCAGACTGCAAACGCTTTCTATAATGCAAAGCATAACCAGTGATTAAAGAGGCACTAAATGGAGCAATGGAGGGGCAGAGTAAGTAGAATGATATGGCTCACTATATATGCTAGGAATATATAAACAGAAATATTTGAGCTGAAGAGAGGCCCTGTTGCTACTAAAAAGGATGCAGTTTTTCTGCATGCAGTTAATCCATTTCCTGCCAATATACTCCCACACTACACCAGCTTTTTAGTGTATCCTTATGTTACCAGTGTCAGAGAGGACAGAATAGCATCAGCAGGCCTGAACAGAGGTTTATTTCCATGCGTATTAAACCAGCTTGAGCACCAGTTCTCAGGTGTTTGTTATCACCTATTCCACAGCTGTAGAATTTACCATGGAAATCCCCCCCTCCTCCCGCTTAGTAATTCAACTCAGAATCTCAGCATTCATTTGTCACAATAAATAAGCCTCTAGGCCTTATGATTATGAAGGAAGCACTAATCAAATAAAATCAATGCAATAAAGCCAGTACGTGGTCTGGAAAGCACCCAAAATGGCAGCTTTGAGAGGTGTGAACTGCCCCATTCATCTCAATCACCACTGCATGGACCTTGCAATTCAGCAAGTAGAGAACTGTGCAATTCAACACCTTTACTTCCTTTTTGACATTTTGCTGCTGCCTCGTGGCTAATATTTTCTTTTCATCTTCCTAGCTGGCTGGGGCTTGCAGCTGCTACTTCTGTTCAGCTTTCTTAACTAGGTAAAGTTCATACTGGCTACGGGGGACGACCTAATCGTTGACCTAGTGATTGATGGGAAGTTGGGTGACAGCGACCACGAGCTGATCACCTTCACCATCCGCCGTAAAGCTGGCAAGTCAGTCAG
>NW_017728949.1:69860867-69899715 GCF_001723895.1 Crocodylus porosus
TCCTATGAACCCAGCTGACTTCCTGCCCTTTGGGCAGGGGGCTGGACTCGATGATCTCCCGAGGTCCCTTCCAGCCCTAATGTCTATGAAATAAATCTATGATTGCAGTGTGATCATTTGAAAAGTGATACTGTTCAGTGACAATCTGTAGGAGGTGCATGGGGGTGCATCCCTGACTGGTCATGCTGTAGCCGCTTCTGGGAGCCACTGTGGGGGGGAGGGCAGGGGACTAAGGTGGCACCAGTCGCCCATGATACTGTTCATTTGCCTACAGTATGATCCTTTGAAAAGTTCATTTGAAAAGTGATACTGTGCTAAGAAAAGCCTTCATGTGGTTGAAGTGATAAATCTGGAGTCTAGTTTACACTTAGGCTAGGGACAGAAGTTACACATAAACCGATATAAGTGATGGGAAACCAGTTTAAACCTGTAACAGAACAGAAGTTCAGGCACATAAGCCAATTTCAAAATAGCCAAACCTGGTTTAAGATAAGCCTGGATGGATGTAGTATCATACTTAACAAATTTGGGTTAAACCGGTCTATGAAAATTCTGTCCCAAATCCCTACCCCCCGACTCATGTCCCGCTCCCCCACCATCCCAGGATGCATTGTGTCCTTTGATAGCCCCCCTAGCAGGGCAGGTGGGATAGCCTCAGCAGTGCTGTCTGCCCCAGCTGAGTTGGGGCTGGCCCCTGATACATGGTTGTCACAGAGCTGAGGCAGCAATGCCTCTACTCCCCAGCCTGGTCCTTCCTGCATCTATCAGCCCTGCAAGGCAGCAGGGTGGGAAGAAGGGGAACAGAAACCCCAACCCTGGCTCCTGTCAGCCCTGTGGGGCAGTAGGTGGGGGGGGGAACAGAGCCCCCCCAGCCCTGGTCTGTGAGGATTGCCCCTCCCCCTCCTAGAACAAGCCGAGTCACTGATCCACTGGGGGGAGAAGGAACAGAGTCTCCCCTCCTGGGTCTGGGGCTGGCCCTGAGCTGTGCATCTGCCCACATGGAGGGAGGGGAGCCCCAGCCGCTGGGGTTTTCCTTCAGCTGGCCCAGGTTCCCTCAAGCCCCAGCCTGCCTAGCTGCAGAAGGGTGATCCCACACTCCCTGTGTGGTCAGGACAGTGTGAGTTACTGACATACAGTGGGAGAGGGGACAGGGGAATGAAGTCCCCCACCCTCCTCATCCCTCCCCAAGCTGGAGTCTTCCTAGCATGGGGGGAGCAGGCCCTGGGGAAGTCCCAACCTCACATGGCCAGGCTGGCTCCATAGAAAGAAAGATTGAGCCCCAGTGGCAGGTCTGCCTGGCACATCTTGTCAACTGCTGCTGGTACCGGGCTCCAGCAGGATGTGCCTTGCAGACCAGGGGGCTTGCATAAGGCAGTGGGGACAAGAGACCTTCACAGAGGGCAGGATCAGGTCCCACTGCCTGGAACAAGCCCCTAGGGCAGCCTGGCACAGCTTGCTGGCTGTCACTGATGCTAGACCCCAGTGGGGCATGCCAGGCAGCCTGTGGGACTTGCACTAGGCAGCAGGGCCTGATCCTGCCCTCTTGGGAGTGCTCCCATCCCTATTACCTGGTGCAAGGCCCCTGGGCTGCCTAGCAAATCCCACCAGAGCTCAGCAAGACGCACCGGGCAGCTCTGGGGGCTTGTGTCAGGCTGCAGGGCCTGATATTTCTTTCTGTGGAGAAGGAAAGAGAAAATACTGCAGTGCCTGGCACCCCCATCTGGAAAGACCCCAGCTGCTGGAGCCAAAACTGAGGTGAAGGGGCCTATCTAGGAGCTACAGCTGTGAGTTGCCACTGATTGCTAGAAAATGATTCAGAGGTTTGTTTTTAGGAACTGGCTTGTAGATGGAGTTGATATTCATTAGAACAATGATCCAAGGGAACAGCAAGGGTTAACTGGCTTCTAAAAGCCTGTTTGTGACAGTTTCCTTCAAGGCCCACTGTGTCTGAAGCCAGAAGACAAACAGGCTGGGAAATTAAAGATGTATTGTACTGCTCCCTGGAAACCAATAACAAAGATAAGGGACTCTGCAGCGTTGGCTAGGTCACAATGACCCCTTGATTTTCTGATTTTGGTGGATGGACCAAATTAGGAGGCCGGAGTTGCCCAAATTAAGGCACCGGTAAATGACCAAATTAAGATGTATGCATGTGATGGGTTTGTTGAAACAAAGGAATATGCTGACAGAACAGAACATGGACAATATGTTGATCACATGGAAACCAATCAATGGTACTCAGAAATGAAGTCATCAGAGGTGAAAAAATACAAAAGGAGGGGCTTCAGAGCAACAAAAAAGGTTCCCAAGGCCACCATTGATGGAGGGAACACCACCAACCCATCTCACCCATCCCTCCCAAGGCTTAAGATAAGCAGGGGAACGAGCAGGGGGCCGGAGACAAGATCTTGGAAATGAGCTGAAGACATTCCCCTGCTCTCTCCAGCCTTCTTCTTGTTCTCTGCTACTACCACTGAGTGTGTGGGGGCTGGGAGAGCCAGCAGGGAGCTAGGGGAACAAACCGGGAGCGGGGAGAACAAATGGGGGGTGGGGAGAATGAACAGGGGGTGTGGAGAATGAATGGGGAATTGGGGAAGGTCCTTCCTCCCCTCCTCCAGCCCAACCCGCGACTTACCTGGCAGAAGCCGGGTCCAGATCTCTGCAGCTTGCACCGCTGCCTGCCCGGCTCCAAATCTGCAGTGGGGGGAATAGTTTTATGCTCTTGACGTGCCTCTTGGAGCATCTCAAACCCCTTTGCAAGAAGCACATGCGGGCTCACCTGGACACGCCCAGGGGGTTATTTTGTTTGCTTTGCCTGTATTATACTTACCTGCTATCACTGTGTATCAATAAAAACTGCCTATTATAGAATGGAAGAAGTTGTGGTTGTTCTGAGGGTTTGCGTCTGCCTGAAACAAGGTATCAGGGCTGGGTCATAAATCCAGTGCCAACAGTCACTACAGGGCTGGTGAGTCAGGGCAGGCTTCTAGGCCTGCTCTAAGTGGCAGAGTGTGAGAGATGGGCTGGGGGAAGCAGGGGGGGTAGGGAGAGGGAACATGAAGCTAGGAGGCAGAGAGTTAATGGGATGGGGGTGGGTAATGAAATGGGAGATGCAAAGGAAATGCAGGTGGGGGAAGGGTGGTGAAGTAAAGGAAGTTAACCACTGAAGGATGAAGTAAAGAGAAGTATAAAAAAAATGTAAAAAAAAAAAAAGAGGAAGTAAATTAAAGAAAGTATCATGTTTTAATACTCTGGAATTTGGGATTGAATTGTTGGGAGTGCTGATTATGCTTCCTGGAGTGGCTGGGAGATGGTAGCGGTGAGGGAAGATGCTTTTTGGGGGAGCTGCTGCCCCTGCCCAGGAAAGAAGCCCCAGCTCATAGGGAACCAATCTAGCCCCCTACCTTGTTCCTCCTCCCACCCCCAGCAGACCCCAGTCCTGCACCTGTCTCTGCCCTGTGACCTGACTAATTGGCATGTGCTCTGCAGGCTGCTTGCAAGGAGTTACACCCCTGAGGGTGGGAAGGTCACACACCCAGTGGGCAGGAGGGGGAATTGGCTTTGTGCCAGAACCACCCTCTAAGAAGCTTGTCCACACAGAACAGAAGGGTGAAAGAAGGGACACTGCATCCCTAGGATGCTGGAGGACTGTAACTTGGGCAGCTCAGCTGTGGGGAGTGGCCACATATTAATGGAACACAAGGTGGGTAACATGGCTCAGAGATAACCCTGCCCTGGAGTGGTGTAACTTTCAGCCACCTAAAGTGTGCTTATAACTAGTTGCAGGTGTTAATGGGTGGACAATCCAGGAGTTAAGAGCTCCAGGAGCTGCTTAAAAATCAATGTGTAACAAGGCTCTAAGTCTCCAGAGTAAAAGTGGAGGAACAGTAATCCTTTATAACAGCAGGATTACTAACAGATGGGGTTTCCCCACTAGTTTTGGCTCAAATTTTGTTTCCTCTCTATTCTGTGTTGCCGGCTTTCTTTAGAGACTGTAGTGCATTTGGGAAACTTTCAGCATAACATCTATTATGTAATTTTATTATCAGTCAGAAATGGACTGGAAACCTATTGGTAATGTCTGATGTGTCATATATAATGGGTGCTCAAGTCTTATGGTTGTAAACAGAAGAAAAATTATGATTCCAGCTGGGCTTGTAGCTGGTGGTTTACCGAATATGCCAATTAGATGTGTAGAACAGTTTATGAAGATTGCCTCTGGTTACAATAAAGTGTTAGTAGGGATACATAAACCCTAACACCTAATCTTGAAGCTTCTTTGCATATAGCACTGGAGGTGTTAATTACAGTCTTATTAAAATAGCTTCTGCAATGCCTATGTACAACACCTCATTTTTCTTGCTTGTTATTAGTAGTCTGACCTCTGAAAAGTAGTTTAGAGATTTATAGTGATTATATAGCTGGGCTGGAATTTTTTATGTACAATATCTAGTAGGAAGATTGGCAAATTAAAAAAAATCACATTTAATTACAAAAGGAGTCCTTTTACTTTATGACTATTCCTATGAGACACCAAGCTAAAAGACTGTGCATGCAAGTTACATATCCTGTTATTAGAAAAAAAGTGTTAAAATAATTTTGCAACATGAACCTTAAAGAATTAACTACCAGAAAATAAAGCTATTCAGAGGTTCAGGGGAGCTGATTTTTGATTTTCAAGTTGCATATAAAGCTACAAGGTGTTTAATTCACGTGATTTGATTTTACAAGACTGTGTTGTTGTCTTAAATATCCACTCACTTTTGAAGTGCTTTATTTCATGTTGGCATTCATCAGGATTTATACTAAATCCATGTCAATTTCACAACCAATTTTTTTCTACCTCATGGAAATCAACACAAAATACGTTTAAAGCTCGCTTAGTTGGTTTTCACATTGTGAAGCAGGTAGGGTCAGCATTGCTTGCCTGTCACCTTCTCCCAGCCTTCCTATATCTCCCTCTTCTTGCCTGCCACCACTTTGATGTTGTTAGTTGTTGGGAACTGAGAGAGTACTCAGACCAGTCGTGGCTCTGTAGGTAGCCTGGCCTATTCAATCAGACCAGCTGCCCTACTGAGTCTTTTTTGCATGCCGATGCAGAAGTTCCCTGTTATGGGGTTGTCCTTATGGGTTTCTAAGGATTTGTTAGGGCTCCAGCTATCAAAGCCTAGGCTCCTTTTTCTCTCTGGCTCTGCACACCTCAGTCCTCAGACTCTGGGTTACAGAATGAGACTTAACAGCCATTTCCCCCCCTTTGGAGTTCCATCTTGGTGTGCTAGACTGAGTCTGCCCCTCAGCTTGAGATTGTGTTACCTCTCGGCTCTGTGTTCTTAGGGAACCCTTGCACACTCACAAAGAACTCTCCACCTCCCTGCCTCTGCCTGAACAAGAACTGGTTAGAGGAAGGACTTACAAAAGACAAGGAAGATGCAGTGGGAGATGCACCTAAAGCCCTCCAGACAGGGGTGATAAGAGTGAAGCAACTCCCCTGGTCTCATTTGCATTCAAGATGGAACCAGATGGCAACTCATTTACATGGGAGATGGGGCAGGCATGCACCTTCACTAGCGTTCAGGATAGAGAACAGAGATTCCAAGGCAAGGACTGCACTGAATTCTGGGATCAGAAAAGAAGGGGAGCACTGCATAATGAGGAATCCTTGCTCCAAATGCTAATCAAGCCACATCTACAAACACCTAGCTCAGCATTTATCAGACCAATTCTAGTAATTCCTCTACTGGTATCCAAAACACTGAATCTGTCTGTCTGTATTGTGAGCCCCCTCAGAGTAATGCCACCCACAGCCAGGAGTGATCAGTTCCTATTATCCAGCCATTGTTTACCCCTAACCAAACCTAGTGTTTGCCCTTGAGCCATTGTTAGCTCTCTACAAAACCCCTACCCAAGCTCAAGTTCCTGTCCTGGTGCTTGGATCCAGACACTGCACCACTTCCACACCTTTTCTGCCTGGAATCCCTCCATTAATTGTGCTCAGACCTCTGCCTGTCAGCCAGCTCCAACAACACCTGGGAACCTCGACTGGTTCAAGCGTCGCTCAGTGGTGAGATCCCAACTCTTTCTATCTCTCTCTCTCTCTCATTGACTCCAGGAACCTGACTTTTATTCTCCTACTCCAGGCATAGCTTTTTAAACCTGACTTTTGCTAATCAAACTCAAACTAGACTTCCCCCACAATCTAATTAAAACTATGTGATATTGTAACTGTTTGTCTCTCTCTTGTATGGCTATTATTACTGGTATCATCATAAATTCATATACCTGGCAATAAATAACTTTTATGGTCAAGCTGATTGCTATACTTTCTCTCTGAACCTCACCTACTCTTTCCTCCCTTTGACCTCCCAATTTGCTCTGCAGCAACATTTCTTTTACCAAAGCTAAAGATCCTTGTAATGCCCAAAACCACAGTGGGGTCTGCTCATCAAGGGGGTTACTACTAGGACCATTGTAACAAGAGATTGTGATGTGCTGAGTTTTGAGGCACATGAGGGGATCAGCTGAAAGTGCTGATCAGACCTAGCCTGCTCAGATGTACTCTGTTAGCATGTGTGTACGTGGGTCTAACTGCATTTATTATTGTCCTGCTGAAATAAAGGATGAACTGAGTTCAAGGCACATGAGGGTGTCAGCCTATCGATGCTGAATAGTCCGGACTGATTCAGATGTGCTCTGTCAACCCATCTGTTTGTGTCTGACTGCATTTTATTGTTGCCCTGATGAACTGAGTTCAAGGCATATAAGGGTTATTTAGCATTGACAGGAGTGTAGCCTGTCAATGCTAAATAACCCGGCCTGGCTCAGGCATGTCCTGTTGATCTGTGTGTGTACGTGCATACATGTGTTTGACTGATTCAGTGGTCAGAGGAACCCAGCCCGACTGAAACTGAGTCCTGCAAGATAGCTCCATTGAGGGTGAGGACTTGCAGAAGGGAGAGATACAGCTCCATGTAGAAATGCAAGTAACACAAGCAGCACATTGATAGAATTACAGATACCACCAGAAACATACCCGTAATAAATGAGCACACCCCAAAGTGACAGGCAAAATTGGCAACAGTTGGCTCCCAACCCCTATAACAAAAAAAAAAGGGGGTGGGGGAGAGGGGGGCACTCCTGCACCCTGTTCACAGCCTCCTCTGCCCCTATATCCACAACTTGGTCCTACAGTCTGTTGGTGTTACTGGGCATAATTTTAGGTAATTTAGAGAAATGAAAAATTACAAGTGTTAATGAAGTTTCTTTATTTTAGGCTTAGGCGAGCCAGGGCTTCCCCACCTTTCCCAACTTTTGTAACCCTTTTTTTGACTTTTGTAATTTTTTGTAATATTAGAAAATAGGATGAGTAGTAAGTTAAAACTGTTATTTGTATGAATAACAAGAATGTAAGGGCACTGCTTAGAGTGAGAAGGGAGGAGGGAAAGGGGGGACAACTAGTAAAAAACTATTGTAAAAAATGACTAGGATATAAATATATATTGTTGCAGGGCTAGGGGCACGAAATTTGAAACCATACAGTCTCCCTGCGCCTTTTACTTGAGCTCAAATAAACTCTATCTACTTCTCCCCCCAGTGTGTTTATTTGGCGCGATGCACACTGGGCAATGAACCCAATTGTTGCCTCCCTCGGGCACCTTGTGCCGGCAACAGTTTTTGGCGCCCAATGTGGGGCTCGAGGCTAACATTTCGCCTTGCCCGGATCCCTCCTGGGGTCGATGACTTGCGGCAACAACCGACGCCCAGTGCGCACCGGTGGTTTCATTGGGGGCCTCGGCGAAGACATGGTTTGATCGACCCCAGAGGGCACAATGGTGCAACGCGCTCAAATAGTGGAGAAGCGATCGTGGGCAACAGTATAGAACTGGTCCCTTGGACAAGGTAGGATAAGCTCAGCAGTCTGAGCATTGCCTGTTAAGACCTGGGGACGCCCAGTGTCTCCCTGGAGTATGGGGCAGGGACAGAGTACAGTTGACAGAGCACGGTGTACACCCTTAGAATGCGTTCTGACTAATTGAAAACTGTTTAAGTCAGATCTAATAACTAAAAATAATCTTAAAAGGTACTGTACAGTGGAATGGCCTCAATATCAACTGAAGGATCAGGAAAGGTGGCCTCCGGAAGGGTCAATTAACTATAATACAATCCTCCAATTACTCCTGTTTTGTCAGTGGACGGGTAAGTGGAATGAACATTTGTATGCACAATTGTTTATGGCTTTACGAAATAAGACAGATATTTTGCAGAAGTGTAATTTGACTCCGACAGGATCGGTAGTTGTCAGTGTTGAGCCTCAGCATTCCCCCCCAACCACTGTAATGCCAGAGCCGGCGTCCCCTTCGGCTTTAACACCTCCACCATATAAAGATCAGATGCCCCTGGGTCCAGAGATTCCTCCCTCAGTGGAATTTTATCCTTTACTTACTGAAACTGTAATAGCCCAGCCCGGGGCAGATGGGTGTGCAGCCCAGACCATGCAAGTATACACCCATGTACCTTTTAATCCGGTGGACCCGGCGACTTTTAAGGCACAGGCTGGAGAATTTTCAACTAACCCGAGTAAGTTTGTCTCTGTCTTTAAGGGATGTTTAAGCTAGTCACAAGCCTGACTGAAACGATTATAATATTCTTCTGCAAACCCTATTATCTGAAGTAGAGCGAAATCAAGTTATTTCCAAAGCAAGGGAGGAAGCACAGCGGAGGCATGAAAGGGATCCCGTCAATGTTCCTGGTCCAGCAGATGTGGTTCCCCTAGCAGACCCTAGATGGGACCCTAACAACCCTGTGGATCATACCCATCTTACCTCTTACAAAGGACTGCTTATTCATGGACTCAGGCACTCGGCTGTCCGACATAATAATTGGGCAAAGCCGTATGAAATAGTACAAGAGCCGAAGGAAAGTCCAGGTGCGTTCTTACAGCGCATCCAGGACGCCATTCGGCAAAATACCAATGCAGACCCTGATGACCAGGCGACGGAGGTGATTGTAAAGAATATTTTTACCAGCTGTGCAGCCCCTGATATAAAGCGGAAATTACAAAAAAAGAAAGACTTAATGGGTATGTCTGTAGCACAAATCCTGGAGACTGCAAACAGGGCATATACCCTCAAAAGGAAGAAAAGGAAAAGAGACAAGTTAGAATGTTAGTAGCAGCAGTACAAGCTGGAGTCAGAGAAAGGCCACAAAAAGGTGGGAGAGGCAGAAATATAAGGGGTCATGGGCGCGGGCGCCCTGGTCCACAAGAAAGACGCCTGGGACGAAACCAGTGTTACTTATGCTGGCAAGAGAAACCCTGAAAGAATGAATGCCCAGAGAAAGGGAGAGACTGTACTCCTGTAATGGCAGTGGAAGGACAGGAGTAGGGGTGTCAGGGAAAACGGACCACCCCACCCCCAAAACCCCGAATAAAAATGTGAGTGGAGAATTCAAAAATTAATTTTTTGGTAGACTCCGGAGCGGCATGGACCGCTATAAATCAACCTCTTCAACTTCCCGTAGTGGACTCTCTCACCGTGGTAAGTGCCACGAAAAAATTGGTCCACCTTCCAGACTGCCCAACACCCCTGCTAAGACAAGACCTGCTTTGTCGATTAGGTGCATCACTGCATTTCACCCAGGATAAAATAACCCTCACAATGCCCCCTAAAAATGCATAAATAATGACCCTTGCGATTGAACCCTCGACTATGAACGCCGCCCCCCCCCGGAGTGGAACCAGTGGAAAAACCAGGTATACCCTTTAGTGTGGGCAAGGGGGGTGCCCGGAAAGGCTACACATCAAACCCCCATTAATATCCAACTACTGCTGGAAAAAGGTCCAGTACGAATCAAGCAGTACCCAATCAAAAAGGAAGCCAGAAAGGGACTACAAGAAACTATAGACCGTTTCCTAAAGTATGGCATACTGCGAGAGTGTCGGTCAGCCTGAAACACTCCTATCTTGACTGTACTAAAGCCTGATGGCACATATCGACTGGTACAGGACCTAAGGGCAGTTAATGAACGAGTTAAAACTATTCATCCCCTCGTCCCAAACCCGTATACCTTGCTGGCTTCCATAGGGGGGCAGTATACTCATTTCTCAGTTCTTGATTTGAAAGATGCTTTCTTTACGATTCCAGTTGACACCCCCTCTCAGGAGATATTCTCTTTTGAATGGGAGGACAAAAAAAAAGTTAAGAAACAACTTTGTTAAACAGTATTAGCCCAGGAATTTAAGAACTCTCCTACCCTTTTCGACCAGTCCTTAGCTAAAGCCTTGGAGGAGTGAAATAATGAGCGTAAAGTTCGCTTGTTACAATATGTGAAAAATTTATTAATTGCTGCTGTAGATTTAATCTCCTGCCTTAACACCACTGTAAGCCTCCTGAACTTTACTGGACTTCGAGGATATCGAGTGGCTCAAAATGAAACTGAAATTGCTCTCCCTGAAGTACAATACCTGGAATTTCACATAAAACAGGGGGAGCGCCAGCTTTCAAGTGAGCGAAAGGAGGCTATATGCCAGGTTCCCACCCCAAGCAACCGTAAGCAGCTCAGGGCGTTTCTTGGTATGGCAAGTTTTTGCAAAATATAAATCTCTGAATTTAAACTATGGGCAAAACCACTATATAACTGTGTAAAAGGGGCAGACCATGACCCCTTTTATTAAACTTCAGAAGCCAACAAGGCATTTAAATACTAAAAAGGAAACTAATGGAAGCCCCTGCCCTGAGTTTACTGGACCTTTCTAAATCTTTCCAATTGTATGTACATAAACGAAAAGGGATGGCTCTAAAAGTGCTTACTCAATTGTTGGGGGCGTGAAAACATCCCGTTGCTTATTTCTCCAAACAGCTCGATCCAGTTGCCAAGAAATGGCCAGCGTGTTTACGAGCAGTTGCAGCAACTGCCCTAGTACTTAAGAAAGCTAAAAAGTTAACGCTGGGAAAAGTCATGCAAGTGTATACCCCTCATATGGTCCAGGCTCTGCTAGACGCGAAGGGGGGTCTCTGGCTCACCCAGGCTCGGGTGGCTCGGTACCAAGCTAAGCTGCTGGAGAACCCTAAAGTGACTCTGCAAACCTGCCCCTCCCTCAACCCAGCTACTCTCTTACCTGAAATGGAAGAACAAAAGCATAATTGTTTAGACATCATAGATACACAGTACTCCCGTCATCCAGACCTACAGAATCAGCCACTTCTAAATGCTAATTGTAAGTGGTACACTGATGGCAGTATTATTATTGTAGAAGGGCAAAGAAGGGCAGGTTATACTGTTGTAACCCTCTATGATATTATTGAGGCCAAGAGTTTGCCCGCCAAAACATCTGCTCAACTTACTGAACTGGTAGCCCTAACCTGGGTGCTAGAACTGTCAAAAGGGAAACGGGTCAACATCTATACCGACTCTAGGTATGCTTTTGAAGTACTGCATGCCCATGCTGGCCTATGGAAACAAAGGGAACTGCTAACAGCCCAAGGCTCCCCAATAAAGTATAGACCCCAAATTCTCCGACTCCTGAAAGCTGTTCAACTTCCCTTGGCAGTGCACTGTAAGGTGCATCAAAAAGAGAATCAAGACATAGCCAGGAGTAACACCCGTGCAAACAGAGAAGCTAAAAATGCTGCCACCCTGAGGATGCCAAGACCTGCTGACACCCATATGCATGCCCTCATTCCATCAGTGGGGGAGCTCCCAGATCCCCAGTACTCGTATAAAAAAACAGAGCTAGCCAATAAGCTTGGTCTCCAAGAAAAAGAGAGATGGCTCTACTCCACTAACAAAAAAATCCTCCTACCAAAGAGCCTGACCCAGCTGGTGCTGCAACGGTCACATCAAACTACTCATGCTGAAAGAGAAGCTCTCACTCAGTTAATGAACAAATATTTTCTAACCTCTGAACTTCGACCTCTGGCCTCCCAGATACAGGCCAGCTGTTCAATTTGTCAAAAGAATAACCCTCGACCCAGTCTCTCAGTACCTCCAGCCACTTTGGAACCTACCCCAGACCCAAAACTGGTTTGGCAAACAGATTTTACTAAGTTCCCCCGAACTCAAGGATTCAAGTAGCTCCTCGTTATAATAAATTGATTCAGTGAATGGCCTGAAGCCTTTCCATGTCGCAACTGTACAGCCAAAACTGTAGCTCTAAAATTTGTCCGGGAAATTATTCCCCGCTTCAGACTTCCCCAGTAAATAGAATCTGACAATGAAACACATTTCACTTCAAAAATCATCCAAAACATCTCAAATGCTTTACAAATCCCCTAGAAACTCCATACTCCATGGCGACCACAGGCTAGTGGTGTAGTAGAACATACAAATCAGACCCTCAAGCGTCATCTATCAAAGATCTGCCAGGAGGCCTCTCTGCAACGGCCCGATGCTTTGCTCCTTGCTCTGCTTCGCATCCGTGCCCTCCCCAAGAAAAAATTAAAGCTTAGCCCCTTTGAAATTATGTTTGAAAGGGCATGGCCTATAAACGAGACGCCAGTTCTAGCAGGAAAGTGGGAAATAGGATATAATATTTTGTCACAGTATATGTGTTCTCTGTCTGCTGTTCTTTCTTCTCTCCATAAGTACACTAAAAACTTGCAGCCTCTTCCGCTGAATACTCCAGTCCATTCGTTACAGCCGGGGAATTCCGTGCTCGTTCGTACCTGGAAGGATGAGCCCCTCCAAGAGAAATAAAAAGAACCTCACACTGTCCTACTAGTTTCCCACACAGCAGCAAAGGTCGACGAACACAAAAACTAGATTCATCACTCTCGTCTAAAACCAGTGCCTACTCCACCTGCGAAACAGTGAACTGTCCAGCCCACCAACGACCTTAAACTAAAGTTACTGTTTAAAAGGAAAAAAGTTTAGAATTAACAGTATAAATTCTAGTTTAAGTTTCAAAACTACTATAATATTTTCCTTTTTCACTGTAGACTTTCTTTTCCTGTTACCTTTTACTGCATTCTCCTTACATGCAGGGTGGGGAGGAGACCCAGCAAACCTTGTTACAAACACCTACGAAGCATTAAAGGTTACTTTTGCCCGTAAGTTTAACCTATCTAACTGTTGGATATGTTCCCAAATCCCTTATCACACTCCAGGACTCCCATGGCGAGCCATTCCTAGTAACTTGTCAGCTATCTGTCAGAAAAAAATAGCTATTAATACTACAAAATATCATAACTCTATCTTTAACCCCTCAGCATACCCCTCCATACCTAAAATCGCTCCTGAATGGCCACATTTAGGCAACAACTGTACCAAAGAAGCTCCCTTCAGTCTCTTTAGTTCCTCATGAAAGCCAGAGTGGAATAATTCCTATATCCCCCAGCCTATCCGCTTACGTTCAGTTCCCCCTGGGCTACTTTGTTATGCTCAAAATAAAACCATGAACCATACCTTGTTCGCCGGCAATAGTTCATGCCAATATTATCTCTCTCCTAATCAAAACATATCCATACCCTTATATAAAAGCTCTGGTTATGACCCGGGTAAAACTTGTTTTTCTTTACTCCAGATCTATCCAGTCGAATGCGAGAGGGGCTTAATGGAATGATGGGAAATGGGGAAACTTTTTGGATTTGTAGTACCTCGGCCTACAAATGGCTACCTAATGGCTAATATGGAAGTTGCTACATAAAATTTCTTGCCCCTCCCCTTCAAGTTCTAACCCACCTCCCACCTGGCCGCCCAAGACAACAAAGATCCCTCTATGCAACTCCGCCACCTATTAGTGAGGGAGACAAATTTAGCATAATCCTTCTCCCATCGTATAAAATAAACCGATTAGCTAAGCTGTATCGTCAACTTTCTACATTTCTTACAAAATTTGCCAATGACACTTTAGCTATTAAAAAAAGCCTTAACTCCAAAATTTATCAACTTCATTTATTATCTCTTCAAAACCGTCAGGCTCTAAATTACGTCTTAACATCTCAGGAAAAAATATATACTCTAATTAAAAACAAATGTTGTACTTATATCCCAAAAAATTCCCAAGATATTAACAAACATATTTTGTCGGCCAAACAAGCTTTTAAGCAGTGGAAAAGTCAAGAACGTAAACCCACTGTTTTCGATTCTCTCTGAAGCTGGTTGCCCAACCTCGGAGGCCTAGGAACGGGCATCCTTCACCTCCTGGTCACTGGTGTTATATTGTATTTAATTACCCTCCTCTTATTTGCGTGCTATAATGCCCTCCTACGCAAAGTCTGTGTATCCCCCTCCCCGAGCACTACACTATACCCCTGCATTAAAAATCCCAGTTCTCAAACACTTAATCGCTTTTTATCTTCAAAATATAAGAAAACTCAGCCAAAACTTTGTTAAATATTCTCAAAGGGGGGAATTGTTGGTGTCACTGGGCATAACCCTAGGTAACTCAGAGAAATGAAAAACCACGAGTGTCATTGAAGCCCCTCTGCTCTAGGCCCAGGCGAGCCAGGCCCCCTCCGCCTTCCCCAACCTTTGTAACCCTTTCTTTGACTTTCGTAATCTCCTGTAATACTAGAAAACAGGATGAGTAGCAAGCTAAAACTGTTATCTGTAGAATGCAAGGGCACCGCTCAGAGAGAGAAGGGAGGAGGGAAAGGGGGGGGGGGGCAACTAGTAAAAAACTACTGCAAAAAATGACCAGGGTATAAATATACACTATTGCAGGGCTAGGGGCGCGAAATTTGAAACCATACAGTCTCCCTAGGCCTTTTACTTAAGCTCAAATAAACTCTATCTACTTCTCCCCCCAGTGTGTTTATTTGGCACAACGCACACCAAGCAACGAACCCAATTGTTGCCTCCCTCGGGCACTTTGTGCCGGCAACAAGTCCACAAATCCAAACCAATCCAAAAAACACAAGCCATCCACTTTACAAAAGAAACAGGTAGACTTCCTCCTCAGATAAATGCAGCCCACAGGCCTAACCTACTTAGAAGTCTTGTTCCCCCCATTTACCCAGGCAGCTTATGTGCCTGCCCACCTTTAGAAACACTCTCCAGAGCTCTTTCCCTACTCCACCCCCTTGTATGGCTGAGTTTAAATCCCCTAACTCAAACTCCTTCTGGTCACCTGATGGGGTCTGCTGCACCCAGTGACCAGGTGGCAGTTACTCACTAGCCACCTGTCTTTATCAGTCCCAGGCTTAGTCCACCTGCACTGCTACCTTTAACAACCTGTTTTCTCAGACCTCACCAGTAACAAGGGCAGGTGGACTACAACACACCATAAACAAATCCAAACTAGAGTTGTCATGATGGATATAAAATAAATATATTCTTGCACACTGAAATAAAACAGAGATGGGTAAAATATGACCTGTGGGCCAGATCTGGCCTGCAGAGGGGCTTTGTCTAGCCTGCGGCGGGTCCCTTGGGTCTGCCTGGCCCATGTCCTGCTGCCCCCTGGGCACGCAGCGGGGCTGGGATGGCTCTGTGGCTGGGCTGCCTTTCCAGCTCTGTGCCTGCTCTGAGCTTGATTGACCAGACTGAGCAGCAGCAGCAGCAGTGGCCAGGCAGAAACTGTTGCTCAGAGAGGGGGAAAATGGCGCCTTCCCCTTGCCACTGCCCGGTCTTCCTGCTACAGCCACCTGGAGCCCGTGCTGTGCCAGGCTGCCCTGCATCTCTACAGCCATCACCACCACCTCCTAGCTGCCAGAGGAATAAAAATGGCTTTTCAAAAAAACTTTGAAAACTCACAGCAATCAGGAGAGGTCCCGGATGACTGGAAAAGGGGAAACAGTAGGCCTGTGCAAAATGTTGATAGGCATTTCATTTCAACGCTGTTTCAACTCATTTTAAGCTTGAGACAGCAACATCAAAATGAAAAGAAAGACATATTATAATATACAACTTACACAGGAACACATGCATACATTTATATATTTTATTTATTACATAAATACATACATACAATTATCTACATATATTACATAAATACATATTACATTACCGAAGAACACACACATTTTCCAGCACACCAAACACACTATGAAGTGTGCTGGAAAGGCAGCTGGCAAGGCTTCAGGGAGGGATGGAAGAGGGGGTAGAAGGAGACCTGTAAGCCCTGCTCCCCCCACCACCAAAATGAGACACAGCCTCTTTCCTACAACTAGCAGGCATGAGGCTTCTAGTTCTACTGTTAGCAAGAGAAGGGAGCAGTGCCACTGCCTGAGTCTGCATCCCCTCCAAGAGCACCAGCCATAACTCCCCCCCACCCACCACCATGACACCAAGCAGCACCAGCATGACAGTCTCCTTTACCCCATTTCACTTCCCATGCTGACCCTTCCAGTCCCAGGGGAACAGCTGGATTGGATGTGGATCCAAATGACCCAGAAAGGGTCATTCTGGGGAAGAAGCAGAAATCAGCTGAGTATGTTCTCCACAGCCCTCAAGTTTCCCCGAAAGCCAGGTCTCCTTCCCCAGAAGGCACTTCGGAGGAGGTTAAGGTAGAGGTTGTGGAAGTAAATGGCTCAGCTGACTCTGCTCCTCCTTTTGCTGTGTCTCTGCCTGCTAAGGGGGAGGAAACTACAGCATCCACACATGCACCCACACCCCAGAAGTGAGGGTGCATTGTGGTCTGGGATCATTTTGAGCTGGGAGATGATCCCACATACACTATCTGCCCGCACTGCCGAGCCAAAACCAGCCAGGGAAAAGGAACAAAACACATGAGCAGTAGGGGGATGCTGATGCATCTCCACAGGCACCACCCCCTTGCCCTTGCTCCTCAGCCTGGATCCACTGGGAGAATGGTCATAAAGAAGTCCCCTTCTTGCTACAAAGCCACCGTCCCTCCAAAGCAGAGGCAGACCACTCTGGAACAATGGAGGAAAGGTGGGCACACGGGGGGGGGTGTTCCCAAGATGAGGGAGGTCACCCAGAGCACTGAGATGCTTCCTCTGGATGGCCAGCCCTTCTCCTTAGTTGAGCCACCACGGTTCAGGCAGCTCATGACACTCGTGGCCCTGTCCTACCAGGTGCCTGCATGCACCACCTTCATTAGGATGGTGGTGCCCTCCCTGTATGAGGTATGCAGGGAGTACTTGATGGAGGAGCTGCGCAAGGCAGGCCTGCAGGTGGCCTTACATTTTACCTCAGACATCTGGAGCAGCCGGGCTGGAGATCATGCCTACTTCTCCCTCACAGGGCACTGGTGCAATCAGTCAGACCGTTGATGGGCTCTACTTCAAACCGAGGTGATGGATGAACCCGAAATGGCAACTGAGATCATGGGAGCCATGAACCACTTGGTGCAGGGGTGACTCATTGGGCAGGTTGAGCTCACCTGCAGGTTCATGGTGACAGACAATGGGGCCAATATGTTCAAGGCAGTGCATGATGCCAACTTGGCTGGCATCCACTGCGTGGCACAAGAGTTCCACCTCATTGTCAGGGATACCTTGAAGGGGGATAGGACTGCCGGTGACAGTGCCAGCACCACCAGCAAACTCATTTCTAAGTGCTGGAAGGTGGTAAGCTCCTTTCACCAAAGCATTAAGGGGGGCAAGATGCTGCAGGACAAACAGGCAGAGATGAACATCCTGCAGCACAAAATCATGCAGGATTGTGGAGATTCAGTGGAACTCCACACACCTGAGGTTCAAGAGGCTGGTGGAGCAAAAGAAGGCCATCCATGAGATAATCTCCCAGAGGAAGGCTGGGATCAGCAGCCCCCTTAACTGAGCTGAGTGGGATACTACCTCCCAGATCTTGGTGGTCCTTAAGCCCTTCCTCGAGGCAACTGAGAGCCTCAGTGCTGGCTATGCCCTCCTTAGCCAGGTGATCTCTGTAGTGAGGGAACTGGAGAACCAAATGGAGAAGTTCCAGGGGATCAGTGTTCCTGGCTGGAGCATAGCTGTCATCAGACATACAAGCACTGGTGAGGCAGCTGAAGTAGGGCATCAGGAAATTGCTTGATCCCTTGTGGTCCAGTCTGGTCCATGTGCTGGCCACCATGTGTGACCCAAGGATGAAGAGGAGTGTCAGAGTATGCAGAAGCAAAACCCTGGATAAACGGACGGAGGTGCTGCTGAACAAAGTCAGGGAGACCACACCTCCTTGGATCCTGATTTGGTGGAGCAGCTGGTGTTCCTAAAGGTGAACCACCTGCTCCTGGGATTCCCTAAGCTCCATGTGCAGATGAGTGCCACCCTCCTCAGTCCATCCGCACTTCCTTCTTTTTTTTACCCTTGGGTTTCACAACCATTTAGTGCCCCGCTCTCATTGCTGGAGGCAGCACTCACTGTATCATCAGCCAGCAAAGGAAAAATATGTCTCTGCTGATCTCCCGTGCTAGGCCAAACTTGGAGGTATGAGCAGGGGCTGTGGGGAAGGAGAAGGACCCAAGTCCTTGGCATGACCATTAAAACTGCAACCTGCCAGGTTTGGGGGGGCTGGTGGGCCTGCCAGTGGCACAGCAGCCCAAGAAATGCCAGGACCGAGAACCTTCCTGGTGAAAGGTGGGTAGGAGGTGCCTTATAACCTCCAGCCACCACATGCAAGCACAGTCCTGGCTGGGGAAAATCCAGACCCATCATATCTTTGATAGGTCTGAGGTTTGCTGGTTGCAGTGGAGTTGTGAGGCTCCAGGTGAGCTCAGTTTAACTGCCTGGCATTCCAGTTTTTGGGTTGAAAAATCCTTTGTCAGGCTGAGGAAGCATCTGCAGTTGGTGTGTTTGTGTGCTGTTCCTGGATGGAAGGAATAGTACAGAAGCCAGAGGTTGGCGCAATGCAGGCAAGAAAGCCAGTCAGTGAAAATGGAAATGGAGGCATCAGGGGCTGAGGGACAGGCTGGGGTGAGGGACACTCAATATAGACACTGGATTTATGACACACTACAACCTGCCAGACACTCGACTCCCTAGGTACTTCTCCACTTTTACCTGCTACATCCCTCTTCCCCCCTACCCCAGCCTGTCTTCCATCCAGGAAGAGCACACGCACCACTGAAGGTGCTCCCTCAGCCTGATGAAGGTTTTCAACCTGAAAGCTTGCTAAGATATATTTCTCCAACTATTCTGTTGGTCTACTAAAAGACATCAGATTGACCAACACGGCTACAACCTATATCACTAACAACTCTACCTAGTCAGCTGACTGGAAGGAGGCAGGGCCCTGGGCACATCTAAGCCCCAGGGCTGGGGCTGGCTTGGAGAGTTCTCTGGCAGTTGCTGGAGAAGGAGCTCCTGCAGGAAAGATAAGAAAGACTCTGTGACAGTTTGGTTGCCTGAGATGCTAGTGTTACTGTACTGCTTATTTGTTGTTATGTAAAGTGGTGGACCAGGCTGAGGCTCTGGAGGAGCAGGTCTCATTGGGGCACACTACCATGTCATGTAGAGGCTCCAGCACCAGTGAGGGTGCAGCGACAGGGGCAGAGAGAGCCCAGCAACAATGGAAGGTAGATGAGACCAAGAGCTCATTACTGGGACGATATTGATATACTATCTGCAAGGCATGGGGGCATGGTAAGGGTGGTTGGAGCCATGCATCTAGCCCATAAGGCTTAGAGTATCCCCTTGAGGCATCTGTTTAAACCGGGTCCCAGCAAGGGGTCCAAGAACCTACAGGGTTTAGTGGGGTCCATTAGGACCATGACTGAGCTGAAGCTTGAGGGCAGCCCCCCTATTATCTTTTCCAACAAGACATGGCAGCAGGCGAGAAGAGAAGACACCCACATGGTGGAGCTGGCACAGCCACAGAGCAAGGGCCTAGGGGTATCACAACCATCTCTAGGGACCCCACTCCGTGACAAAGTACAGTTTCTCAGAAAGCCCTGTACCTATCTCTTTGACACTTGACAGGCCTCAGCAGTGGCAACCATGCCTGCTGTTTTCACCTTACTGTGCCTTAACACACACGTGACACAAGTTTTTCTTGTCAGCAACTTGAGGTGCAGTTTCCCAGATACCCCTGCACCTATCTCCTTGAAACCTGACAGGCTTTGTGGCCTCAGCAGGGGCTACCATCCCTGCAGTTTTCATTTGAATCAGGAAAAAAATGATTAAGTTATAGGGATTTCCATGATTCCCCATGATAGCCTAAGAAATGTTTAAACAGCATCGAAACGGCAAAACAGTTTTTATTAAATGAAATGGAACAATGCTTCAAAACAGCAAATGAAACACTGTCCCTTCAAACCAGCAAAATGAAGTCAAAATGGAATGATGCTGTTTCACACAGCCCTAGCAAACAGTGCCCATATTTAAGAAAGGGAAAAAGGAGGCATTACAGACCAGTTAGCCTCACATCAGTCCCTGGAAAAATCATGGGGCAAATCCACAAGGACTCAGTTTCTAAGCACTTGGAGGAGAAAAAGTTAATTAGAAACAGTCAGCATGAATTCACCAGGTGCAAGTCATGCCTTACCAACTTGATTGCCTTCTAGGATGAGACAACTGGCTCTGTGGATGTGGGGAAACGGTGGATGTGGTGTATGTATATTTTTAACAAAGCTTTTGATATGGTCTCGCACAAGATTCTCGGAGGCAAGCTAAGGGAGTATGGGTTGAATGAATGGACTGTAAGGTGTATAGAAAACTGGTTGAAGCATCAGGCTTAGAGACTAGTAATCAATTACTCGATGTCTCGTTGGCAGCCAGTATCAAATGGAGGGGTTGGTCTTGGGAGAGGTTTTGTTCCAGCCCTGGGCTGGGATGGGCTGTCTGCTCCAGCAAAGAAGGGTCTGGGATCAAGGATGGGGGTTAAACTCACCTTCCCCCTAGTACAGAGCTTCCCTGCTACTAAGCTTACTGAAACTTACTGAGACTGTGAATTACAAATCCCAGAGGCACCTGGAAGCAGGAAAAAGTGATGATCAACCCTGCAGAGTCCTGCTGCTGTGGTTCTGGACTACAAATCCCAGAGACCTTGGGGCCGGCAGAAAGAGGATGAAAACACACAGCTCATGCTGGTTATATGCCAGAGAGATGTGCTATAGCACTGCCCAAGCTTCTGGCCTGAGCCACTGCAAGCATTTGGCTGCATTCCCGGAATCAAAAGTGAATGTGTGTCCAGGTGTTTCTCATTTTACTCTCTGCAGCTTAAATTAACCTGCAAAGACTGAACCTAAAGCTTTTTGACTCTCGGTACTTAACCATGATGAGAAGATAGATCAATCTGTTGAGGACTCACCCCTCTTCTTTCCTGAGAGCTTGGATATTGGCTGCTAGACACATGCACAGTTAGCTATCCACCACTACTGCATTCTCCTTTTCAACAGATTCCCCACATTCTGGAGGAGGAGATGTGAAGGGCCAACCCACTTTTTAAATGTGTGATTCGTTTTTAATTATCTATGTGAGGTCCAAAAGAGAACTGATAACTTGTAACACTTGCACCTGGAGTTGATTGGAAATTGAACTTAAGAACGAAGGAAATTTTTAAATAATAAGCCACTCCACTGTGTTATTGTGGTTAATTTGTTATTATTCATACTCATTAAAAGTCATTATGATTAACTGACAGAACGACAGAGCCTCTTGCATCTAAAAACAGGATTAAATCTTTCAAAGACGTATTTCCATTTTTTAAAAAATCACCTGCATACTGCTTTCAGTTGATCACTAAATACCAGGAGAATGGCTTAGCTACAGGGAAGAGTCAGGTAAGCCAGAAGGCTATAAAAACAGACAGTAATAAATATATTAAAAACAAAATAGTACAGCCAGCTCTTAAAATATTATAATTTTAAATCCATTGAGGTCTGTATTCTGAATTTCAGAATAAGGGTCAGTCCAAATTCGTTATCCTAAGCATTTGTCACTGTTTGACACATGCTTCAAGTCTGAAACTGTGTGAATCAAATATTTCAGACAAGTTAAAAGCACACACGGTATATCTTGCAACTGAATGCATGGATATTGTGTTTGATTTAGCACAGCCACCTTATAATTTCATTGCAATTTCTGAATCATTAAAAAGACTATTGAGCAGTTTAGCTGAACATGCTAAGGATCCATATAAATTATTCTGATTGTTGAAATGATACATGAAAGCAATTTTTGCTGCCATAATATTATGGTCTTTGGAAGAATTGTCTTTTCAAATGCATAAATCAGGTAATAAGAATTCTGCTTGCTGCTAGGTAAAAAACAGAACTAGACAAACACTGACAGAACTACTGGAAAGATCCTAGTTATTTTTAATGTTTTGGTCCCCGTACACAGTCAAATATGTAAATTTCCATTTCTTAAACCAAAAAGGATTGGATTTAAATTTTCCTAATACATTTTAGGCCTGATAATCTTTCTCCATGTCTAACAACTGTCCTAATGTATTTCCTTTCTTTGTAATGAAACTTCTCGTTATTAGTCATTCTTGTCTTGTTATCACATCTCCCTCATGTCGGGGAGGGTCCGGGCAGCTGGCTGAGCCAAGCTCACGGTCTCCTCGGTCACGGTGGGTTGGCCGGGTGGGGGCAAATTGGATGCAAACAGGTTGGGATTAGCGGCGGTTGAGTCGGGGTGGCACAAAAGCTTGATGGTTGTAAACAAGATGAATTTATTTGACTTACTGTAACTGAAGACATCCTGCCTATGCCTAAAGTGTATTACAACAGAGAACAACGAAGGGGTCTGTTGGCCCACGAGGTTCAGTCTGAAGACCTAGTCCCAGGGCTGGTCAACAGCTCATTAATGGGGAACACAAACAACAAAACAAAACTGTAGCATGATGTATACGGTAAGTCGCGTGACGCCAGTCCTGTAGGACAACGATGAAAAGCGGTGATGTCGGAAGCCAAAGTCAAAACCAGGTGAGTCAAACCGAGGTTGCAAACAAAGTCCAATGGATGATCTGGAATCGTAGTCGGTGGTCAGTGCCAAGGTAAGTCGGAAGCCAGGTAAGCGGAGTCGAAACCGTAACACAGCAAGTAATACGAAATACCAAACGACGGAGGCAAAGGAGGAGATCGATAGGCCCTAAAGCCTGACTGAGAGACAGTCCCTGCAGCAGCAGCCTCTGTCCTCAGCTAACGCGATCTCCCCCCCGAGGGAGGGGTTCACTGAAATTTTAAAGCAGTCCTGTGGCCAATCAGGCTGCTTGACTGAGTGAATTTTCCAGAAGCGTGACCTCATTCCAGTCAGTCTCTGAGCATGCCCAGCTGCAAGCTCTGTGAGGCAACTGAGTCTGCGCCAGAGAAAAACTAGGTAAGGCCTGAGTGACAGGCCGACAGGTCATGAAAAGGGCACCTGCAAGGCCCGTCGCCATGGCGCATGCCTGGTAGCTTCTGTCTTGGCAGCACACACAGAGCAAATTTCTCTGACACCTCAGTGGCTCCAACCTTAACAATTTTCTTTTGATACTTTTCCCATTCTGCCCCTCTACTCCTTACAGCTTCTGCTCTTCAAATTCCTCTTCAAGATCTACTTCTACCATGACACCTAAAAGTTCTGAGCCAAAACGACCTATTTTGTAACAGATTATACAAAGCAGCATGGGGGAGATAAATGAATGAATGAATGTGTGTGTGTGTGTGTGTGTGTGTGTATATATATATATGTTATTCATCTCCCCCCATGCTGCCTTGTTGCTTAGCCTCTTAGGGTTATCTCTATGCTGGCTCTGCACTACTCTTCAGAGTGGCAGCAGGTGGCACCCCTGAAGCATGCTCACTATTGCATAGCTGTGTTTGGAGAGTGTGAATCAGCAGTGGATGCCAGGGTTTATGAATCTAGTGACACAAAGCAGTACTAAGTCAGGGTAAATATACTTTTAGAGACTTACTCTGTAAACACTCCAGCATTCATGCACTTTTACTTAGGCTACTGGTTCAATTCAAGAGCTTACAAGTTTGTTCTAGTGAAATGCTCACTTCCTCCTAGAACCATCAAATCCTATTCCTCCCAGTTTCCTGAAGGTGTAAAGCCCCTTTCAGAACCAAAGCATAAATGTTCCATGACTGGGCCCTTAAACTGCAACATTCTGGATTCAGCTGGCTGATGTCAGCTGTATGATTGCCCACAGCACATTGTAGGCATTACCTGTTATTTGCATTTTAGTAATGATAGCTGCTTACATGTGTCAGGACTGCACAGGGCATATGTATTTGAAGAGGTAGATTTTGAGAATCTAACTGTACAAAAGCAAACAAGTTAAACCTCAGAATTTAAATAATGCATTATAATTTCTCAAAATTGTGTCTTTTCCCACTTTCCTACCAAGTTTACACCCTGAAAAAGAGACCAAAAAAAGGAAGAAAGCATGTTACAGTTTGGCACAGAAAATAGTTGCCTTTCAAAGTTTATAATACCATGTGTTAAGTGCAGCAGGCAAGGAGACAGACAGCATCAGCAGTGTCTTCCAAAATTAATATGAAAAATGTGAGCCAGAATAGCAACAGGTCTGAATTTAGCAAATACTCATGTGAGTACTACTCCTGAAACCAAGTTATTAATAAGCACAGTAGCAGGATCTGGCCCTATACCTGTACCTGATATAACCATATCATCATCTAAAGTATGACTACATTTGCCACATAGCTGCTGCTTTCCCTATGTATCAACAGTTAATAAAATAATGTTAGAATTGAGGAAAGGTGATGGGAATCTCTTACGCATCTCTGGGAGAGGTGACATGGAACTACGATCTAGGAACTCAGGTACTAGAACTACAAAGAATAAGTGGTTCTTTGAGAAATAGTCTAATAACGAAAATCCATATGAAGTCTATAACAAATTGGTGTAAAGTAGCCAATAGAATGTTATCAGAGAAAAATGGAAGGTTGGGTTACTCAGTTTCAGGACTAAATGATTAATTAATTGTTCACATTAGTAAATGTTTTGCTCAGTAAGCAACAATGTCTTTTATAGATATGTCTACTATAGTGTGTATATCTATTATAAGTGTATGATCTATGTACTGTACATATTTAAATACATAAAATGATCAGTCAATATTATATAACAAACAATAATATCCAAATTTTACCTTAAGCAGTGTGAATGAAGCTCCCATTGAAATCAGAAAAGCTGACAGAGTAGGCGCTGTGTAGAGCTCATGTTCTCAGGCTCTTGGTTTCCTACTATGCTTTGCTTGAAATTCTTGAACAGAGTGATTCTAACTGTTTCTACTTTGTTTTGAGTTAAGTTTTTCAGTAAAAAAACCTTTTTAGATTGACCAAATACTTCAATTTCATGTCAACAGTTCATCTTGACATAAAAATTTTATATATATATATAAAATCTGTTCATTTTATACTTGTCCAAGAGGCATATTTTTAAGTAATTTGATATCACATTTTGTAAAAAGCACACATTTGGAACTTCAGCATACCAAATCTACATAAGGGGAAGTACTTTGAGGAGAAAATACATTGTGTATGTAATGCGGCTGTAGATCAAGGAGGCAACTAAATCAAATAAAGCGGCAGTAATTGGCAATTGCAACAACCCACATATAAACTAGTCATATGTCACACTGGGACAAAGTTTAGGGAAGCAAACTCTTGACATACTAAGAGATAGTTTCTTAGAACAGCTACCTCCACATGGAAAACCCATGTTCAATATTCAAATATCTCTTTTGCAATAGGGGATTTGGACCTGTCTGTGAGAAAAGAGCCAGCACTGGAACTTCATAGCAGAGGATATTCTTGAGCGCCTGTTGCTATTGTTTCTCTCTGTGTAAATTAATATTCCCTGGAGCAAAGGCTGGAACCCCAGTGTATCACATTCTGTGTGAGTGTTCTAACTACTAGGTTATAAAGTTATTTTCTTTCTCTCTCTTGTTCTCCAGCCCAATTCATATTTAAGTATTTTATATGAAGGGAAACATCATCAGCGAAAGAAATTAGCAGCAGAGTATCCTGTATCTGGGGGCTGAAGCACACTTTTGAGAGGCGAGAGATAGAATCAAAATCCCATTAGACAGAAGAAGCAACTGACCCCAAATCCCACATGCTGAACCCAAACCACTGGGCTACTGGACTCCTCCTCCGGTTTTTATGACTCTAGTCACAAGTTACAAGACACAGAAAGTTATACTGTAGCTCTACTACCCTATGGTTCTTTTGCAGACTAAAGTTTTCACCCAGGGACTGTAGTTAATTTTGTAGAAAGATGTCTTGCCTTAAAGCCTTTTATACGTACAGCTCTTTGTCAAACACTGTCTAATGTTGACCAATTAAAGCACAAACACCTTCTCAAATGAGTGTCCTACTTGTAGCATAGTTGGTAGAATACAGTTTAGAATTACTATGCTAGAAATGTCTTAAAGTCTCCTCGTCTATACATTTTGACAAAATACATTTTGTAAATACATACATACTTCCATTTCTGTTGTGCTCGCTGTCAGCATTTGCTTCCAGCATTAAATGTTTCCAAGTGAGCTGCTTGAAGACCAGTTTTCAGCATGCTCAGAAATTCTTCCAGCATCACTTCTGCATTAGTCTGATAACTGTGTCAGAAACTACTCATTCAAACAGCTTCAGGTGCCCACTTTTCATCTCATGCTGGCAGCCATACTTCATTGTTGAATACTGTATGAAAAACAAAGATAAGCATTAAAAAGTAATTACAAGGGTTTGTTTATACTGTTATAATTAAGGTGACATCAGTGTTTGCATTAATCTTTAAGTGTCTGGGATTCTTCTGTTTTGTCATTTTGGAAAATAACATTTCAAAAAAAAAATTGGAGGATTTAGTGCATATAAAACTATAATTGAGAACAGGTGTAATATGCCCTGAACTAGAAGAAATGTCTCCTTGTTGTACTCCTCCATGGAAGTACCCACACATCTCAGTTGAACAGATTTTCAGCTGGTGTAAATTAACATATCTTCAGCGATGTCAGTGGCCCTACAGCTCTACGACTAGCTTCTAATGACATTCAGTTCTTTATCTCTCTAAGAATGGTTATCAGGATGTCAAAGTGATCGCGCTTATGAAGCAGGTATCTGTTCATTAGAAGTTGGTCAGGAATTTCCAACACATTTCTCAACTGAATAGGTAGAAGGATCTACCAGTCTGGAGGCAAATAAGCAACAACATATAACTGTGTAACTAACCATTCAGGAATACAAAATAGGAATAGTTTCCCTGCTTTTCTATTGTCCTACTTCGAGACCATCTTTTTTTTTTTTTTAATTTCACTTCAAAGATGCTTGTATTTTTGCTCTAACTGACCTCTGAATGAAAAACTCTTGCATTTAGAGAAGCTAAGGAAAGGTTATTCTTGGGATAAACAATGCTTTATGAAGTAAAGGAAGTACATTCACCCATATATTTCCATTACATTTTCCGAAAAGGGTGTTTGCAGATGCAGCTGTTTCTAACCAAGGGAAGACTTTTTTCCCCCCTCCTCTCTCCACATTTTACAAACTTCAAACCCAAGATTCATTCCTTGCAGGGAGTCTGCAAGAATGCATCCCATATGGATATGAGTTCCTAGGAAGCAGGCAGAACCTACCAAGTTTTTTCCTGTCTCTCTTTTTTTTTATCTGATATTTCTCTCAACATTGCCTCCCCCAAATCCTGCACCTTGCTACTTATGTACAATGACAAGAAGTACTCCTGCAGTGATGTAGTAAAAAACCCTATTTATTGGAGTGTATTCAGAGGCTTGGGGGTGTGAAAACACAGGAGAACCAATGATGGAATAAAATGACCCTGCCTCCTCATAAACCAATAGAAAGAAATCAAAACAGATGATTTCTCAAGGAGACAGGATTTATTTTCCTTTGTGACTCACCGGTGATAGGAGTAACTCAAACTCCGTTGACCAGATTCTGACCTCACTTAATCCTGTATCATACAAATGTCAGAATCTGGCCCACTAAATTAAGGCCATACATTTCTCTGAGGAGATTTAATTCTAGCAATTCTTAAATATTCTCAGCAGAAAATATTCTAGATAATTAGAGCTGGGCCAAAATCCTTTACTTATCTTTTGAGATTTTTTTCTATTTTTTTAAATGCCTCTGAGGGGGGATCAAACTGAAATGTTTCCAAAGTTTTCAGAGAAAATCTAGCCAATAACCTAGAAATTCTGTCACTGAGCTTGGATGCAGGAGGTGGCGAATCAGTGAAATAAATGCAGGTCTCCCATGTTCCAGGTGACTGCCCCAAAAGTTTATCAAGCCGTACCAAGTTATTCTGTGTCCCGTTTATCAATCTCCTTTCTTGGAGCTTTTCCAATGTGTATAAATAAATATAGAATGAAACTATTATCCTGTGACATCTACTGCCCACGCAAAGTAGGGACTTCAACTGAGTTTTCACGGGCAAGTGGCTGTAATGGAGCTGTTCCCTCCTCCTTCCTCTCTCTCTTCCCTGTTCTGACTTTCAGTGGAAATTCTACCCTGGACATAACAAATTTCTAAACAAAAATTCATCAAAACCACTTCTTTTCACAGGAAAAGTTTCATTATGCTATAACAAAAATGGTTATGTCGAAAGAAATCCCAACTTTTCCCAAACCACCAGGCCCCTCTAGGACTCCCGTCTACACTTCAAGTTTAATAGAACAGGCAGTGACACACGTAAAAATTCTGTTTCCCTAAATGGAGCAGTATGGGCTGAAACAGCATAGGCAGAAGGCATGGCAGTGTGGCATTTTATAGATTAACGAGAGACATTAGCTTTCATAAACTAAAGCCTACTTTCTTGAATGCTAGGAATGGAATGAAAGGAAACGAGGTAACTGTGTTTGTATGAGATAGCAGCCAGACTAACTAGCACTGACTCTCAATAGTACTAATGACAGTGCCTGTAGCACCGTGTCAACAGCATGACGTGTTTGAGGGCACTGCTGCCCTAAGCCCTATTTAGGTCTACAGGAGCTTAAATCCCATGGAAGTTCACTGTGATTTAGACTTCTGTAACAGGGCAGCACCCCAAGGGTGGTCAAGAAGCCCCAAAGTCTCCTTTACTTTAATCCACTTCTAGGAACAGTCTTCCCTTCACTCTCTTGCCATATCTTGATGTTTCTTTTGGTTCTCAAAGGGAAGACTGCCCCCACCCCCCCCAGCTTCCCAAACTGGGTCTTCACTCCAGAGAACACCTGAACGTGAGGAGCTCCTGCCTTAATGGCTAACTGCATGGCTCCACATCATCCCTACACTATGCCCCATGCCTTGCAGATATTACACAACTGTTGTCACCTCTGCTGGGGCCTCGACTTATTCAGCCAGTACTCCTTTAATGTGGCTTGGCCTTCTAGCCTAAGCCAACTGCATTGGACCTAGCTTTGAGGAGCTAGCTCTGCTCCTTCCTTTCCTGTTGCTGGGCTCACTGGTCCCTGCCTCTCTGTGCCTTGCACCTGACAGGTCTCAAGAAAGTGATATGCCTCTGGGCACCAATGAGGCCTCCAACCCTTCCCTTTAAGCCTCATCCCAAACCTCTGGTTTATCCTACAACATAAACACTAAGCCCCTGGGCTATAACAAAGTAAAGATAATAGCAGCAGCGCACCTGCTTCCCCAAGGCTTCTTCTCATCAGGTCGCTTTGTTCTGCCCTGCAACCTGCAGAGCTGTTTTCTTCCGGTCTCCTGGGCATTCAGGAGCCCACACTCTGCCTCAGCCTGGGTTGGCTGGCCCCCTCTGGCTCAACCCAGGGCTTATATAGCTCTGGCCTGTGCTCTCTCCTGGTCATGTGACAGCCCCCAGTGAGCCGACTTGCCTGAAGGGCTACCCTGGCAGGCTATGCCCTCCTGGCAGGCTATGCCCTGGAGACTATCATTAAAGGGGCCACCCCACTTTCTAGTAACAGGGCTTGGGTTCCCTTCTAATGGCTTAAGTTGGAAAATGGGATTGAAGCTCTCAAATCATTTCACTGCTTTTGAAAATATTGATTAGTTTTTGTTTTGTTTTTAAATAAACAAAATCTTCATTTTATAACCTTCTGAACTAAGCAAAAAAGAATAATAAAAATATTGTTTAAAAGATGAGCAAAAGCAAACCAGGAAATCCAGAGGTTCAACTCTTTAAGTGAAATGAATTGCTAGATTGAAAGCTGCAGCTTACCCAAAAAGACAGGCATCAGGCTTCTAACTCCTCTGCAAAGTTTTCCCTTCTCCATAGGTACATAAGAGATGTGAGGCCGGAAGTGAACATGGCCTCCAATATCACAGTTCTCTTACCTCCAGTACAAACCCCCTAACAATAGTCTAAAGTTTTCATCTTGCTGGGCTCTGTTGCAGTAGCCCAGCAAGCCCAGCAAGCCCAGGGTGACCATGTCTCTGAACCTTCTCTAAGTTGAAAACCTTAGTAGGCTGAAACAGGCAGTGAGTGACCTGTTACCGAAGACTGACTCCAATGTATTTACCAGTGCATTAATAATTTGGGCCTCCTAATAATCACATTTTTTTCCTTGAGTAGTTTGTGTACCATGCTGTGTAGTTCTTCTTTCCTCAGGACTTAAAAAGCGGTCTGGTTTCTTCCACATACTATCCTTCTGCCACTGTTGCTGAATGCCAAACTCCTAAATAAAGGGTACAATAAATAGAGAAAGTGCCTTTCGTGTAGGAACTCCTAGTTTTTAGGGTTACTTCACAATGCCATCTTACATGTCTTCCAAGCACATGGCTAATATGCCTAACTCCATCATACTTTTCCCTGTTTCTCCCACATATGTTACTTTCCACTCTGTTGCCAACAGAGCATTTTGCACTACCAGATTGAAAAAACATGCATCATACTTTTTAGAATTAATTGAAAATGAAAGGCCTGACGTTTAAGGCAAACTGTTTAATGATGAAAATTGTTTAAAAAGAATAGCTTCTGGGCTGAGACCTTAGATAACAAGTTGAAGCCCAGAGTGAAATTTTATGCCTGAGTTATAAACCTCTGATAATAGAAGATTTAATGGAAAATGAAACAGACCATTAATTGTAGCAGTACCAATATATTAGGAGGAACAAGAAGATTAAAAAATGTAGAAACTAAGAAACTTCAACACCTCTTAGCTTCTTTATTGGAAGTGAAACCTGTCTTAGTACATTTCTGATACATGTAAATGTTGATTAAGAGCCCCATCATCAAAAATGCACCCATACCAAAAATGTAAAGAAACACTGTGCTCAAAATACCACTTAAAACTGGAAAATTTCATGATGTACTCTGCTCTTTTGACCTCCCCCCCAAAAGAAAACTGAATTTTAGCAGACTCTGCAATGACACACATGGATTCATACCCTTCATATCTACCTAACCTACACAATAAGAAATAAAAAGTTAATAAAGGCTGCTGAATGCATTGCAAAGCCTAGTTATATATGTTTATATCTAAAATTTCATGAAGAAAAATAAACATGTATAACTAGGCTTTGCAGTTTTAAGTGGAAAATCAGCATTTTAAGGGCATATTATGTGGCTTCGACTGCACCTTACATCACACCCATGCCTCACAGATGTTATCAATTAGCACCATCCCTAGGCCTATACCAGGCCACAGACCTTCTCTGGTCCCCGTAAGGTCTCCACTCTGTCCCTATGCCATCAAACTTTCCTGACCCATCCTGGGTTCAGGCCACTGTCTCTGCCCACACCCAGGCACTTTGCCCATTTTGGCCAATCCCAGGTACCTACCCCCTCCTGTGCACCGGGCACTTCTGGTCCCCACCAAGCACCAGACCTTCACCTTATTCCTGAGTTCTGGCCCTGACACTGGGCCTCTTGAGGCCACCACTGCCCCTTGTCTCTATCCTTAAACCATCAGTTCCTACCTCAGCTCTAAGGCTGCCTTCTCTTAACCCCTGGAAATACAGTCTTCCTCTTGTCTTCTGCTTGCTCGGGAGCTCCTTCCATATCAGCAGCCAACATGACACTACTTGCCCCAGCTTGGGCCCTGGGCTTATCTCCCACCCAGTGCCTCTTACACTCTATATGGCCTGCATGGGAGAGAAGGGACTACAGTGTTGGGGTGCCAGAACCTGTAACTCCTCTTGTGCAGCAATTTGCTGCTGTGCAAAGTGGGGGATTTGCACAGATGTCAATGACAGCAGTAAGGTACAAGGTAGTGAAGAACTGGACTCTAAAAGTGAGGCCTAATCTACACTAGAAATGATTTGCAAAAATATCTTGCAGCAGTGGATAGCAGGGGTATATCAGCATGGTGCTATAAAAGCAAACTGTTAGTATAACTCCAACCAGTTCCCCAAATGAAATACATTCTAGCAGCAAAAGAGCTTATTCTCCAGTGTTACTGCATTCACACCAGTACTTTTTTCCTGCTACAAAAATGTCAGAGAAACCATACCCATAGACATACACCAACAAACACTTTTAGTGTAGACCTCTCAGGGTTTAACCTCATTAGCCTAACCCTTCTACTCCCAGGAATTTGTCGTTTCTTAATGATATGTAGCTAATACCAGTATTTTGAGTTCTGGAGAACACTAGGACAATCCTAGGCAGAAGTGATGATAACTACATCAAATGTAGATGACAAGCAAAACTTGATGCGCTGTAATTAGTGCTACAGCACAGTATTGCCGGCACACGTCTTTTACATGACACTAATGTTCAGTACGCTAATTCTACTGTGCGCTAGCATGGCTTTCACTGTGACATGGTAATGCACAGCAGAATAAGTCTACTGTGCTTTTAGCGTATCGTGTAGATGCACCTTCCATATACCAATACTATTTTCTTCACAAGAGATCTTGGTGTCTTGACAAATGTCTGGAAAATGCTTTGCAGTCCTAACTGAAAAAGCAGTCTATGAACCCGAGAGAGAGAGAGAGAGAGAGAACAATGCCAATACAGTATTAGGATTGGGAAATAATTACCGATTATAACTGTCAACAAAAGATAGTTGCAAAATTGACATTTTAAAGTTGCCATGCTTCATCTCTGCTAAATTTAAAAGGCCAACACTCTCAAAAACATGCTTAGCATTCTTATACTTCAGAGTCTCTATACGGAATAATAATTCGTCAAGAAAAGTAGTTTTGCACTACACATTGTTAGAACAAAAATGAGTTCCATTTAAATGTTATGTAAGACAAGTGGGAGTGAGACTAATTATATTGTTTTTATTTTCTTAACTAGCTTCCCTTTGATAAGAGAAAGTCCTTGCCTCTTTCCAAATATATCATATACCTATTCTGTGTCAGAGGAAAGAACTCATTCATTTAATCTTAATAAAACCAAATTAAGACTGACCTTTTGTGTTGGGTTTCTCACACAAGATGCTTTACTACACAGCAGACTAATTTGCTGCACAGTAAAGTGTCACTCTTTACATGTGCATCACAATTAGGGTGCAATAGACTAATTTACTGTGCTGCTGGATAGTTCCTCCCACCAGATACAAATGGTATCTGGCAGCACAGTAAATTACTGTGCTTAAACATGTAAATCGTGACACCAGAATTAGTTTACTCTGGCTCAAATTGAGCTGGAGTATATTCAGTCAACATTAGTTGTACATGTGGACACACCCAAAATGTCCCGTTTGTTTTTTAGATTGAAATTAATAATATTCACTGGGCCTAGATTCCAACATGTGTTAACCTAAGCCAGGGGTCAGCAACCCCTGGCACATGTGCCAAGCATGACACGTGAGGCCGTGCTGCAAACATCTGCTACCTCTCTACCCCGACCCTGGCCCCAGCTGCCTTCCAGCCCCAGCTCCAGCCCTGGGCTCCGTGGAGGCAGCACATACCAGCAACGCTCCCCACTACGCTGCCCTTGCCACTTCTGCAAAGCAGCGTTGGAACCCAGTGCCGCAGGGCACAGCGGAGGGTGCAGAAAGCTGTCTGCTCCAAGCTCCCCGCTGCCCTGCCACACTTCCCCTGCAGGAGGGGGCAGCAGCAAGGGGCACAACCCCGCGCTGCTGTGCTCCCCTGTACACAGGGGAAGTGTAGCAGGGCAGCGCAGAGCTCGGAGCAGGCAGATTTCTGCGTCCTCCCACTGTACCCTGCCATGCTGGGTTCCGATGCTGCTTTCCAGAAGCGGCAAGGGCAGCACAGCAGGAAGCATTGCTGGTACGTGCTGCCTCCCCATAGCTCAGGGCCGGGTCTTGGGCTGAGAGGCAGCTGGGCCCAGGTTCTGGGTAGCTGCTGACAGCCACAAAGCCCAGGCTGGGCAGCAGGGACTTTGGGTAGGGGGCAAGGAGCAGCAGGAGTGGGGGGCAAGGGCTTTGGGTGGAAGGCTAGGGTCATGAGCAGGGCTGGGGGGCACGGGATTTGGCTGAGGGGCAAGGGGCACAAGCAGGGCTTCCTGCCATGTACTCCCTGCCCTCATTTTGTTTTTCTGGCATGCCAGCACTCCGGCACCTTTCAAGGTAGGCATTGTGGGTTTTTTTGGTACTCCAGCCAAAAAACGTTGCCTACCCCTCACCTAAGCCAACAGTACATCTAATTCTCTATCCAGTCTCCTGGCATTCTTATTCTTATGCTCCCCAAAGAAGGTGGGGAGAGGTAGTCACACTATTTTTTCCCTTTGCATCAGCCAATTTAACATATGTTGCACCCTACAAAATGATGAAAAAGCTACCACTGCATCATAAATTCCCCTGGAACTGTAATAAAAAACCTAGCTGAGTCAGTTTGCAATTCAACCTAAAGCTCCCAAACGTAGGATGGACATTTCTACACTCCATTCCACAGGGACGTTCTTATTTTGAAGAGAGAACTAGGACAACGTTGAGACGGGAATATTATACGAGTAGTCCAGCTGAGTTTCTCTCTCTGAATGATTAGTTAAGAAAAAAGCACTACATTACATTTGTTTGATGTGTTTTTAACACTGGGTGAATAAATCTGAAGTAAGAGAGTAAATTCGCAGATTAAATGATTTATGATTCATTTGAAAGTGTCTTTCAGTAACTTAGGAACTGTTCTCTACTATGACATATTGAGAAACTCCAGTACAATTTGTCTTTTCAAGCTGTCCCTGAAAAAGATTTTGGGGAAATTTTTCAAGTGCAGTTTATATCCAAGTTATAGAACTAAGAATATATTATATCCTGTCAGTTTTAATGTTTGTGGAATGCTTTTAAAATTGTCACTTGTGAGATAGTTTGAGCACAGACAACGTGGTTTGTAAAACTGGAAAGTGTGGAAGTAGCACATAGTGCTTCCCTGAAATTTTGCTTCAGTTATCATTAAAAGGAATAGGCCATATCCTAGAAAGGAGGTGGTCTCTGGATTCATGCCTCCAAACCTTCTCACTGCTGTCTATCCATTTTATCTGTTGACTGTTAAATGCAAAATGCAGAACCACTACTAAGGCAAATAATTCGCCAGCACTCAGGGCCCTTTACCTTCCATTTAGCTGTTATATTGAGGTACACACCCTCCAACTACTTCTGAATCCATGCATCTTCCACAAATATATTGGCTCTCCAGTGGGCCAGCTTCTACAGAGGGGGAACAAGGGTGCCCTTAGTAATTCTTAGCTCATGGCCTGGTGGTTAGGGCACTGTGACCGGACCCATACCTAGCAGTGCTATGGTTTCCTTTTGTGGGCTCATGGCTCCTGCTCACTCCCACCCCTTAGGGTCCCCTTATCTATTATCTCGTTCCTTAAGGAGACGATACTCAGGGCCCAAGGGGTGACCATCCAACAAAAAGCAAGGGAGGCAAGAGTGCCCGAAAGCCCCGCTGGCTCACCAAGGGTGTACGGGAATGCCTAACTGCCAAAAAGGCAGTGAACACCCGGTAGAAGGGGGGTGCTATCTCCAAAGAGGAGTATACCTCCTCTGCTCGGGCCTGTAGGGGGGCTGTCAGGAAAGCTAAGGCGCACATAGAGCTAGGACTAGCATCCAAAATCAAAGATAACAAAAAGTCCTTTTTCAAATATATAGGGAGGATGAAGAAAGCACTAGAAAATGTGGGGCCCCTGCAAGATCCCCTGGGCAATCTGGTGGTTGCGCCAGCGGAGAAAGCAGACCTTTTTAAACAATTCTTCACCACCATTTTCTTGTGTAGGGACCAGAACTTCCCCACCGTGATGCAAGACAGACTCGAGGGGAATGCCTCCAGACCTCAGGTTGGGGAGGACTGGGTTAGAGAGATTCTGGAGGGGCTGGACGTGTTCAAATCAGCGGGTCTAAATGCTCTCCACCCCAAGGTGTTGAGGGAGCTAGCAGGGGTTATTGCAGGGCCCTTGGCACAGCTTTACAAGCGCTCGTGGTGCTCTGATTGGAAGATAGCCAACGTGGTCCCCATCTTTAAAAAAGGGAGGAGGGAGGACCCGGGCAACTATAGGCCTGTCAGTCTTACCTCAATCCTAGGGAAACTCTTTGAGAAGACCATCATGGAGCACATCTGCGATGGGCCGGCCTCAGAGATGATGCTCAAGGGCAACCAGCATGGTTTCTTTAGGGGCAGGTCATGTCAGACCAACCTGATTGCCTTTTATGATCAGGTCACAAAAGCATTGGATGCAGGTGTTGCCGTGGATGTAGTCTTTCTGGACTTCAGCAAGTCTCCCACCCCATCCTCATTAAAAAATTTTGCGACTGTGGCATCGATGCCTACACAGTCAGATGGATTGCAGATTGGCTGACGGGTTGCACTCAGAGGGCGGTGGTGGATGGGTCATATTCAGCCTGGGGAGAAGTGGGCAGCAGAGTCCCCCAGGGCTCGGTTCTTGGGCCCGCGCTGTTCAATTTCTTTATCAGTGATTTGGACGATGGGGTGAAAAGCACCCTGTTTAAATTCACTGGTAATACCAAAATTTGGGGTGAGGTGAGCACGCTAGTAGGGAGGGAAAGACTGCAGCAAGACTTGGACAGGTTGCAGGGGTGGGCTACCAAAAACAGGATGCACTTCAATACTGACAAGTGCTGGGTGCTGCACTTGGGCAGTAGTAACTAGCAGCACACTTATAAGATGGGAAACGCACTTCTTGAAAGCACGGAAGCAAAAAGGGACCTTGGAGTCATTACTGACTCCAAAATGAACATGAGCTGACAATGCGAGGTCACGGTTGGCAGGGCTAACTGCACCTTGTCATGCATCCACAGATGCATCTCTAGCAGGGACAAGGAGGTGATCCTCCCTGTCTATGCGACACTGGTCAGGCCACAGCTGGATTACTGTGTCTGGTTCTGCGCATCCCACTTCAGGAGGGATGTGGATAACATTGAGAGGGTCCAGACGAGGGCCACTCGAATGATCTGGGGACAGCAGGGCAGACCCTACAACGAGAGATTGTGGGACCTGAACCTGTTCAGCCTTCACAAGAGAAGGTTGAGGGGGAACCTGGTGACAGTCTATAAACTCACTATGGGGGACCAGAAGAGTTTGGGAGAGACCTTGTTTCCCCTAGCGTCCCCTGGCATAACAAGGAATAACGGCCACAAGTTGTTGGAAAGTAGGTTTAGATTAGACATCCGTAAGAACTACTTTACAGTCAGGGCGGCTAGGATCTGGAACCAACTTCCAAGGGAAGTGGTGCTGGCTCCTACCCTGGGGGTCTTTAAGAGGAGGCTTGATGCCTACCTACTGGGATCATTTGAGCCCAGTTTTTTCTCCTGCCCAGGCAGGGGATCAGGCTTGAAGATCTACAAGGTCCGTTCCGACCCTACTTCTATGATGATCTTGCCTGCCATACTTTGAAGTTGTTCAAAAAGGATTGGGATGCTGCCTTGAGGACCCAGAGTAGATCCAGTCCACTGGAAACTTTCCTTCAGACAATCCATTGCAGAACTTATGGCCTTACGGTGCTCTACGACACCAGGTGCCTTAGGAACTGTTTTTGTGGCCTATGTCCACCTCCATAGCCATGTCCATGCCTTGTAGATGGTATATGATATTGTTAAGGGAGCCACTCAGTCCCACCACAATGCTTGGCCCTCTCAGGCCTCAACATCTTTGTTGGGGCTTCAGTCTTCCAAGCTTTTGCCCCTTTGTTCTGGCTGTGCCCCTCTTAGCCTAGGTGCACTGCACCAGACCTTGGCTTTTGGGCTCCAGCCCTGGTCTCACCCTTTCTTGGTTTAACCTCTGATCCTCTTGGCCTCAAGCTACCTATGTTACCTATGTAGTCATTTGAACTAAAAGCTTTTGTTTTCAGATTTATTTGTTGTTTATTTATCCTAAAAACAGAAATACTAATTACTGTGACTCCAGTCAGTAAACAAGTAGGTTTGTTTCAAACTTTTCCCAGGGTTGGGCTGGGAAATATGTTGAGCAATAAGGGGGTACAGTCTTCCCTGTCCCAGATTTTTTTGCATATCTTGCACAATGTTCCAGATACACACTCAAGTGGGCATTGATAACATGCTAGTAGATACTCCTTGGCTTGACATAAGCATGCACCTGTCTCAAATGATACAAATGTATGTCCATCCCATAATAATCCTTTTAAATCTCAGTGCAGGGGGACAGGCATGGGGAGAGGGGAGCATTAATTAGTGAGCTGTGCTAATTAAAAGCACCTGAACTTCACATACATCAGCGTCCCCTGTGCTGAAAAATGATGGCTGGGAATTTTGAACTAAAGTCCAAATAAACCTTAGTTTAACACATCCCACTGCCATTTTCCAGCACGGGGTCACTGAGACACATGATGCGGGAGGCTGCTGCAGCATGTTAATTTTTGTGCTCCATGTTACCAGATTTGCCCATCACTTTGGGGTGTAATCATTTATTTAGGATCTGTTTCTTTTTTTTGTAATTCTATCAATGTGCTACTTGTGTTTCTATACGGAGCTGTATATCTCCCTTCTGCAAGCCCTCACCCCCAATGGACCTATCTTGCAGGACTCAGTTTCAATGGGGCTGGGTTCCTCTGTGGGACAAGCTGGGGCTAGAACTGCTTACTCTTATGCTTTCACAAGAATGTACCAAAGAAGCACCTGCAACTTGTTTTTCCGCTTTGTTGCGCGAGAGGGCAAACCACAAGCTAACGGCTAGAAAGTCCCAAACTTTGCAACCAATTTCGCAACTATGTAACCCGAAGTACGC
>NW_017728949.1:69899818-69901228 GCF_001723895.1 Crocodylus porosus
GCTTTGATCTGAGTCTCATGACTCCAGGCCGACCTGCTTGCAAGCAATAAAGGCTTTGTCTCTGTGGCTTGTGGTGTGACTCACTTCTGGGGACCAAATTGGAACTTAGCCTCCAGGAACTCGAATGGCCAGCCCCTTGTGCAACAATTCTGGTGAGCCAGGCAGGAGCGCTTTTGGACCACCCTGGGGCTGGACGACAAGACCGCCGTACGTGCTCATGGAGTGCACATCAAGCCATAATTTGGGCTTGCCACGAGGCCAAAAGAGTGAGTCGGGGCACCCGGGAGGTTAAAGGCACTCCATTTCCATTTGAGTCACCCCAGCCGTGGACTCCAAGGACGAGGTACCTGGGCATGTTTGGAGTGAGTATACTAATTCCCTGTCTCATTTTGTTAGTATTGTTATTTGTTGGTCCGTCAGGACATTGGTCTGGGAATACCTTTTCCCAGGAATCGGAAAGAGACGTTATGGGTACGGGTCGCTCCCGGGTAGAAAACTCCTCCACTCCATTGGGTTGCATACTAAGAAATTTCGATAAATTCGTCAAATATGGAGATTATGGAATAAAAATGACTAAGGATGAGCTCACGAAGTTCAGCCAATTAGAGTGGCCGATCTTCGGAGTATACTGGCCAGGAATGGGATCTTTTGATGTTGACCGGGTCACAAGGGTATATGATATAGTAGTTCATGACGGACATTGGGACCAGTTCCCTTACATTGACTGTTGGTTGGGCATAGCCCAGGACCGACCATCTTGGATCAGGAAATGTGCAACGGTACGTAGGGTCATGGTGGCAAGAGATAAGGCTCGGGGGGGGTCGAAAGAGTCCCTGGGTGTTAGATGATTCCAGCAGGGAGATAGATTTGGCGGGTTCTGGAGGGAGCGGGACGTGTCGAGGCAGATACATGTGCCTATTGTAAAGAAAAGGGACATTGGAAGCAAGAGTGCCTCCGGCTGAGGGAGAAGAGGGGGGAACACTCTAAGTCCCACCAAATGAGAGCTGAACTCTCCGGAGAGGAATCCAATTGATGGGGACCGGGATCCAAGGCCACCGCTCTGCGGGCAGAGTCCTGCAAGGGAGTCCTGCAAGGATCCCATGGTAAAAATAAAGGTTGGTGGCAAAAATTATGAAGCATTAGTAGATACTGGGGCCACATTTTCAATGATCCCCGAAAACCCCCCGCTTGGAGGGGAAAGTGGAAAGTATGTAACCGTAGAAGGAATTGAGGGTAAGCAGAGTAAGCTACCCATGTGCGGACCCCTCCTCACCAAAATTGGAGACAATTTGCTTGAGCATGCCTTTGTTTATTCTCCTGCCTGCCCGGTTGCCCTGCTGGGACGAGATCTCCTTACCAAACTCCAAGCCGAGATTTTTTTCTGAGGAGACCAGATGGTGGTCCAGCTGC
>NW_017728949.1:69902331-69920588 GCF_001723895.1 Crocodylus porosus
GAAGCTGGGGAACCGCTATCCCAGCCCCACCATCCCTGTGGGGTTCTCTACAGGCTAGTAATTCTCAATGGACGAGAACACACCCTAAATCAGACAGGGGTCAGTCTCTGAGGGGAGGGGAACAAGCGCTTAAGTTGGCATGGAAATTCAGAGATCAGCCCTTTACAGCAAAAAGCCCAGCATCCGGGTCCATATTCGGTTATATTACTAATCATGCTGAGAATTTATATCCAGTTTGCTTGCAGAGCAATTATACCAGTCATCAAGGCTCTGTTTACCTCGGCAGCATAAGGCCCTGGCAATGTAATATTACTTTTTTGATCCAACCCCCAAAATGTACTACAGGAGGTTTCAATTATTGTGTATTCTCCCCCTTGCAACTTGAAAACTCTTTAAGACCCAGGCAGTACTCAAACTACTCCTGGGATAGACCCACAAACTCACACCCAGCTTTGACAAAGGGAGGGCCAAATGCGATCCTATTGTATCAATCATTGCAGCCTCAAGGACAGGTCCTTTTCGATAGCAGCCGAGGGTTGATCTTCTTTGCCCCCACAAACGACACCTCCTACAAAGATCCTTCCCTAGATCCTTTGCTTTCAGCTACTATGGCTGCTCAAACATTGCAGGCCTTTGTCGTAAAGGAAACTAGGAATGGAAGGGAGGTCAACCTCAACCCTCAGCACCTATATGCATCCGTGGTCTTTAGCAGTGTCCTGTCCCCCACATCAGGAGTCTACTGGATATGTGGCAATCGGACCTACTGGGTCTTACCCCCCGGTTGGCAAGGGATTGCTCCCTAGGGTTTGTATTGCCGCAGATCGAAGTAGCCCCCTCTGGAACACCACTCCCCTTCCAACTACAAGCAGTAAATAGACTGGCTAAAAGGGCGGTCCCTTTGCTACCCCTGATGGCAGTAGTAGCTGCTGCAGCTGGGACGGCTGGAGTAGCCACCGGGGGAACTGCACTGGGGTTGCTGCAGGAACTATCCCAAGAAACGGCTAAGGCACTCGAAAAGACAGGTGAAACCCTAACTTTGCTTCAACAACAACTTGACTCACTCGCGGGGGTAGTACTCCAAAACAGAAGAGCTCTTGACCTCCTGACATCAGGACAAGGGGGGATGTGTCTATTTCTCCAAGAAGAGTGCTGTTTTTATGTAAATCAATTAGGACAGGTACAAGAAAACATAAACGAGATATTACAGCATGCTAGCAATATCATGTCATTAGGATGGGGAAGTTGGACAGGAGGACCAATGCAACGGCTACTATCGCTGCTTCTACCCCTTATACCAATTTTGATGATAGGATTAGTCATCCTGATGTGCGCACCCCACATAATACAAGCACTAAACCGGTTTATAACCGGCAGGATAAAAGCAGCCACCCACCTACAACTTATAATGCTTCACAGAGGTCAAACAAGGGAGTAAAAGAAGGCATCTTGAGCAGGGATAATTGTGGGACAAGCTGGGGCTAGAACTGCTTACTCTTATGCTTTCACAAGAATGTACCAAAGAAGCACCTGCAACTTGTTTTTCCGCTTTGTTGCGCGAGAGGGCAAACCACAAGCTAACGGCTAGAAAGTCCCAAACTTTGCAACCAATTTCGCAACTATGTAACCCGAAGTACGCCTGCGCTAATGGAATTTTCCAATACCTTGTAATCGAGTATACAAGCAATGGAGAATAGGCACTCGGGGTCGGCTTTGATCTGAGTCTCATGACTCCAGGCCGACCTGCTTGCAAGCAATAAAGACTTTGTCTCTGTGGCTTGTGGTGTGACTCACTTCTGGGGACCAAATTGGAACTTAGCCTCCAGGAGCTCGAACAGCCCCTTGTGCAACACCTCCAGGCCCCAAATCAGTCATACACACACAAACACACACAGATTAACGCAACACACCTGACCCAGCTGGGTTTCATAGTTTCATAGTTAGTAGAGTCGGAAGGGACCTGAGCAGATTATCAAGTCCAACTCCCTGCCATGGCAGGAAAGAGTACATGGACAGGCTGACACCCTCATATGCCAAGAATCAGTTCATCAGAGCAACAATAAACTGCAGTCAGACACAAGCACACAGGTGAAAAGAATACCTCTGAATCTGGCTGGGTGTCCAGCTGACACCCTCGTGGGCCAGTATTTATTTCATTAGGGCACATCTGAGTCAAACTGGGTCAATCGGCCTGTAGAAGCTGATCCTTTTATGTGTTTCAAACTCAGCATGTCCCAATCTTTAGCCTCTTGATGAGCACACCCCACAGTATTTTGGGGCTTCACAGGGATCTGTAGCTTAGGTAAAAAGAAGCGTTGTTGCAGAGCAAGTGGGGAAGGAGAAGTAAAGAAGGAAAAATATATCCAGTTACTACCAGTTTGACTATAAAAGTTACTTACTGCTATGGAACTCAAGAACTCAAACTTCACGTTGTGTTTGGTATTAGAATTCACACTCAATCTGAGTTTATTGGCGACTATACCATACGATCGTAGGGTGGAGATCTAACAGAACTCCTCCCCTCTACAAGTTAACATACCTTTTTATACCTAAAATTGTTTAAACAAAGCATCCTTGAAAAGAAAGTCGGGGTAAATCATAACAGATGCTTGCTCAGCAGCACGTTTTGTTTTGAAAACTATCACCTTTTTTGTTTTTAGGAAAGGAAGAACATTTGTTCCAAAAGAACTGTGCATGGAGTCATAATAAGCAGAAGAGTTTTTCTTATCTGTGACGGGCTGGCTGGCAGTGACCTGGCCCAGCGGTTTTGAAAGGACAAAAGATGATTGGAGGACTTGGGATTCCCTTTCCTCACCAATCAGGCCCCAGAGACTCACCCCCGTGTTCCGATTGGCCCCTTGGGTCACCTGGAGGGGGATAAAAGGGGCAACACAGTTGACTCAGGGGAGAGACCAGTGAGGGACAACAAGGAAGGAGCTTCACACAGCTGGTAAGAACTGAGCCAGTGGGGCAGGAGCATTGCCCCAGAAGAGCCTGAAAGAGCAGGACCTGCAGGCAGCAGTGGGACCCTCAGCAGTGCGGTGTGCGGCCGGCAGGAGAGGCTCTCTGCTGGGCTCCAGGATCCCCTGCGAGAGGCTGCAGCCAGCAGGAGAGGCTCCCCCGCTCCAGCAAAGATCTGAGCAGTGATCTGAGAAGTTCCTAGCTCTGCTTCCAGCTCCTCCAATCAGAGGCCAGGCAGCTTGACATGAGGCCAGGCTCTGGGAAGGTCAAGACCCCTAGAAGGGGGGCAGTGCTACCACTGCTGGCTGTGTCGCAGTGTTCCTGCCCACCATGTGGGAGATCTGGGTTTAAGTCTCCAGCTGAGGTGACTTGGAGTGAGTAAGCTACCGAGAAGCAAATCTTCTTGCAGTGGAAAGGGGCCATTGTGTTTTCTCCCCCTCCAGGTACCAAGGCCCTATGTTTCCTTATCATTTTGCATTTTGTGCCCTTTGTGTATTTCACCAGCCCATATGGTTTGTTCTGCTGTTTGAGTTTTATATTTTGTTAACTCTGTTTTGTCAGTGATTGTAAGTGTCTAACCTTTGTTGAATCCTGCCCCCTTGGGGCATTGTAGTGTCCACTATATGCTCTGATTTATGCCTGTTATGTTCCCAGTATTAAAAGGTATATGGTTAAGTCCCCATTGGCGGTCTGGTTCAGCTCTATAGGGAGAGGAGAGTCCCTACACCTCCCACAGTGCTTGTGCACCTGCTTTGATCCCTTCAGTTGGAGAGGGGGTACCTCTTGGAGTACTACCCGGGTTACATATCTTAAAACATTTTAAAATACGAAGCAAGACCATTTTTTTCCTTCACTCTTTTTCCTTAGTTAAGTTAGAGGCCTGGATTGATCTATAGTCGGATAGAGGCCTGGATAAATTTATAGCCAAGTTAGAGGGGCCTGGATAAATCTACTTCAACACTGCTAAGTATATGAAATATATAATGGTACTAGTAGTAATAGACAAGCAAAGGAAAAACAAACACAAACAATTACAATACTATCCTGATTTCACTAAGTATTTGGGGAAACTTAGCTCAAGCTAATACAGTTCAGGTTCAGAAATCTATGCCTAGAGAGAAAAGAGAGAGGGGCAATTATTGGAGTGTTCATAACCTTCTGTGGGGAGGACTTCCACCACTCATCCCGGGAAAAGTATGACAACACTTGTGGTCAGGACTCCAATGGGCTGGACGCCGTGATGAACCCTTTACCACTGTTTAAATGTTGCCCATACCCCCTCTGACTCCATCTCTTTGCCTCAGAATTCCCTAATGCGGCAACCAAATTTTAGTCAATCAAGTTTAAATAGGCCTCCCATAGTGGGACCGGGAAAGTACGGCCTGAGGTGCCTAGTAAACTTTACTTTTGCTTAGAGGTGTGTGTGTGTGTGTGTGGGGCGGGGAGGCAGAGTCCTTTGTAAATCCAGATTAGAACTGGTCTGATAAACGCTGAGCTGGGTGTGTGTAAATGTGGGTTGATTAGCATTGGGAGCATAGATTCCCCACCATGCAGTACTCCCCTGCTTCTCTGATCCTAGAATTCACTGCAGTTTTTGCTTCGGGCTTTTTGTTCCCCATCTTCCATGTAAATGAATGGTCATCTGGTTCCATCTTGGATGTAAATGAGACCTAGGGCAGTTGTTCCCTTATCTGGAGGGCTTTAGGTATGTCTCCCACTGCATCTTAATCAGTTTTGTTTAGGTAGAGAAGGGGGGGAGGAATTCTTTGCAAGTCAGACAGACTGCGATCTCTGTCAGGGTTCACCAACAACATGGAGCTGAGAGGTAACATCCATCAGACTCGATTAATCGAGTCTGCTCCAACGCGCTGGATTTCCAGAGTGTTGGACCCAGCTCCCTGCACAGGTATAGGAGCCCCTAGTTCTCCTCAGCTTCGGCTTAGTTTCATTTGTCATAGTATTCTGCTCCCAGAACCTGTTTAAGAGTTGTTGCAGCTTGGTAACATGGCCCTGGGTTGTATCTTTTTTGAAATCTCCTTCTTTGATAGGAATATAATGTACTACAGCCTTGATGTCAGGGAGTCTCTCTACTACCTTGTTCAGTTTTCATGGGAACACCTTGGGGGCCTGGAAAATGCCCACAGACATTCATACCCACACTTGCCACAGGGTATGGCAGTTTTATCTGCCCTAATATGCCAGTATTGTTTCTTGTCATCTGATAAATTGGGCAGTATATGTCCTTCACTACTGGTAAATGGTAGTGGCTTCTCAGTGCTCTGATAAGTGGTTTTGGATTAACCATAGAAAGTTGGGTTTGGAAGGGACCTCAGGAGGTCATCTAGTCCAACCCCCTGGTCAAAGCAGGACCAGCGCCAACTAGATCATCCCAGCCAAGGCTTTATCTAGCTGGGTCTTAAACCCCACCTAAGACGGAAAAACTTCCAAGGATGGAAGGCAAATCTTTGGTTTACCTGAAGGTTTTATCACTGCCAGTAGGCTCCTAAACCATTGCATGCTGTTTTCCATAGGTGTAACAATGCTTCCTCTTTGGGAACTTGCCATGCCCTTCATCAGTGACTACACTAGGGCTAACAGAATTCTGAATTCTACTAGTTTTACAGCTGCTTTTGCAGGGCTATTTTTAACCTCAACTTGCCCTCTATGCATCTGCTTCTCTGAAACAGGTTTGATATTCTGTTAGACTTATGGATATGGACTGTGGTGTCTGTTCTTACACTGGGGTTGCATTATTGATGTTGAACAGGGATCAGTTCATGGCTTGCACTATCCTGCTGCCCAGTGTTGGGTGATACTCCCATGTTTTCATGGCGAACCTGAAAATAATAATACTTCTCATTCTGGGGATTTTTCATTGACAGCCTGCATTTGCCCCCTGGCCTCTGAATATTTTTATTGTATGCCATTAGCATACATTTCTCACAAATGGCATTTCTCCATCCTAACTGTAGAAGGCTGAAAAACAAGACAGGGTCAGCTGTACTTGCAGTAAAAGGAGGATATCTGAGGAGTGACAAGATGCACTGTAGTAGAAAGGTATTGCTATATCTGAAACTATAATATTAGGTCAGGGCTGTCCAACTGGTAGCCTGCAAGCCCCTGCAGCTGCCTCTCCCCCTGCAGCATGGGAGGGGAAGACCCAGGAGTTGCCACATGCCAAGCATGCAGCCTGCATAGCAGGAGGCAGGGAGCCACCATGCAGCCCATGTGGTGAGGGATGGAGGCTGGGGAAGGTGAGGGGGAGGGCACACGCTACCAGCACTACCCACACAAAGGGGGAAGGCACATAGGCTGGCAGTGGGAATACCAGGGGGCCACCCTTGCATGTATGGCCCATACAGTGTGCCATCCCTTGCTGTGCCAAAGTTAGACAGACCTGATCAATGACAAAGAGGATTCCAGCCATACCGTGGAGCAAGCCACAGTTTAATCCCATGAACAGTCAATTTATCAAGGCAGAAATACTGGGGGAAATACTATGGCCTGTGTTACATGATTAGATGACAATAATAACAGTAGATGAGATTACCATAATGGCTCCTTCTGTTCTTAAAATCCTATAGATACTCATCCTCAGAGTCAGAGGTGAGACCTGAGATTGGAGACACTTTTATGAGGCTCCCTACATCCAGCAAAATTTTGCCACCATAAACTATGTTACAAAGGTGGCAGACAGGCACACTCTGACTGTACTTTAACACTGCAGACTGGTTGATGGGGTTTTTTTGGTTGTTCATGCAGCCTGACCACCCAACCACAGATTCTCAAGAGCAGTTGCAGAGAAACCATACTGAAGAAAAAAAGTTGGAGAAATTAATCTCAGTAATGGCTGATAAAGGCTCTAGTCTGCCAGAGACAGACTGATCAAAGTGCTAAAACCAATGATTTTGACACTTTTTCCAGACACTACAGAATTATTTATTCTTTCATAGAGTATTGGCTGAAAAATAAAAAACGATGTCTAGAACAGCCAAATATCAAAGCTACAAATCAAAAGTACTTTAAACAGACATGTTGATTAACTGTACTAAAGTTATCTATTGTACCAACAGATCTCAGTTTTTCTTCTGCCAGGTATCACTGCTGATCTATGGCTTGCCTCACAAAATGCACTGATCATATTCAGCAGTGACCTTAATGTTATCATTATTGAGGCATGACTCAAAGAACCTTGGATTGCTTCAAGCTGCTATATGCATATACTATTACATCCTTTGAATCTTTTCATTTTTGACCTGATATTATTGTCCTTCAATACCTTAGAACTTGTTATACCAAACAGATACTTTAAACCAGTGATTCTCAACCTTTTCTATACCAGGACCTATCTGTAAACATCAATGGCCAGTCCCAACCCAGTACCCCTCATTCCCAATCCACTGCCCCCCAGGGGTTGAGTGTTAGAAGTGAGGGGCACTGGCAGGGCCAGAGAGCTGTGGCTTAGAAGTGAGGGGGGCTGCAGATCAGGAATGAGGGTCACCAGCAGGGCTGGGAGGCTGCAAATTGGGAATGAGGGGCACCAGCAGAGCCAGGGGCCTGTGAGTTAAAAGTGAGGGGCACTGACAACTTGCACAGAGACGAATGTCACTTGAGAGTAATGAAGAGCCACATGTTGATATTGCTGTTAATGTTTTCCTGTTGCTGTTGATTTCTGTCTTTAAGATTAAGACTGTTGAGCTGCTTTACCTTCCACTGTGTAATAAGCATTCTGGGGCCACAATACTTGTGTGTTTTCTACTTAAACTATTTACTGGATCAGAACTGGCCATCAATGTTTACAAATGGGATCTGGGACAAAAAAGATTGAGAACCACTGAATTAGAGCACCTGTTTAACTTAAGAGTGTTAGTCATTTCATTTACACAGCAGTAATTAAGCATGTGCTTAAGTATTTGTATTGTCAAAGTCAAAATCTGAAAGGTTATGGCCTGAAGCCAGGATCTGTGCAGACAGATCACTGTACCCAAGTTAAATCTTTAAGTAGGCCTCCTTGCAAAAGCTAAGGGTCACCAGTCTAGATTTAACAGCAGAATTGATGCCCTTGTTTTCTCTTTAATATTTTTCTGGCTTTGCCTATGTCCAGTTAAGCACAAATATAGACTATTCGGCTTCACGTTCTCTTTCCCCCTCCCTCCCTGTCTCCGGCACGAGCACTGCAAAGTCAACATTTGAATTGCTAATACTGAAAACAAGGACTTCCTTTACTTTAACCAATCATTAGATTATTTATACTACTATATTACAAAACTGAAAATACTTCTCAGTTACTATTATAGAAATTTTATTAGGCAGAAATTAACAGAAGTATCAGAGTCCTGTAGTTCTTGTTATTACTTGATAAACAATAAACGATTCTAAACCATGAGGGCTGTTCTTTTCTCTGCAAAATTAGCCTATTATGTTTTAAAATTATTTTATAAAAATGCTTTTAAAAGTTTCTGGTAGAATAAGGGAAACAAAGGGTGTGGTATCAATGTCAAACTACTTACAAGAAATGAGATTCTTGAGTCAGGCAATATAATCAGAGAAGCAGCAAAAAGGATTTCCCTTGGTGACAGGAAAATGTGATAGTACCTGCTAGCATGGATATAGTTAAAGGCTCAACAGCCATTTTAATATACAATGCCAGTTTTAGGTTTTATAACTGATAATAAAAATTCCCTCTAAGCATATAAGGTCTCTATCATAGAGGCCCTCCTTCCTTCCCAGGTTTCCACAAATACATGTGTAGATATATCTAGTCACAGTGCAACCAGAAAGATTAATATAAAATTTGCTTAGGGTAGGGTCAGCAACATGAACATTTCCTCTAAATGCTACACTTTAAAGAAAGAAATGAATGAATGAAACACACGCTGTGTTGACGTTAAGAAGCTATGTAGATTTGTTAGGCGGTAAGGCTCACTTGACAAAATAAGAAACTGGCTAGTCAGTGATTAAATAAGATGGGAAACTGGCCGATTGTTGTGACAGTTTTCACAAGGGTCAGTTTGGGGTGGTAAGGTGGCATTATTTTCTTATGGTAAAAGGGGTGCATGGCAATTGAAAGACTGGACCATTTACCTAACTCTAAATAGAAATAAAGCCACATTCTTCTTGAAGTTACTTTCACCCCAATGCTAGCTGCCTGTGAAGCTTGTAAGCTGAAGTGCATGCATCACATACCATGATATGATATAACAGATCCATTAATCATTCTTTAAAGCCTTAACTTGTTAAATCCAGCAGTAACAGTCCTACTCAAGGATGCCCCATATTGCAGGCAACTTTAACACGTATATGAATAATCTACATATGAAGGGATATCTAGCTTTAATGTAGAAAGTTTAAGACTTTACATTTGAGCATTTTCAGATCTGATTCAACTTTTTAATTATATTTCTGACTACAATTTCTTATTAGAATGATTCTTTCAGACTGCATATATTTTTGCAGGCTGAAACTTTTTAGCATCATCATCTTGAAGAGAAGGCTCAGACATATCACTAAACTAACCTCTATTCTCAAAATAATGAACAATGCTATAGTGGTACGACTGCCATAATATCATAGGAATTCTGTAACTCATTCACAGAATGGTACTATCCTAATTTATAGGGAAAAGGCTAGGGTGGCTGGACAAAATATTTTCAGCCTGTAATAAATATGGGTTAATCTTACTCAGCAGCATCATTGAAATTCAAGCTCTTACTAACTGAAAAAAAACTAGTATATATTGGTTTAAACAATCCGTCTTTCAAGTGTCATAAAATTCATTTTGCAATATCCTTTTGTTGAAATGATTACAATATATTTCTTCATTGCATACCTTCAGTTCTATCCTGGAATTATTCTCCTAATTAATCTGAAGTTGGAATCAAATTATCTGAATGTACTTTTTAGTATTTACCATCAGTGCAAGGGTGGTATTTGCCACCATTGGCCATGTCTCCACAAGCAGGGAGGTGTAGCTGCCACGGAGACAAAAGCAGCAGCACAAATTTGGCCAACTGCTTTTTGCCCTGATGAACACCCCTGCATGTGGGATTAGTGCAGGGAAAAGTGCTCTGGGAAGGGCAGGGAAGGCTGGGGCCAGCACCTAGGGTCCTGGGGTCCTCCTGGGGCTCCAGCAGCAGCAATCTGGGTGTGCAGAGCCTGGCCAGCAGCCAGAGTATGGCTCCGGCCAGCCAGGCTCAGGTTTTGGGAAGCACACCCTGTTGCCACATGAGCCACTCCATCCCCCCATGTTTTTTTTTTCCTACTGGGATTTCCTGGTATCTATACAAGGTATCCCTTGATTTATGCAGGTTCTTTATATGCAAATTCACTCTTACATGATGAGCATATTTAGACCCATCATTCATTTTATACAAGGTAAATTCACTCTTATGTGATCAGCATAGATGCCCCCTGCCCAAGCAGGTAAGTCTGTAGGGGGAGGGGAAAGAGCTGTGGCCCCACTCACCCCAGCCCTGGGTGCACAGGCCCCGGAAGCAGCTGATACCAGCTGCCTGCACCAGGGCACAGTGTAGCCCAGGAGCAGAAGTAAGTGGGGACAGGCAGAGCATGGTACAGCCCAGCAGCTGCAGGCAGCTAGCACTGGGCGCTCCTGGGGCTGCTGCATGCAGGGTTGGGGTGAGTGCTGCTCTGTTCTTTCTGCTTTGCAGCACTCCTCCCCCTGCTTCTTTCCTAGTCCCAGACTCACTTCCTCCCTCCCTCACCACCATGGGCACCTATCCCTATTTGTTACATTGTAAAGTGTGTTTGCTTCATGCAAATTCAATTTATGCACTGTTCTCTAGGCACGCATGTATAGCACAAACTGAGGGAAAACTGTATTTGGCTCCATGCTGCAAATATGCAGCACAGAGAACCAAATCATATGTGCAGGGTACATTTTGCAGCACTTCAAAACCCTCTTGGGTGCTGCCAAACACACGTGTGTGCTTGTGTGGATGCGGCTGTTATGTGTAATGTGATATCCATCTTGTCCCTTTCTCCAGGTTATAATGCTGAGCCATTATTTAGGACTAATTTGGTTATAAGTGATAATCATTTAAACAGTCAGCCTCTTTTGAACCATTGTATAAAGGGTGGCCTGATTCTTCTCTCATGATGGTACTGAAATTGGGTTTAGCCACCCCAAAAGTCAATGGAGTTAGTAAGGTGTAGAACTGGCATGAGAAGATCAAACCCTAAACTTCCAATTGTAAGTGAAAAATATAGTCAGAAGAGAAAGTCAGAAAACAGTTAATACAAATTAAATAATTTATCCTCGACTTGGAAGAGAATGGAGATTTTAATAGATTTACACATGGAAGAGTTACTGATTTTTTTTAAATCAGTAAAAATAAATACAGGGTGAAATTTATGTACAACAAGATGTTATATCAACCACTGCATATTCTGCATTCATGTGTTGCTGCATCCTGTCAATCAATAGTATCAACAGCCCATTTCAGAAAAAGCTGTTTCTTTCACCTGCTATAAAAATATATTTTTGACCTTCTCTGAACATAGCATGAACAATGAGATCTTACTGTATAATTTGTCTCACCAATTAGCATTTGTGTAATGCAAATTTGGAAAACCAGTTTAAATCTCCAATACAGCCCACATCCAATAACAGTATTACAAAATAATTCAGGGGCAAAGAGAAACTGTCTAATCATTACATTTCTTATTTCTGAACACAGTCTGACTCAGGAGGCCAGTGTCTGTTTTAATCCATTTCACCTAACCAGTAGTTTTAAACCTTCCATCTGGATGGCATATTCAGTATTGAATGATGCATTTTACTCATGTTATATTATTCCTCTGAGCTACTTCAGTTAATGCTGCAGCTCTACAAATCTGGATGTTCACATGTTGATCTGTTCACCCCAGAGTGAAAGGGAGCTATCAGAGTTATGAATCATAATATGTCAGGACGCTCAAAACACCTGTCAACATGGAAAACAAAAACTATGAGAAAAATGTCAGCTGCAGGAGACCCCCTATTAATGAGCAATACAGAACTCAACACTGAGCTGTAAACCTGGGATTGTGCCAGTTTATCTTATGCATCAAATATTTGGAGGAAATTTCCATTATGAGTGTGCAGCATCATTCTGCAACTTTCCACATACAATTTCAGCAGTATTAATTACTTGAAACTCTAGGGCTAAGGGCAAGCCCAACACTATACTTCATTAAAAAAAATAAAAGCTAGTGTATATGTCTTTAGGACACAACGAGCAGTGAGAACATACCAACTTTTCTATATCAAGACAATAAAGAGTTTTGTTAAGATTTTTAAGACTTGATTTAAGTGTTTGACAGTATGCTGTCAAGAACTATACTCACTAAGTTAAAGTAACATAAGTGTATTTGAAATATTCTACTAACTTACAAGCTAAGGTTGATGATGCACTTTTGAAAATTTCACACATGGCCAATTAGTTTATTTCAAGTTCTAAGGGTTAGTTTAGAATTAAACTCATACCTGTACAAAGGGTCTCTTTTAAATACAACTTGACCTGTGTTTCCACAGAGGTGAAACTGACCCTTAGGATTCAAAATACTCTTGAAATGCACATGATTCTCTTGTAATGGCCACTGGCTGCCATGACATTAAATTGGTTGCTACTAACTGAGGACTCTACTGAGTCCTTTCAGTGCCAACTGAGATCTAAATAAAATTCTAGACCTGCAAGTGGTGAAATACAAGTATCCATATTCAGGCTTTGCATTTGCTTTCTTGCTTGAAAGCAACTCCAATTTTAAATGGTTCCTCTATATAGCCAGCATCCCTTCTCATTTGCTAATACCATATTTGCTTGCAAACTATGGGCATGCACATGTACAAATGATTTCCCCAAAAATTATCTTCCCAACACTGGACTGCTTAAGCAGGAAATGTGATTTTTGGCCCAGAATAGGAGTATCCCACTTTGATTCCTGCTCCACCCAACCTGACAGCAGCAGTAACATTTCTATTCAGGCTCAGGAGGGAGTCAATAGTCTTAATAGCTCATTGGCCTTCATTCCACAGGTGTTAATGATTATCTCTCCTTTCTAATGGTTTTGATGATGTTCCACTAGCCTTTCTTCCAGCAATTTTGCTGTCTCTAGCTACTCCCGATCTCTTCTCTTATTGCACAGCCCTACAGACTTTTTTATTTATTTATTTTTTTTAACTCTTCTACCACATTCTTAGATCTGCCAAAGGAGGACAGTATTCAGCAGCAGCTTCAGGCTCAGCTTCTGGAAGAGCAGGAAAGGTAGGGAAAGTAAGCTGAAGATTAGGCTCTGTCCCCATTCGATGCAACCATTACTCGGGAAAAAGTCTTTTTTTTTTTTTTCATTCTGCCTTCCCATAACAGGACAGGCACCCGAGGGTTGTTATGGCACCCTTTGGTGGGTGCAATAATTCTGCCTCACTCCAGCCCCTCTGTGCATCTTCTAACTGGCTTGCCTCATGCTTTTATGTGAATATTATATTACACTGGGAGGCTGCCCCAGTCTTGGAGTAATCCTCATGGTACCACCCATAGCCTGCCCCAACTTGTTTAGCTAGATCCTTGATTCTACTGGTCACAAGACCCTCATTCTCCTTTCTGCCAGCACTACTCATACCTTGCTGGCACTCAGCTTCCCTTATGAGCACCAATCATGGCCCTACAGGCCAAATTGTGCGGTAGGGTAACTAGTAATCACAGCCTAAGCCTTCCCCAATGGAGTAAGACCCTTTGTGTATAGGTACGGCTATCTATTTAGTGGGCCCCTGACTCTTAAAGGACTGTTGCCTTCCACTCCAAATTGTCTGGCTTTAGAGTCAACAACCTACCAAATCATGCACCCTTGCAGGGCTCTCCCCTGACCTCATGCCCCTATGGGAGTGCCTCCCATTCACCCCCATAACCAGTTTCATAGTTGGTAGGGTCGGAAAGGACCTGAGTAGATCATAAAGTCTGACCCTCTGCCATGGGCAGGAAAGAGTACTGGGGTCAAATGACCACAGCTAGGTAATTATCTAGCCTCCTTTTGAAGACCCCCAGGATAGAAGCAAGCACCACTTCCCTTGGAAGTTGCTTCCAGATCCTAGCCACCCTGACAGTGAAGTAGTGCCTCCTGAGATCTAGCCTAAACCTACTCTCAGTCAACTTATGGTCATTATTCCTTGGTACTGTTTGGGGGAACAAGGACTCTCCCACTGCCTGCTGGTCCCCCTTGGCCAGTTTACAGATAGCCACCAGATCCCCTCTCAGCCTTCTCCTGTGGAGGTTGAACAGGTTCAGGTCCCATAGCCTCTCTTTGTACGACCTGCCCTGCTGCCCCCGCTCATGCAAGTGGCCCTCCTCTAGATCCTCGATGCTGTCCACATCCCTCCTGAAGTGTGGTGCTCAGAACTGGACACAGCACTCCAACTGCGGCCTAACCAGTGTCACATAGAGGGGGAGGATCACTTCCTTGGACCTGCTCGTGATGCACCTGTGGATGCATGACAAGGTGCGGTTAGCCCTCCTGACCACGTCCTCACATTGGCGGCCCATGTTCATCTTGGAATCAACAGGGACTCCAAGATCCTTTTCTGCCTCTGTGCTGATGAGAAGCAAGTTCCTCAGCCTGTAAGTATGCTGCTGTTTCTTCCTCCACAGGTGCAATACCTTGCACTTGTCAGTATTGAAACCCATCCTGTTCTCATCTGCCCACCCCTGTAGCCTGTCCAGATCTAGTTGTAGTTTGTCCCTTTCCTCTACCATGCTTCTCTCCACATCTTAGTGTCATCCATGAATTTGAACAAAGTGCTTTTCACCCCCCTGTCCAAGTCGCTGATGAAGATGTTGAACGGTGCAGGCCCGAGGACCAAGCCCTGGGGGACCCTACTGCCCACATCCCTCCAGGTCTAAAACTTAGAAACTTTCAGTTACAAACATAGACCCATTAGTCTCTATCTTAAACTCAACACCCCCTGCTCTCCCAGTCTCAACACTGTTGCAAAGCCCTGTCCTCATCAACAGATTCCTAGCTGCCAGGGTACCTTCTCAGGTTTGCAGAGTCATTCCTCTAACAGCCTAAGCTTACAGGAACTCTTCTCCTTGCTAAAGACAGAGTTAAACTTAGTCTCTAATCCCAGGCTCAGTCTTATAAGGCTCCTTACTTTTCCCACTTCCTGTCACCTAACTTTAGACCTTGGCAACTGATCTGGGTGCTAATTATTACCCTAAATCAGCAGCTTTATGCTCTATTGCTTTCAGTCTGACAGATGACCTCTGTAACTCTTTCCTGTGGTGCTTCCTGTCTACTAAGCTATTCCTTTTCTCTCTTAAAATAGCAGGATCCCTTGGTGCCTGTTATACTTCCAAGAACAGGGCGTATCTCTTATTTGGGGACATGTTTTATATGAGGAAATATCGTATATTAAAATAACCAAGAAGGTAGAATGTATGCGCTGTCCAGTAAGGGCTACCTGGGCTCCAGTGTTACATTTTTAACAATGAAAATGCAAAGCACAATTAAAGTGTATGCCTTTTACTGTTCTTTTCCAGTGTATAAAGTTAGCCTCTGAATTTGCTCAAACAGAAAAGGAGCGTATGAGCACATCTACGCATGTAATTATGGTGCCTGAATAAGCTGCGGAGCTTATTGCTCAGGAGTTAACTGTTCCCAGGTGTGCTGTTTGAATGTGCACCTGGGAGCACTTAACTTCAGAGCAATGAGCTCAGCAGTTTATTTAGGTGCACCATAGGGAATTGGGTCAGAGCAGTCCTGGCAAGTAGGCAGCTGCCATCTCCACCCAGTTTCAGTGTACTGTGGAGAGGCTGGCTTTAGGGTATGAGGGAGCTGCAGTGTGGGGCCAGCTGGCAGGCAGCCCTCACAGTGGAGCACCCTCATGCCCCAGCCAGCTTGGCAGCATCTGCTGCAGGGTTTTTTACTCCACTTGTATTTGTAAATACAAGTACTATCCTGCTGCAGAGTAAATTAGTTTATTCCAGCCTAATAAGGGGACGTGCAGAAGCCTAGGTGTTTACTGCACAGCTACTTAGTCAACTGCACAGTAAACATTTTATGTGCCCTGTCAGAGGCATTCTGCTAGACTTATTAGTAAAGTGTTACATTTAGAAAGATCAATTCTTGGGGCGCATCCAGATGAGTGCCTGTTGCCTCATCTCAAACCCCCCTGAGATGGGTCAAGTAGCACGTGAGGAAATTCAAAAATCTTCTCCATGCTGCAAGTTTCCAGCGTGGGGGCAAAATTAGACCATCCAGGGGTCTAAAAAAAATGGAGTTTAAAAAAGCAGGGACCATGCCCTGAGGCAATTGGAGGCTGGGTCCTCCACAGGGACACTCTGGCTGCCAGAGCATCTCTGTGGTTGGCCCTCGCCCTGGTGCTGAAGCACGCTGCCTGTCTGCCAGGCAGTATGCTTCAGCACCAGGACTCACGCCGGTAAGGGTTCTGGAGGAGGGGAGAGGGGACTATGGAAGGAACCCCCACTGGCCCTGCCCACTCCCCCAGCCCTTCTCTGCCTGGCCCCGTCCCCATCCTTTGTCTTCTTTCCCGAGGCCCCCGATCCCTTCCCTGCCCAGCCCTATTCCCCTACCAGCCCCCCAATCCCTGCCTCCCCATCCCAGCATGCCCACAGTAAAAAAACCAAACAAACAAACCTGTCTAGCTGCCGTCTGTGTCACTGGGGCCCCACCCACACAGCACAGGACAGAGAGACAGCCCCAGCTGCACCAGCCCAGGCCCTCTTGCTCCCTGCTGCCCTGTGCTGCCTGGAGGGGCTCTGCCAGGAGGCCCCAGAGCCCCCTGTGCCCCTGCTTCTAGGGTAAGTAGAAGCCTCTTTTTGTTTTTGTTTTTGTTTTTTTTTAAAGTCACAGTGACTGGGGTTGTGGGGGCAGCCATGGGGGCCTGAGGGTACAAGTGGGGGATGGGGCCAGGTGGGCCAGCCACTGGGGGCTCTGGGAGAGTGGGGAGTGGGCTGGGTGGGGCAGCCATGAGGGGGGTTGCAGCAGCTGGCGGGGGATGGGGCCAGGTGCGGCAGCAATCAGGGGGCTGTACTGGGGCATGTGGGCTTTGCAGAGGGCGATGGTAGCCCCTGCAGGGGCCATTTGGCCCCTGTGAGAGGGCAGCAAAATATATATTCATGTATTCATGAATTCATGAGACATGTATTTAGAGTTCACTTTATTATTATGATAGAGACATGAGTAGGCTTCCACATTGTTTTAACACTGTAGATATATCAATAAAACACTGCCCAACCGATCACTGTTTCTGCCTCACTCTCTCTCTCTTTATAGTGGTCTTTTGTTTTAATTGTGGAAGAACATGGATTTCAGGGTATTTTGTAGAGTGACTTTGGGATTTTTTTTATCAGGGATCTTTCAGTTTCCCAATACGAAACATGAGCATTCCTGCTAGGGAGGCCCTGCCTGCTCAGAGCTGGCACCTTGGACCCAGCTGGCTGTGGCTGACCTCTTGGCCTGCTGCAGAGGCCAACTCTGCAGCCATAGCCCACTGGCAGCTGGCCCAGGGGGGCAGATGCCTCTAGTGGCTGTGCAGTCCCCATCCGAGTCAGGCAGGTGCACAGGTCACAGCCAGGCTGCTGCAGAGGATGCAGGGAACTCTCAGGGCTGCTTCAGCAGTCCAGCTGGCACAAAGGGTAGTGTCCCCAGGTACCAATTGGCTGGGTCCCAGAAGTTCTTGAAAGCAAGTAGCCCTGAGCTACTTGCCAGGGCAGCTTTTTATACTCCTGGGGACAGCACATGTGCTGGCCCAGGGCTCTAGCTTCCCCTGGCTGCCGATTCAGGAGCCAGGCAGGGTTATTTTGCCCCAAGTGGCACAATTTGCTCCACAACAAAGTGCCTGTCTAAGCATGTGCACTGAGGCAAAAAGCTCCAGCTCAAATTTGCACTGCTTCTATTTGAGCTGCTGCAAGCATACGTGCTTGCATGTGTGGGCGCACCCTTGATGTCCCATTTCCTTAGGATTGGAGACAGATATCAGTGCTGTAACTACATTTAAGAAGGGAGAAAGGTGCACTGAGCCTACAAAACTTGTTATAAATCTTCCTTCTTGCTAACCAGAGAATCTTTAAAAGTTCCTACCAAAATAAGGGCTGTATACATTCCCAACTGATCTACCACATTACTCCTGAAGATTTAAGAACAAAGAAAAATGACAAATGGCAGTTCTTATACTAAATCTCATTTTTACCTGAGATCAGCAGCACTGAGTCCTATTTCAGGCTCTTTATAAAACACATCACAGTTGTGCTGCTGTGAGCTTTGATTTTTTGGTTTTTTTTTTTTTT
>NW_017728949.1:69920688-69933535 GCF_001723895.1 Crocodylus porosus
TTTTTTTTTTTTTTTTTTTTTTTTTAAGAAATTGCTGTAAATCTGTGATTTTCAGCAGGGATTTGAAACTTGGCAGAATGATAATACTTGGATCTGAGAAACGTACTTGTGAATATTTCTTTAGAATCGGCTGACTTATGAGATGTCAAACAGTGTTATTTGCACTCTGTATGGTATTCAATGGGGTTTGTAAGCAGTTTGTAGTGGCAAGTGTCTAACATCCTGATTGCACTGAGCATGCTCCATCCTAGTGGACTTCCTGCCTTAACCTATGACAATGATTCTGCTGCACAGTATCTTCCTGCATTATTTTAAAGTTGCCATGTTGTAGGCAGTTCCCATAGGGAAGTTATCGGTGAATCCACAGATGACTGAGGGGGCTAATCTAAGAACTGCATGTTCAGCTGTAGATATGGCAAATACTTCTGGAAGGAAGAAGTAGATCCTGGTAACGTTGAGTACCTGCCCTTTCCCTGTGTCTCTCTTGTTTGTGCACCTCCATAGTGAGGTGAGTTTGCTCAAAATGATCAATGCCTTGTCATACAATATGGGACCACTGGGGACAATTCAGTGCTTGAGTCTCCAACATACTAATGTTAATATTGCATTTCTTGAAGATTAGCCTTCAAGTGTCCTTGGATTTCTTCTTTTGCCCGCCTCTAGAATAGTGACCATCAGTCATTTAGCACTATATGACCTGTTTTGGGACCTGGAACTTGTTTTGAGACCATCCTTATGACATGTACTGTCCAAGAGGTGGTGCTGTATAAACTTGTCTTCAACGCTTGTGGTGTTTGCTTGAGCCAAAATGCCAGCATTCATTCTTCTGTCTTTCCAATTGACATAAAGGATTTTCTGAAGACATTGCTGATAGTAAAAGTTGTTAGGTGTTTCCAGTATGTGACTGGAGTTTCACATCCCCAGAGTTTTCAAGGAGCTGGCCAGCATCATAGCTCAGCCCCTGACATGGATCTTCGAGAGCTCCTGGTGTTCTGAAGTGCCCAGTGATTGGAAGAAGGCCAATGTCGTGCCTATCTTCAAGAAAGGGAGGAAAGTGGATCCAGCAAACTACAGGCCCATCAGCCTGACCTCTATCCCGGGGAAGGTCTTAGAAAAGATTATCAAAGAGGCCATTCTTAATGGACTGGCCAGTGACAACATCCTGAGCGACAGGCAGCATGGGCTTATTGCGGGTAGGTCGTGCTTGACAAATATCATTTCCTTTTATGACCAGGTGACCTATCACCTGGACAAGAGGGAAGAGATTGATGTCATATATCTTGACTTCAAAAAAGCCTTTGATCTGGTATCCCATGATCACCTCGTGGCAAAACTGGCCAACTGCAGCCTTGGGTCCACCACGATCCGCTGCCTGGGGAATTGGCTCCATGGTTGGACCCAAGAGATGGTGACTGATGGAAGTCAATCGTCATGGTGCCCTGTGACCAGTGGTGTCCTTCAAGGCTCTGTCCTTGGACCTATTTTGTTTAACATCTTCATTAATGATGTGGACATAGGAGTCAGAAGTGGACTGGCCAAGTTCACTGATGATACCAAACTTTGGGGTACAGCATCCACACCTTTAGACAAGGGGGCAATCCAGGCTGACCTTGACAGGCTCAGAAATGAGCACACGAGAACCCGATGATGTTTAACACCGAAAAATGCAAGGTTTTCCACCTTGGGAGGAAAAACCCGCAGCACGTCCATAGGTTCAGCAGTGCTACGCTGGCTAGCATTACGGATGAGAGGGACTTGGGGGTCAGGATTGACCAGAACATGAGCCTGCAATGTGATGCTGTGGCTAGTAAAGCGAGCAAAACGCTGGCTTGCATCTATAGATGCTTCTCAAGCAAATCCCAGGACATCATTCTCCCCTTGCACTCGGCCTTGGTGAGGCTGCAGCTGGAGTACTGCGTCCAGTTTTGGGCTCCACGATTCAAAAAGGATGTGGAGAAGCTTGAGAGAGTCCAGAGAAAAGCCACACGCATGATCAGAGGTCAGGAACACAGACTTTAAGATGAGAGGCTGAGAGCTATGGGACTCTTCAGCCTGGAAAAGTGCAGGCTCAGGGGCTATCTGTTGGCCACCTGTAAGTTTATACAGGGTGTTCACCAGGATCTGGGGGAATGTTTGTTCACCAGAGTGCCCCAAGGGATGACAAAGTTGAATGGTTATAAACTCCTGCAAGACCGTTTCAGGCTGGACATAAAGAAGAACTTCTTTACTGTCCGAGCCCCCAAGGTTTGGAATTGAACCACCTCCAGTGGCAGGCTAACACCTACTTGGAACGCCTTCAGGAGAAACCTGGATGTTTTTCTTGCTGGGATCCTATGACCTCAGCTGACTTCCTGCCCCTGGAGCAGGGGGCTGGACTCGATGATCTTCTGAGGTCCCTTCCAGCTCTAATGTCTATGGAATCCATACAACAAGTAGGGATGGCAACAGCCTGGTAGATGAGAAATTTGGTTTGGGTCCTGATGTCATGATCTTTGAAGACATGATTTGGAGATGTCCGAAGGCACCACTGGTAGATTTTATCCAGTGTTGAATATTGATGTCCATGTTTACTTTTTGGGAAAGGTGGCTATTCAGTGAGGGGAAATGCTCAACATTTTCCAATTGTAATTGTAATGTGTAGAGAAGCAGCTGTTTGAGGTGGGTTAGTAAAAACTTTTAGTTTCCATGAAGGTGACAGTGAGTCCAAGCATTTCATATGCTTCATAGAACCAATCAAGAGTGATGTAGAGCTCTTCAAAGGGGCAAACACACACAACAGAATTAGTGTACTGAAGCTCAGTAATGGAGGTTTTGATTACCTTGAACTTGGAATGTAATCATTGATGTTAAAGAGATTCCTGTCCATGAGATATCAGATGCTGATTCTGTAGCAAGGTTCCTTAACTCCTGCTGCTTGGACAACCGGACAGCATTACAGTGTTGCAAGGTGATGTACGCAGCTGAGCATGGGCCAGCTGCAGAGAAGTAAGCAGCACAGAGGAAAAGAAAGAGAAGAGCTTCAGAGTTACAGATAGGTATCAGAAGCAAGGTGTCCTGCATTAAGCTAGAGTTGCAGTCTTGCAAACAGATAGGTAGCTAAGAAGCAAATGAAAGACAGCCAGGCAGACGGGTGTGGAACAGGGCAAGTGGAAATAACAGGCTAAGCAGAAACCTGACTCAGTCAGAGGTCAGAGGACCAGAAAGAGTTGGAGCTCCCATATACTTAAATCCTAGCTCCAGAGCTAGAGGGTTAGTCAGGCCTTAAGCTGTGGAGAGGGAAGAATCTTTGTGAGCCTACACTGTCTAAGGCAGGGCACCCAGTCAGCTCTTAAGTAGCCAAAGAAGCTGGAGTGAGGCAGCAAAGAGGGCTGGAGGTCGTGGGGATCTGAAGGCTAGAGGTTTGGCTGCAGCTACTTACGATGGATTTGGAGCCCTGCAATGGTTTGAGACAGTGGGCTGCATGGCCAAGAGCCTTATAGACTGATGGTAACAGCCTCGAAAGAGTCAGGGACTGACGGTTGAGACCAGTATAGGGTCTGAGGGCCTGGTGAAAGACATAAAGAGTAAAACCTATGAGGCATGAGAGTAGCTGGAGGCCACAACTACAGCCCCTAAGGCAATAGAGCCTGAAGACCCATAAGTAGGACCAAAGGAGTCCAGTGCAAGGGACATTTTCAGGTTGAATACCGTTTTACTGAAAAACTTAAAAGCTTTGAACCCAATGTGTGAAAACAAATTGTTAGCAGCACTAACAAGAGTAGATTTTTTTTTTTTTGGGGGGCAGAAAACTTAAGAAATCACAAACGTAACATTTTTATTTTAACTGTGTGTGAAGTTGGGGAGTCCTTTACTCATAGTTTCCTAGGAAGCTAATGAACCATGGGACCCTCTTAAACTAAGGTAGTGTGATTCTCAGTAATGCGTCCAGAGCTGGGTATCATGAGGCACTAAGTTATAATTGATTTAGGAACCAGATCAGAAATGGAAGGTTTTATAACTTGCACTTCTACCTGATAGAAATATGGGGAAACTTATTAAATACCTGCTCAGTGACTCAAACCTATCAAGTGCCAAGTAGTCTCAAAATGGTATTGTTACCTTAAAATATACATCCAAAGAATGGGTTTTTCACATTTTAGCCAGAATCTCTTTGTACACCAGTTCCCCATTTGTGAAATGAGTATTACTTCCTACCTTACAGAGAAGTTGCAAGGACAAATTAATGTTTGTGGAGCACTTGGATACTGTGGTGACAAGTGCTGTAGAAAAGCCCACTAGAAGATCAATAATTCTGTATGTAGTTCAGGGTCTTGGGAGCATTCAGTAAAGTCCACATATGGTATAATGAAAATGAGGGGAAAATACTGAACAACTACATTTTTCTGTAAGCAATATAGCAGAAGGCCTGTCGGAGGAAAAAAATGTGATCAGATGGAGACAGGCAGCACAGACACAAGAGTAAACAAGGATCAGATAAGAAAAGTCAGAAGTAAGGTTGTCAAACTTTTGAATGTTTGTGTTGTGACCTTACTAACACTCTTTTAACTATTTTTCTCTGTAATAATTAATAGCAGTATGTACATTTTCAAGTTTACTTTTTTCTTTTGACTCTAGTTAGAAGAAAAAAAAATCATTATTTCACATAAATATCTTTATAAATATACATACTTAACTTTGATAGAATTGGGGAAAAACTCAGTTGGTATCCTAGCATTTCAAATTACTTCTCTTCCAAATACACAGTCACTGTGTTATAAAAGACTAAAATCATTTGAATTAGAATTTCTTATAACTGAGCGTCTACAAGATGGAAAAACCTACCTGGATTTTTTTTCTGTCTACCTGTTCTGCACAGATCAGGCTCTGCATGCAACCAGAAAAAACTTGCAACAGTTCATCTGGAAATGCTTCCCTGTGGGAACAAAGGAAAAAAGGGAAGGTTGCAGTGGGAGGTATTGGGTGACTTAGTGATTTGCCAGTATAAATTCTACCGCTAAAATACTTACTGCATATAGACCCTAACAATAATTTGCTTAGGAAACAGAAGAAATTGCTATACCAACTGAAAGATTTTTTTTAACTAGCTCATTTAATGTTGGAGGTATTTATAAAGTTCTGTGGCAAATTTTTAATAAATCATGTTGGAGCAGCACCTTTTTTATCTGGGTAATAAAAATATAATAGTGCTTTTCACCAAAATTAGGCCAAAGAACTTTATTATGAATATAATGCATCTCGTTTCATCTTCTGCGGGATGGGGAGAATGGCAGTTCCTGGTGACAGGACACTCATCGCATTCTAAAGCTGAAAGCGTATTTAAGAACTCTTAAGGCACCTGCTCAGCACCTAGCAGAATCAGGCCACTACTGAGGCACATGATACAGCAATAAGGGTTGAGAAATGTGGATAGTACTGGATCTTTGTTACCATAAAGTAAATCCTGCTACTAGGAAAGTTGCCAGGGGGCAACTTTATTTCTAAGGGATTAATTCAGTGGTGCTTAACCTTTTGGCCCCATGGGCTGGATGAGTGGCATGGGGCAGCTGGATCCAGCCCCATCGTGTTGGCCCTGTGCAATCTAGAGCACTGGGTCACGCTGTCTAGCCCACAGGCCTCCCAACAGCACCAGAAATCTAGCAGGAAGGGAGTGACAATTATGGCTATCCCATTTTCCCACTGCCAATTTTTTGGATCCTTGCGGAGCCCTGCAGGCTAGATGACATGGCTTGGGAGTTGGGCATCTTTGGATTAGCTGAAAGACTCCTTCCTCCCCCCACCCCAAAATTATCCTGCTAAGAAGCATGATTGTCAAATCAGAACACTTGTTTCAGACTGTATTTCATTTCCATGTGATAAAATACTATTGTCACAGAAGTGAATAGGGAGGGTGAAATACAGTTCCCATTAACCAATTAGAGACCCTCCCCCCGCTATCTTCCATGACGAGTGTTTCTCATCTGACACAACAATCACCTGTCTGACAGAGGCAGTCTAACCATGTTAGTCTCTAGGCAGGTGGAAGGCAGTGTACAGATGTATCTTACAGACTCGCTAAACTGGAGATGCAGAAGCTTTTTTGAGTCTCACCTCACTTCATCAGATGCTGAATCAAATCTGCCTGTGAGGAGGTGAGCTTAGGCCCCAGAAAGCCTCTCTGATTTTAGTTAATCATGGACTTGCCAGGTGCAACAGCTACGTATGAAGGGAAGCACTTTAGCTGAAAGGACGATGAATGTGTTGGTGGCAAGGAAGCTCTGGGTTGCAGTCTTGCCTCTTCTTTTTCTGCATATAACACGTGGGTATTTTTCATAACCTTATTACTGAATCCTCCTCATAGACAGGCCTGCAGCAGTGTGGTGGTTGTCAGCAGCTTTTCAGATGATGGCAGACAAAGCCGCGCATTTAAGACGTGTTCAGACTAAAGCCTATGGTCCCTTGTCAGTGCAGCCAGTAGCGAGAGGGGTTTCTATGGGAGCTGATTCAGATCTGCACCCCAAAGAAGATGTGGCTGTTCCTCCTGCGAGCCCTGCTCTTAGATTCAAAACTGCCCATGAATGAAGTGTGACCCCTGCACGGTGGCGGCAAGCATAGAGCTCCTGCAGACAACAGCAGCGGTGTTAGGGGGGTGACAAGCGTCGACCACCCACAGGTGCCGCCATCCATGTCAGCAGCACTTCTTTCACTGCCGACCCGAGTACACAGGCACCTGTGTGCACCCCCTACGTATTGCTAATGCGGTTGCCAGCCCTATCCCAGGAGGTTTCATCACATGATGTAATGACAGTTATGGCTTGACATCAGGAATGCAAACACTGCGTTTTAAAAACCCACTGCACAACTGCATCAAGCAGATTCTATCGCTTCTGGGCCGCTTGGAGGCTCAGATCAAGTTTATTTTAGTTGAATGCGTTGTCATTTATGTCCCGGTGACTCTCCTGGAGATCGATTCCCTAATGACTGGAGACCCCCGGGGCAGGCAACCAGACCCGCCGTCCCTGGGGGAGTCGACTCTGTTCCCAGAGCCGCGACCGCCAAAAGCTTCCTAAGAGCTGTCATTGCCTGGGTCACACCATGGGCCCACCTGGCCCAGTCTCCTCAGCGTTTGAGCACCCCCAAGCCCTGCACCAGGGCGGCCCAGCTAAGGTCTCAACACCTGAGATGCAATGGCCGGGTCCTTCCCCCCGCTCCCTGCTGTGAAAGTGGCAGCCAGGCGACCCCGGGAAGCGCGGTCCCTCGATGAGGCGTCTGACGCACCGCCCCCTGGTGCCGGCGGCTCAGGACAGACCCCTCCCCCATCCCCTAGGAGGAAGTGGCGACGTCGCGGCCCGGCCGCAGTGACGTCACGGCGCGACCCCGCCCTCCCCGGAAGTGAGCGGGCGGCCGTACGGAAGCCGGCAGGGGCTGCGCCAGGGTGCGGGGGGCGCTCGCAGGGGTAGGAATGTGGCTGCGCCCCCGGCCCGGCAGCATGAGCCCCACCCGCGCCGCGCTCCGGTACGTACCGCCCGGCCCGCGTCGTGCGGCACCCGGCTCCGCCCCCACCCCACCCAGCCCGGGCCCACGGGGCGCCTCCTCGGGCTTCAGCCCCGCCGCTCCCGCGGGTAGGGGCCTGGAGGCTTCCGGCGATGCAAGTAGCGGGGCGTTTTGCAGGGAAGGGGGAGGGGGGAGAGTTGCCGCGGCCTGGTCTGGTGGCCCTAGCCCTGCGGCCGGGTCGTGCTCCCTGCCCGGGGCCCAGCCAGCGCCCTCCTGCCCCGCCTGGCCCCTGGGCTTGGCCTCGTCCTTCCCACTCCGAGTGGGCTCTTCCCTTCTGAGGAAAAGGCGCATCCCATTTTTTTAAAAAATCAAGGACTGTTCCGCTTCCACCTTTCCACTGAAAGCTTTTTTTCCCCCTAAATGTTGGCAGGGGTGTTTAATTTCATAGATTTCATAGACATTGGGGCTGGTGAAATCATTGATCTGCTACAGTTAAAGCAAAGATGTTGCATGTATAGTCTTCACTGTGGTTTGGTTTACAGCAGTTGCAATATTGGGCAGGGAGTGGGATTGTCTCTAGTCAAGTTACATTTGCACCTGGTGATGTCCAGGGTTTCATTTGACATTTTAACTGTAATCTCCTGTCCTGGTGGTATTGTAGCATAGTCTGAGCATGTTATGCTGCAAATGGGTAGTAGGCCAACAAGGTTCTTTAGGTGAATCTGATATCTTTTATTAAACCGACTTAAATAGTTGGGGGGGGGAAATTTTAGTGAGCTTTTTGGTTCACAATTTTTTCCCCCCCTAACTATTGGAGTTGGTCTAATTAAAAGATATAAGATTCATCCAAAGAACTTTGTCAGCCTGTGTCCCTAGACCAACACGGCTACAACCTATACCCCTGTAACACTAATTAGTAAGGCAGTCAGGACTCATAGTAGAGATGATGTCTTATATTAGACCAGCAATGGTTTTCTTAGACCAAAAATCTTTCCCCATAACCAATAGGGCTACAACCCGGATACCTGACTAATAGGTAAGAGAACTTGTAACAGGAGAAACATTTTGCTTTGGAAAGAACGAGGTCAGCAAAACTAATATGATTCATGATCATATTCCTACCATTAAGTAAAGTTTCATGAATGAATTATCTTTTGTGTGCTGATGTTGTAATAGAAACGCTGAAGATATTGCGGGCATTACTTACTTTCCGTTTCAAAATGCACTTCTGCTTAGTAGAGGTACAATTTTAATTCTTAAAGAACTATATAATCTTTCCTGTTAGAGGTGTCATGCCTTTCAGATTAAATATGCTCAGTTGAATGAAATGCAGTCAACTTCTGATCACCGGCTGTGCAAACTTCTCTTGGTATCTGCGAGTCCGGCTGGGTTCTTGGCTGCTCTTCGTGCTGCCACATATTTATTCTGCAGAACTATTGTCACATGTGGCTTGGATGCTACAGTGGAAGTCTTGCTGTTCTGGAACTGAAATAGAGGCATGATTACATCCGGCTTTTTGTTAAACTTTGGACAAAAGCAGATGAAGATGCTTCTGAGATGAGTTTATTGTTCTTTCCAAAGTTTAGCTAAGTAAAATCAAGCTGCTTTCTTGTGAGGCCATGGGGGAGGGAGTTTCAGTTTCCAGTGATATGGTGTTTTTTGTCACTGACAAGTGTTTTATGTTTGACCTCTGGAAGGGCCACATACCTTTGCACTTTTACCATTTGTTTCTAATATCTCTATACTAAAGGTTTCAACAAATAAAAAAAGTTGCATGTGTTCTTTCTCTCACCCTTTCCCCATTCCCCCCCAATTCAAACTTAACAATCCCTGAGGAATTAACTGCGTTCCTTTAAAATGGTCCCTATGCTTTAACTTAGAAATCATTCTCATGTCTAATGTTTTACGTAATTGTTACAAATAATACTTAGAAACATAATACCTGAAAAGAGCAAAAACATAGTTTTCTTAAAGGCACAGAGCAAAGATTTAACAGCTGTTTTGTACATTAGTTTCACTATTTTTTTTTTCTCAGTCATTTTTGCCCTTGAATTTTCACAAAACTGGGGAAATATAAACATGTTGTATGCTTTTTTTTTTTAAACTGCTAAACATGTTGGGACACTTAGAGCACCCGAAACTACTTCCTCCTTACTCTTTGAACCTCATATTGCTAATGTTCAGAAACAGAAAAACATTGTCCAAAACATTGAGAGCAACTGGCCTAGACACATTTGTTGGTATCTAACACTTTATATGCTACAAAACAAACAGAAAACAAGTTAAAATCTCTAGTGATTAGGAAAAGCCCTTCCACTTTTAATATTCCATGCCTACTGATTCCAGCTCCTAGAAGGATACCATCTTGGAATCTCCTTATTTTTAGTAAATATTTAGAAAATTATTTAATTTTTAAAAATGAAGAACAGGAACCTGACTACTTTTTGTAAGGGGAAGTAGCTAAGCCAGTTGTCAAATGCCCGAAGTTGGGTCAGAATGAGTTTATTTTTCACTGTCGTTATGAAAATTGCTGTAGCTAGCAGGCCTTATACATTCCATCCTAGGAATACCATGTATCTTAGACTGCAGACTTTTGAGGCTGACATCTGTTGTTATTTTAACACAGAAAAGAATGTCTTAACACGAAGACCTAGTGGTCCTTGGAACCTCAGCCATGGAACTGCTACAGTACAAATAATCTCAGACAAGCAAAGCCTCTCACTACCTTATGTGGGACCTTGGCCACCCCAGGAAGACTGTCTGCTGGAGTAGCAACAGCTTCTCATCTCTTTTCTCTCCCACCCCATTTCACATGGTTGGTTCCTGAGGCAGCTGGGTTCCTGGAATAACTTTTAGGTTTTTTTCCACAGGTAGGTCTTTTTTCAAAGGAGTAGGAATGCCTGTCTTTCTGTGAAGATAGACATGCTGGTTTTGTTTGCACTTTTCTGCATGTTTAGAAGGTAATCTTTGCCAGTGGAAAACATTTTGAAATTTATTTTGTTGTTGTTGTTGTTTTGTTTTTTTTTAAATTCAAGCTTAGGTTCCGTAGACATTTCACGGCAGAAGAGATGGCACTTCATTATAGCTGAGTACTTTTTGTTGTTGGGGTTTTTTTTAAGGTCTGGTTATGTGATGTGTATATAATGTGGCAGGCGTATGTCATTCTTAGTGGGTATTTTCAACCAGTGGTAACTTTTGTCAGTATTTAACTTTTGGGGTAGGGTTATGTTCAGTTTGGGAACAAACTCTTCTTTTTAACTAAATGCTGCTTTGGCAGAGCAAGAGCCCCTAAGTTGCTTATATGGCTTCTTGTGGCTTGGTGAAAATTGACTGCAACTTTTGTCAGATATAGGACTTATACAGCACACTTTATTGTACAGGCAACCATTAAATCTTGTTGTGTGAATTATTTAAGTTGGCTGAGGTTTGTTGGCATGACTGTTGAGCTTAGGATAGTTAGGGGAGCGTGGGACATTTCCCTCTGCTCATTCAAAGGCTTGTTGCTGCTGTGGAACCAGAGAGTTTGCATCTTCAGATTTGGTGAACTGCATGACTTTTACCTTGCATTGGCTTATCTCTCTCAGGAAGTGACTCTCTTGATTTTGTTTTTCGGTTTTTTTGACATGACATAAACAATACTGCCAGATACTAGTCTGCGCTTATGGAAGCGATTGAAGTGATCTGGTGTAAAATATTACATAGTATTATTTTGGTGAATTAAAAATATTTCCTTTCTGTGCAGTCTATTGAGAGCAGTGAGGCCAGGATACACAGTGATTTCAGTTGAATTCCATATAAACTGGATGTAGTTAGCTGAATAAAAGAAGAGATGTAATTGGTAAATCAGCAATTTCTATAATGTAAGATAGTGTAAGCCTATATACTGGGATACGTTCACCCAGCTTGGTGTTGGTTATCAAAATGGCATTTGTAGTATAAGATATACAGTGCCTACACCAGAACAATTGCAGCATATCCCAAGTTAGTCATTTGAGACAAAAAGACCTGCTATTTCCACCAAGTGGTACATGTACTGTGTGTTTAGTGGTTTTTTAGATAGCTGCTCGTCTGTTCTCTGTGGATCCTGGTATAACTTACATGCTTATAAATTATATGCAGACACACCACCCTCCTACCATATTTACTTGAATTTAAGATGACTGCCAAGGAATTAGATTCTATACAGTTGGGCCTCGATTTGCACCATGGTTATATTCTTGAAAAAACAACATGCAAATAGAAATTATGTAAAAAGATATCAAGGGTATATGGGAAATAAAGGTTTAGGTTCCAGGTGTGGCTGATAATTTGGCCAATAAATGCCCATGCATGCACGCAGCCAGCTGCAACGCAGCACGCAGGCAATGAGGACCACAGCCTGGCAGCTTGGAGAGCTCTGTGTGGCTGGTAAACCTGGTGTGGTGGAAGGGGAGTGGGCAGGGAAGAGTTGGGGGGACAGGCAGATCAATGTCCTCAGTGGTGAAGGAGGAGTGGGGCAGGGTTAGATGCTGTCTAGCTGGGGCGGGTGTGGTATGGAGCTTGTCTGGCGGGGAAGCTGGGGCTGTGCTGGGCTTTTCTTGGCAGGGGCTGGGTTCAGGGTGGGCAGTGGCAGCCCTGGGAAGGGGCTACGAGTAGTTGGGCTACAGCCACCCCATATTTTACCATAGTCCCTTTCCAGTGCCACCGCCTGCCCCAAGCCTAGCCTGGCTCAGCCTCCACTGAGAAGAGCCCCATGCAGCCCCAACCCTAGCTCACAGCTGCAGCCTGCCCTGCGCAGATCTGGGGGCACATGTCACCCATGCCCTCTCGGGGTGCGTGCAGCAGTAGGAGCTGTCCCTCGTACAAGCAACATCTCTGTCCCCCACACACCCTACCCCAGCCCAGTTTGGCAATGCCTGCCCCAGCCTCTGCCTCCTTCCCTCCCTCACTGCGGGGGTGTTGATCTCCCCCCCTCCCACGTCCCTTCCCTCCCCACCTCTTCTTCCACCACAACACAATACACTTACCAGCTACACTAAGAGCAGTGTGCTAGATGGAGGGTGGGAAGTGACTAGCTCATTCTAGACGTGTCTGCACATATTGGCAACCATGGTGCATCTTGGTGACCATGCTGCACTGTATAAAAGTGAATCCATACTGTGCACAGAAAGAAAGGGTCACAATTAATTGATTGTGTATAACAGAAACCGTGCAAAAATACCATGTAAATTGAGGCCTGACTGCACATGGAAAAACTGCACATTTGTTATAATTTTATAGATTTCATAGACATTAGGGCTGGAAGGGACCTCGGGAGATCATTGAGTCCAGCCCCCTGCCCAAAGGGCAGGAAGTCAGCTGGGGTCATAGGATCCCAGCAAGATAAGCATCCAATTTA
>NW_017728949.1:69933546-69990551 GCF_001723895.1 Crocodylus porosus
TGTGGGCCAGAGGAGCTGCTGGATCCTCTCCGCAATGTCTCGGATGCAGGCCCCCGGGAAGCAGCAGAGTTCCCGGGCTAAGGGGTCGGGGCGGCAGATTGCCCCCTCGGTCCCCTGCAGGATGGAGACTCCCACAACAAACACCTTTCGCTTTGTCTTGGGGAGAGCGGGGGCAGTAGCTGTGGTTGAGCCTGGGTTGCCTGCGGGAGATGGCAACTGAGCAGGCTCTTCTGGGGCTGCAAGAGGTGCGAACCTGTTGCTAAGCTCCGGCGAGGGAGGGGCCTTGGTGCAGCGGGCCTTCGGGCCCTTGACCACCTTGGTCCATGCCGCTGACTGGGTACAGCGGGAGGTCCCAGAGTCCTCCTTAGTCATGGAGGGAGACGGAGCTCTCCCCTGCAGCTTGCGGGGGAGAAGGGCCTGGCAGTAGGAGTCTATGTCCTGCTCGCAGTCCCTGATGGCACGCAGTCTCTGGACTGTGGCCTGGAGCTCCTCCAGCTGGCGTGCCAGAGACCCCAGTAGGGAGCAGACCCCGCAAGGGGAGGTGGCCATGCAGATAAGGCACAGGTATAGAATCTAGATTTTGGAAGTTGGCCTTGAATTTGCTCCCCTCCCACTGCTACAACAGGGAAAATAAATCTGGGAGGTCAGGTAGCCCTCTGGTCCCCCAGTTTCTTCCCCTTGCAGTCCTTTTTCCCCTTCCTTACTGTTAGTCCCTGCAAGCCCTGAGCACATGGAAGTGAAGGGCAAATTTGGAAATACTGACCTTGAAATAAACGTCCCTATAGTAATTTACATATAGGACCCATAGACTTAGTTCATCCAGAGTTGATGCATATTACCTTTTTCAACTGCTGCAAGTTTTAGCACAGGTGCTCCTTAACCACACTGTTTAGCGGCGCTTTTGTAACTACTTTATATATAGTACAAACTATGTATGTTGTTAGTCCATAGTCAAAAGGCTCGTGGTTTACTATACAGCTCATTGGGCTGGGCCCCAACAGAGTCAATAGCATTTCAAGCCACAGTGACCCCACAGTTCAGAACTGCTCAGTATGTTTGTCTACTCCAGATACCCCATAAAATATCCATGTCCTAATTAATTCCCTAACTCATGACTGGAACAGATATGTTTCTGTCAAATCATGGGAACCTCCAAAAATTGATATGCAGATAAGGCACAGGGTAACTTGGTCTGGCTGCATCTCATGGAGGGCAAAGCCACAGTCGTCATATACAACAGGCGAAGAGAGGTCGCAGCAGAGAGATTCTTGGTGAATTGTTTGGGGCCCTGTTTGATGATTTTTGCTGGACATTGAAGGCTGGTGAAGAAAAAGGAACAACTAGAAATGGGAAAGAAAAGATGCATCTCAGCTGTGGGAGCGAAGAGGAAGTCAAAATATGGTCAGTTTAGTGGCTCACCATGACTTGAAAGAGTCGTCACTCAGGGAGACTGTACTTGATGGGCACTACCATATATCTTATTCTGATAGGTTGTACTAACTTATCCTTGTGGTTGGTTCCCATCAGCATGTTTGATCCATATGGGCCATGTGTTTTGTAGACGTGCTCAGTGTTCGATGCATTTAAATCAAGTTTCTGTGACTAAGCACAAGCTGCATTTGGTGGCAGTATATTTAATGAGTTTTCCTTAAATGCAAGATGAGGGACTTTTTTCCCCATGCTGATTGGTGGGGGAGGAACACCTCAACTTGTATTTCAGTAAATATGAAGGATGAGGCGTGTGTATGTGCGTGTGTGTGCGCACACACACACACACACACACACACACACACCCCCTGTATAATTTGTCCAGTCATTGTCTCACAATTTCACAGCTAATGTAAAATTGTGCTCTCTTCTGAACAGTGCTCACCTTCCTGAGCCTCAGTCTCGCCTAATACTTCTATCATGCCCAAATCTTTGTTGAAGATGGTATGGCTTGTTTCACTATCTCGGCCGTGTACCTGGGTGCTAATCTTCTGGCATTCCTCCTCCTCATCATCAGAATTGTATAATCTTGTTCTGATTTAGTGGCTGCTTTGAGAGATCCTAGTGTTAGCTTACGTTGAGCCATCTATTTTTTTGCTATGGTATATGAAAGGGCATTATCCCACAATGTTGCCACCATGTCCTCATGGATTTTTTGAGGGACGAGCCCTCATGGAGGTACTTGATCATGGTCTGACTTCATTCTTTTAATTTTTTCAATTTTTTGGTGGTTGACTGGCTTTGACATGTCTTCATACAAATCCTGCCCAGATTTAAAAAAAAAAGAAGGCAAGAAATGACTAATGAAGAAAATGCATTCAAATATCAATTTTTCGAGCTGTGAAGTCTGTGAAAGTGTTAGGCCGTAGCATATAATTAAGTCAGTCAGGCTATGTGGTTCTGAATCTCTCTCATACATGGCATAATTTTCTCCCTTGGTGTCAAAATTTCAGTAGTTATCCAAGCAGCATTGAATGTGCTGTGGTACACAATACCAGAAATTCTTCTGTAGAAAGAAGCTTTTGAAGTAAAACTAAAGCTTGTCAGGCTGTTTTGCCTAGGGTAAAGAAAGGAAAATAGTACGTTTCCCCCCGTCTAATGCATCACTTTAACGTGCTGATTAAAATAAAAAAAAATATTCTCAGTTATTTCAACCCTTAGTTATGTCACCAAAACTTTTCAGGTTAATAGTTTTTTGTGTTTTTAACCTTTTAAAATCGGGACTATCATTTTACTGTTTCAGTGCAGCATCTAGCATAATAAGGTTATGACCTGGTTGACTCTATAAGCACTACTGTTGTATAAGTAGTAGTGTTTAATAAAATGGGTTCTGGTATTTTTTAATCTTAGCACTTTTATGGGAACATAGCTCTTTGAGTGACTTCTTGATTTGTAGTTGTAAGAGTATAGTCACTGCAAATCGTCACATCGTTAAGGATCAAGGTGCCTATGTCAGGAGGTCAACAGAAATAGTCATGAAAGCAGTAAATATTTGGGGTAAACTTGAAAACCAAGTTGAACAAAATATGTCTGTCAATTTCAGGCATTCCTAAGCATTATTCCTAAGCATTTTATAGATGTGTTCTGGTAGACAATAACCTTGATGAGTTAGCTGTAAGTTTCTGCAAAGAATCAAATAATATGTTGAGTTGTGTTAGTCGGATTACTGTGATTCGAGCAAGGCTGTCTGTTCCTACTTGATATTGGTTAGTCTTTGGTTTGAATAGTGCATTCAGCTCTGGTTACTGTTAAAGTAATTGGAGCAAAAAGAGTATGAGGAATAGGCAATCTACAGTCCCCCCTCCCAAAAGTATGGTTTACTACAGTGAAATGATTTCCAAGAGACCAGTTATTTGATAACACGGTTTATTTGAAATGTCCTTTGTTCAGTTACCTGACAAACATGATGGTTAATTTTAATGCTTTTACCTCCGTAGTAAATATCTTGTGGTACAGTGGCTTTCAGACTTGTGGTTTGTAACGGGCAAACTGGTCCAAAGGTACCACTTCTCCTGACTTCCAACTATTAAATTCCAGGGTGGATAAAAATCAACAATTTAAAAAAATTAAAAATCAGATTTTTTTATTTAATCTCTTTTTTTTTTTATTTTTTAAGATTTTTTTATAAAAAGTAAACTTATAAAGATAGTTTTAATTTTAAGGTATGTTAAAGCTCAAATATATCATCGTGGAATAAGGATTATAACATCTAATTATATGCTATTTGAGAGGATATATTCAAGTAATCTTTTTAGAAGTTTTATAAATATGTCACAAGAGGCCATAAACTATATTAGGGGCCCAATCTTATGGGGTTCCCAGAGGCTCCTCTATAGAGTGATAAATCAGCGCACCTCTAATCTTTACTAGTGGCGTGTCAGATACATGCCAGTAAAAGGAAAATTAATGGAGGTGCATCTATACATTGGTCTGATATCGGATCAGTACCGATATAAAGAAAATTGTCTATATTGGATATCGGCCCAATGGGGCCAATAATTTGGATGATAAATGCCCATACTGTGTGCAGGCGCAATGCAGCATGGAGCAGAGCCAGTAGTGTGGAGAGCAGTGTGGTAAGTTGGAAGGGGAGGGAGGATGGAAAGGATGTGGGGGGCAGTTCAATGCCCCCCACACTGAGGGAGTGTTCAGGGGCAGGTGCTGCCCAGCCAGGTGAGGGGGGTGAGGGGTGTAGGCGTGGTTTATGGGATGGGGGCAGCTCTCGCTGCTGCTTGTATCCCAGGAGGGCAGGGGGGCGTGTGCCTCTGGATCTTCATGGTGCTGGGTGGGCTGCAGCTGCAGGGTGGAGCCAGAGCCAGGGCTACGCGAGGCTTTTCTTTCTGGAGCCTGGGCTCAGAGCAGGCTCCAGCGGCACTGGGAGGAGGCTGCAGCCACCTCAGATTTCACTGCAGCTTCACTGCCAGCTCTGTGCCACCACCCAGCGCAGCCCCAGCTCAACATCCTACCTCCACCCAAGCACTGGGAAAAGCCATGGCTGTGCCAGGCTGTGTACAGGGCTGGGAGTGGAGCTGCAGCAAAATTTGAGGGAACTGCAGCCTCCTCCCAGCGTCACTGGAGCCTGCTCCAAGCCCAGCCCCTAGCAAGAAAAGCCTTGCACAGCTCTGGCTCCACCCCACAGCTGCAGCCCGCCACACAGATCCCAGGGCATGTGTTCCCCTCCCTCGTCTCCACCCTCCCAGGGTACAAGCAGCAGCACCCCATGAGCAGTGCCTTTGTCCCGCACCCCCCACTGCCAGCTGGGCAACGCCTGCCACTGCCCCCTCCCTCACCGCAGGGGATGTTGATCTGCACCCCCATGCCCCTTCCCTCCCCCCTCCCATTCCATCACATTGGACTTGCCATCTGATGGCAGTTGTATTGGATCGGTATCAGCTTTTATGCCTCCTTAAATATCAGCTGTTGGTATCGGCCCTCAAAATCTCTATCGGTGTACCCTTAAAAAGTTAACGTTATCAGCAGTCAGCGGTTTTTGGCCAGTGCAGCTGATAATGTCTCTGATAAATGCTGTGTGCAGGTAAACAGCTGCAGCATGCACACAGCCAGATATACAGCCTGGCAACTTGGAGAGCAGCTTCCTGCTGGTAAGTCTGTGGGGGTAAAGGGGGGCAGATTCAGGCTCCCACAGCGAGAGAGGGAGTGGGGCATGGGCAGGCACTGTGCACACCCCCTGGGGAGACACGGGAGCATATGCCACACCGGATTTGTGCGCAGGGCAAGGGTGAGCTTCCCACAGCTGGCTCAGGGCCAGGGGCTGCTCTGGCCTCTTCCCAGCACGGGGTTTGAGCTCAGGGTGGGAGGGGTATATACAGAGTAGGCTATAGCCATGCCAAAATTCCTTGTAGCCACTCCTGCCAGTGCCATCACTGCTGACCTTGAGCATAGCCCTGGACCAGGCCCCCTGGGGAGCCATGCCCCCTCAGTAAGCCCCCTGTGGTTCTGCCCTACTCCCAGTTGGGTTGCATTCACTGCCTTGGCTAGGCAGTGCCTGCCTCTGCCCCTCTCCCTCACTCTCTGTGGGGGCATCAGTCTGCCCCCCCCCATACCCCTTCTGTGTGTCCCCCCCTGACTTACTAGTCAGACGCTGCTTTCCAAGCTGCCCAGCTACATTCTTGTGAATTGGCCAATATGGCTGGTTAATAATCAGCCACTGGTATCAGCCAAGTAAATCTTTATTCGTGCACCCCTATTAAAGAAAACCATTCTCCACAGTGGGACTCAGTTCTCAGTCCAGAGGATCCCATGGAGCATCTCCGTCCACTGCTACCCCTGTGTCTAAGGATTTTGTGACCTGCTTATAGAAAGCCACCAAGTTGGTCTGACAGGACCTGCCTCTAATGAAGGTGACGGTTGGCAGGGCTAACTGGACCTTGTTGTTCATCCACAGGTACATTTCAAGCAGGGCTAAGGAGGTGATCCTCCCCCTCTATGCAACACTGGTCAGGCCGTAGCTGGAGTACTGTGTCCAGTTCTGTGCGCCCCACTTCAGGAGGGATGTGGACAGCATGGAGAGGGTCCAGAGGAGGGCCACCTGCATGCTCCAGGGACAACAGGGCAGACCCTACAATGAGAGACTGCGGGACCTGAACCTGTTCAGCCTTCACAAAAGAAGGCTGAGGGGGAACCTGGTGACAGTCTGTAAACCCACTGGGGGGACCAGAAGGGTTTGGGAGAGGCCTTGTTTCCCCTAGCGTCCCCTGGCATAACAAGGAATAACGGCCATAAGTTGTTGGAGAGTAGGTTTCGATTAGACATCCATAAGAGCTACTTCACAGTCAGGGCGGCTAGGATCTGGAACCAACTTCCAAGGGAAGTGGTGCTGGCTCCTACCCTGGGGGTCTTTAAGAAGAGGCTTGATGCCTACCTGGCTGGAATCACTTGAGCCCAGTTTTTTCTCCTGCCCAGGTAGGGGATCGGACTTGAAGATCTGCAAGGTCCCTTCCGACCCGACTTCTTTGATTCTGTGATCTCTGTGATGCTTAGTTTCTCTTCTCGGTCTCTGGATTTGCACCTCCAAAGATCATGGGCAGACAAGGTTCTTTGGGTAGGTATGATATCTTTTATTAGAGCAACTAAATAGTTGGAAAAATTGTTCTTTGCAAGCTTTCGGGCACAAACACCCTTCTTCAAGCATAGGGAGAGTTTGTTGTCTCCAGAGATAATAACATCCTTGTTAACAGCAATATATTGACTGGAGAGATAACAGACCTGATACCCACCCAACAGACCTATTGACTCTTGAGTTTATAATAATGATAATTATTAATAATTAATGATTCCTAACCAGTGATTTAAATTGTGATTTTAATTGATTTGATTTAAATCAAATCCACCCTGTTAAATTCTATTGAAGTGTGTTGATAGTACTTACTGTACTTGTGGTGGGGATGTTATGTGATAAATAGCAAGTAGAGAGGGATTATGCAAGGCAGGCTTTAGACAAACATCAATGTGGACTGCTTTTATTCTGTGGACAGTCGTTGGAGGGACTATCTGCTGATCCGTTATAATGGGTCTTATCCCCGTTTGCAGCTACTTAGAGGCAGAAGAGCTGTATTCATCAGTCAAGGTAGGTAGAATAAGTACACCAGTGAAGAGCTGTAAGAAGCTTGAAAACAAGAAAACACAGAAAAGCCAAAAAGGGATTCTGTGTTTTATCTTGACATTTGGCTTATGCTTCTAAAATGTTGCTAGGGTGAGCAGTCTAGGCATGCAGACAATAAAAGGCCTCTTGGTCCACTGGTTATTTCAGACTGTGTCTTTGGTCCCCTTTAATAAGATGCTAGTCAGCTGTTTACATAATCCTGCTTGTTCACGTTGAGATTTTGGTGAGCCATACGCAGGCAAGTTGAGTAATTTTGTTATGTGACTTTGCTTGTCTTCACATTTGTGTTCAGTGAAACCATTTAAAAATACGCTTCTCAAACAAAGCCCAATTACAAAACTATATGTTCTGTATCTTCCTCTGCCAGGCTGCTGCTTGTGAAATACAGACTTAACAAATGTGGCCAGTGCTCAGGAAGTCTGCTTGAGGATCATTAAGAGTGAACCTTTCAATTGTACATGTTTCTTCTAGCACAGCAGCAGGTATAGTTTCCTCCTCCATTGGTTTCTTAGCTCCTGCCCCTGACCTACCCTAAAAAGGATGAGAGAGGGCCCAAGGAGTACAAGGATGGGCTTTCTGAGCAAGGCTGGAGATGATTCTTCCAGACTTTACCAGACGCAAAAAGAAGTTCTGTTTTAGGCTATGTAGGGGAAAAGACTGTTTTTTAATGGTTTTTAGGAATATCTTCTGAAACATGTAGTCGTACAGTGGAGCACTTAGAAGTGCATTTAATTCCTGTCCTTCCCCTCCCCCTGTTTTTAAAAGTTTGTTTTTGTTGTCATTTCAAAAAGGGGGTTTTGGGAGTTAAGATCTTACTGGGAAGCAGCCATACTCGAACCTCTCATAACAGAAACATTTTGAAATAAGTTAAGGGTTTTTGTTCGGAGAACAAAGTTTCATGTATGTATTGCATTCCTGCATTGTTGTACTATTATTAAACGACTGTTTTGGGTTCATCAGTGCTATAGTGTGCTTTTTGTAGCAAGATGTTTATTTGCTTTGTTGTCTTTACTCATTAAAATTGTTGCCAGTTTTACTAATTCAGAGTTAAAGCATAGGTGTGGCCCAAACTGAAAAGTTGTATAAGCATTTCTTCGCAGCTAAGTTCCCTTTGGAATTCTGTAGATTCAGCAATGTTATCCATCCCAAACTATATTTTAAACTTTCAAGTGAAGCCTTAATGAAATAGTGTGTGTGAAGATTACGGGTGTATGTGACAAAAGCAAAATTCTAATCCCATTCAGTTTGAGTGCTATTTTGACATGTTGACATGAACCAAACAGCACGGGTGGGCGAGAGGAATGGAATAGCATGGAAAAAGTGAAAAATGGGTCTTCATGATTTATCAGAATCATGCATCTTTTATAGTCTGCCAGAACAAACTTCAGCCTCTAGTGCATGCGTTAAGGGTGTACCGATAAAGATTGTCTTGGCCTATACCAATAGTCCATAATTAACCAACCATATTGACCGATGCCAATCCAATAACCTTAGCTCCTATCCGCAACCCCGCTCCCTGTGCAGCCCATGCTGCTGTCCGGGGTAGGCAGGGTGGACCCTCATGTGGACAGCGGTGCCAGGCACATTGGGAGCCTCCAGATGTGGCAGGCCCTGTGCAGCCAAGCTCGCACAGCCGTCAGGGAGAAACTGCTTTTGCAAAGGTGCCCAATGCCCAGCGGACCAGAATGTCCCACACATGGCGCCTTACGTGCAGCCCAGTGCCTCCACAGCAGCCCCGATGCTCAGGCACCTGTTGCGTGCACAGTGTTGCCATGCCATGGCAGTGGCGGCGGCAGCAGGAACCAGAGCGAGTAACACTCCTTTTGTGGCTGAGCCTGGTGCCCTGTGACTGCTCTCCAGTGTCCCCTCCTGCTACTCACCAGGACCTGTAGTTTTGTGTGTGCTCAGGCTGGCAGAAGGGTGTGGGGACTGAACCGTGCTTGCCAGGTTGCTCCTGGCACGTGGCCATAACTATTATCTACCCAAAAAAAGCCAACAGCTGATAAAAGGAGAAATGACGTTATCGGTGCCCATCTGATAGCCGACTGATACATCTGTGAACCCCTAGTGTGCATTTTCTCCTCCTCTTCCACTTTTGAATTTTCTTTCCTGAGTATGGAAGGAGAAGATTAATCTCAAAATCAGCTAATAAATTTACATAGAAATTTCAGTGGCGTATATCCTGGGGTCTGAAAGATCCTTGAATAAAATGTCAGTACTGTAGTATAATATATCAACGGATTGGATCAAATAAGAGAGATATGAAGAAAGGACTGTGGCTCCTGAATTTTAATCTAGACTCTTGCGTTGTCTTGCTCTTGGCTGCAGGATGCTCAACCTGTTTCATTTCCTCAGCTGTTAGAGGGGTCATACTTCACAAGTTTTGTGTTGAGGTCTGTATAAAATGCTTTGATTAGAAGGGTGGTATAATTGTTTGAGGTTAACTGGGGTTAACATTCTCTCTGCTAAAACTGGTTTGTTTTGACAGTCCTTTGGGGGTGCTGGCAGTGAGTGCTGCTACTTCATGCTTTGCTAGCTTGTAAAAACATGACTTTTGGAGTCAAAGAACTATTACCTGGGGTTTATCCCCCCCATTTCCTATTGTGTAAGTATCAGTTGCCATGTTTGGACCAGTACTCTTGTTGACTGACCCAACAGGAAAACCAGTTAAACAATGAATTTAGGTTGAATTTAGGTTAAATTATGGGTTAAATCAATCTTGCTAAATTTTGAGAGAAATTTTTTTGGGTTTTTCTTGGTCCAATAAACGATATCACCAATTGGGAGAGATAGTAGACAAGCTTTCAAATACAGAGTGCCGCATCATGCGCACACTAGCATTCCAACTCTACTACTTGAAAAATATTATCATTCCAGGTACTCATCTACTTATTCACAGTTTGCCATTATGGTTCATAAATTAAAAATGTAATGCTGTATGTCTGTTATGTTGTTTTGGGGAGCATGGCTTTCTGCCAGAATCCTTAATAATAAAATTGAATTGAATTGAAAAATGTAATGCTTTGCTTACCTATTTAAAAACCAAGTTACCACGCAAAGAAGAGTTGTCCTAAACTGGAGTATGTTCTTGGCCACTGAGGGTAGATTAGTAACGTTTCATGCAAACTCTCAAAGTTGTGGCATGCTTGTAATGCAGGGTGGTGATGATTACCTACCACTGCTCCACTATAACATTTCTATGGCAAAATAGCCTTCATAGAGAACAGTTTGGCATAGTTACCAAACCTTACCAATTAAACACCACGTATGAAATTGTCAACCCCCCCCCCCCCAAAAACCATGTTCTGCATATGTGCACTGCAGTACAGAGAAAGCAAAGTTAGGATTTTTGAAATACAAAAAGATTACCTTTTTAAGGAACTTTAAACTTGATGAGCCTTTAGTTGTTTATAATTCATGGGTGCTGACATGCAAAATAGTTTCCTTGGAATAATTTTCTAGATTTTTCTCCATCAAAAAGAGTGTATGCAAAACCAAGGTTGCATATACACATTAAAAAAATCTGGGAGAATTCTCCCAGGTTTTTTATCATGGTAGAAAAACTCACCCAGAGTTGCATTACAGACATTCGAATGCTGAGGCCCTGAGGAGTGGAGGGCTTGCAGTGCTGATTGGCTGCGTCCGATTGCCCAGGGTCAGCCTGTGTTGTCAGCATGTACAGACTTCACTCTCCCAGGAGAAACTCCTGAGAGTGATTTAACCCTGGTTGTTCCCATGTTGTTCTTCTCCTGGAGCAGCCATTTTTACTTTGGGAGGAAAAATACTACATGTAGGTATTTTTACATCAAAATAACATGGATAAAATAATGATGAAAATTGTAAAGAAAGCACAAGACAAATCACATACCAAATCTCCAGGCTTTACCTTCAACGCACATGTGGCTGTTGGAGGAAGGGAGTCCTCTAGCAGTCCCTCAGTTGAATTGTAATATATGTTTCTTCTGAGAGAATTCTCACCTGGTTCCTCCCCAACATTTTATTGTCTTTACCTTCAGTGGTAATTGCCTTTGCTCTCTGTAATGAAGTATGTAAGGAAGTGTAAAACAGACTGAGCTTTCTTCTCTTCCTCATCCCCTCCTCCTCTGCCCCCCAAAAAGGCGTTAAACTGATGTTTGCTTTATTACTGCATGCCAGAATGAGAGAGGAGAAAATAGCATTTTAAAATGAGATGTTCTTATGATCAACATTGAAGTGAACTGCACTTATTAACAGTACCACCACTTTTAATGTAATCTTAACTTATACATTCAGTATAAGTAATGTCAGTGACTTGGTTAAAAATAGAATTTTAGGGGGTTTATTACAGTAAGTTAACTTATTTACTATATTAATAAAGTTGAACATTTATCCAGTAATTATTAAACTAATCAAACTGATTCTAGGTCAGAATATGTTTTTAAATTAATACTCAGTTTCTGGCATAATTTTTTTATAAATTGACATGCTTATATTCCAGAATTGGCAGCCTTTTAAAACTACTGTAAAAACTTGATTCGATTTGCTTGCTTTCTCCTGATTTTGTTGCCTTCGTGTTAGTGAGACTGAAAAAAATTAAGTGTTGTGGGATAATACATAGAATACAATTAGTAACTGAAAGAAAGATTTGTATCACCTGTAAGGCAACTACATTGGAGCTCCAAATGCTAGGTGTGTGTGTTTCGTCAGATTTTTCTGACAAATTGGATCTTGACAAAAGCATTTTGTCAGCTAAAGCGGATAGAAATTTAACAAAACATGTTCTGCTGCCTTGATTTTCAAGCGGAAGAAAGTCTTGTCAACTTGAGGCTGTTTCACTTGCAGTGCTCTGATCAGGATTTGGGTCATTGGATGCATCTGAGTGTTCAGTGCAGTATGTTGTACATAATTCTAAACACGTTAGGAAAGAAACTGAAAAGATGGAGAGGAGGCAGAAACAGATAAGGGAAAGAGTAAGGCTGGTGGCATAGAAACAGAATAAGAAACGGAAGCCTCTATAGACCTACAAGTCAGTTTGAAATTTATGCTTGTAGCCTATCTATAACTTTACATAGCTCAGTATGGAGTAAATACTCAGGAGTTAGTCCATCCTGAGCTCTGCGCTTCCGTAGTTGTTCTGTTAGCAGTGTTTGAGCTAGCTATTTTAAATTTAGTCCGGGTACATCTGAACTACACTGCGGTGTAGACATATTCCTTAATTTTTTTTCCTGTCTTGTAAAGCTGTTACTCCCACTCAGAGCCCAAGACTTCTTATTCCTAATGTATCTAAGGACTAACTATCTTATTTACATTACTGTATACACTTAAACTTTGAAATATTCATAATTTCAATGGAGAGTGTCTAATATGGAACGAAAACTAACTATACTACGTGTCTAATATGTAATGTACGGTCAATTTGAACCATACTACGTGAATTAAAATTTAAATTGATGCTTATGCTGAAGTAACAGGTGTGACCCAAGTTCAGATGTGTAATTTTTCTTATTTCATTTTAAGGCATTGTTTTAGAATTATTTTCTTTTCAGTCTTTTTTTTTTAGAGAAACAAATTGTGATATTGAGCAAATTGAAAAATTGCCTAACCTTAAGAGACTTCACAAATACATGTTATTGAGTAAGTGCAGCACGTCTTTCAGCAGGAAATGTAGTTTAATATAATTGTATATACAGGGAATGCCGTTTGACATTTGAAACAAAAGAGCAGCTAGTTAATCCTGGTAATTGGATGCAATAAAATTACATCATATAGTACAATTTGTTTGTTTACAGGAAAAGAAGTCCTGCTAACTGCTTTTCTTTTAATGAGACAATCATGCCATCAAATTTGGATTTTATTTTTCCAATAGCAATATTTAATAAATTTATTTTTATAAGCAAGTGGTCATCTTACAAGACAGGCTGTTAAATTGAACAGTTTGGTAAACCTAAGGCTCTTCAGTTGTGCGGATGCTTTCGTGTGTCTAGTGTTTGGGGACAAAGATAATGTCTCTGTGGAATAAACCAGTCCCTAGTCAGTTTAACCAGTAATTGGAGTTATTACCTTCATATATGAGGCAGTATCCAGTGACATAGCTGCTACGCAGGCATATAACTATGTTTTTCCTCTTTTAATTTTGAAGTACCTTACTAACGTTAAATTTCTCATGCCTATTTATTTTCAACGTGACTTAGCACGGTCCGGTCTGCCTTTACTTTATACGCAGCATCAGATCCTGTGTCTAATAGATCCAATATTACAGCAATAAAAAGGTAACTAAGTGACTTACACAGCAAGGCCAGGTTCCTGGGTGCATAGGTGTTGTGATGCTTCCTTCATCTCTAATTGCGTACTCTGTCTCAGCCAATAACTAGAAACCATTTAGTTTTTAAGCAATCCATTACCAAAACCCTTACTTTCTCCCCATCAGTCCATTTCTCAGATAGGAAGTTTCAAAAATGATTGATTCACACTATAGACAATCTTACGAAATCAAAATTGAGTTAAGCACTTTAATTTTGGGAACTGGGCTGCTGCCATGTATCTGAAATGTTAATTTGAACTAATTAGCAAATGTATTGGATGGGAGGGGGATTTGTATATACTTCAGATTAACAAATCAAAGGTTCATCTTTGTAAACATGGATATTGGATTCTACTTCATATCTGGTTTCTAAATTTAGGTTCAGTGTTTAGCAGGGTTGTTGTAACTGATGAATGCAAGGGTTGTTGTAACTGACGAAAGTACATCCAGAAACCTTCAAGAATTTGTCTGCATTTTTTAACTTCCGTCAACAAAATAACAAAAATGTCAATAATCGTTTTACAATTCTCAGGTATTTTCAGTCCCTTTAAATGTAGGGAAAATATTGAGCCCACTCAAAAATATTACAAACCCTACAGTTAAGGCTTTTTGCTAATACTTTAATTTTTTATCCATTTTCCTTTGACTTCTAGATAATATTAGTTCCTGCACTGTTAGCTGCAGTAACAGTTTAAGCCTATTAAGGAATTTACTCAAGTTAGAAGGTGAGGTTCCCCCCCTTTAACATCAAGTGGGCAAAGCTCCTCACTTTACAATTGAGCGTGGGGGCTGGGGGAAGTGGCTCCTGTGGCTCTGGCCCCAAACTGCTGGAGTTGGAGCCAAAGTTGCAGCTGTCACCTGCCCCCACCATGTCTTCCTCTCCCTTCACTGCACTCCTCCTTACCTTAGCTACACTGGCAGGCTCCATCCTTGCAGCAACCTGTGGCATGGAGCATGGCTCCACGCTGGCCCCGTAGCAGCCAGTGCAGGGCGCTGGCACTGTTGCTGCAGGGCTGGGCTGGAACAGTGGTGCCGGTTCCATGCTGCTGTAAGGGGCTGAACTGGAGCCATGCTCCAAGCCACTTCAAAAACTGGTGGGTGGGGGAGGAGGGAACTGCTGTATAGAAGGTAATAAGCTGCTTATTAGCAAGTTCTTGCTGCAGAATAGTGCTGTAAGTCTGGTTCTTTTAAAAAAAAAAATTGTAAGTTCTAGCATGAAAAGCTTGCATTCAAAACTTGTTCAAATTGTGAAAGTTATCGCTGGCTGTGCATACATTACGCCATAGCCACCCTTCCCAGCGCCGCTGCTGCCTGCTCCACCCCTGCCTGCCCCAGGTACAGCCTGGCCCAGCCCCCTTGCTGGGAAGAGGCTAGCACAGCCTCCATCCCCAAGCATGCAATAGCAGCCTGCCCTCACCCCATGCACAGATCCGGGGGCACATGCCCCCCCACACTTCCCTCAGGGGTGCCCACATTGACAGGAGTCACCCTTTCCCCACACCCCCCAGAAGAGCTGCAGCTCTGTCCCATGCAGTGCCCACCCCAGCCCCACTCCCTCCAGCATTGCGGGGGCCTCAATCTGCCTCACCCCATGCCCTTTCCCTCCCCTCCCCCCCACCCCGAGGCTGCCAGACTGCATTCCTGACCTCATGCATTCTGCAGCTGTGCATGTTCATGCAGCATTTATCGGCAATAGTATCGGCCACATCAGCCAAAAAAACCAGTTGCCAGTAATGTCAATTTTTCCTTTATCGGTGCTGATACAATGTGGGCCGAAGTATAGAGGTGACTGTGGAGTTCTCCAGGAGACTGATTTCACTTAGTATTTTCGTAATGTTTTTACAAATGTTAGGCTCATGCTGATGAAGTCTGTTGATGACATGAAAGTGGGAGCATTGTCTATACAGATTATCTGTAAATGTTGGATTTGTTCAGTTTTGGGAAAGAATACACCGTTGCATTTCAGATTAACTACCCTGGGTATAGGTTCTATTTCTGCATAAAGGAATGAAGTATAATGATATTCCATGTAATTAAAGGAGCCTACTGGCTGTTGAAAGCCACTGGCTACATATAGCTCTGCTTGAAAAAGTTATATTATTGCAATAGAACTTTAGACCGTCTTGCCTGTAATCTATATTTAGTATTTATGTATAGCAAAAATAATTTATCTGCAAAGCTTCATGTGTCATTGCTCCTTTTTAGATAGGTAAAATCAAAAACTTTAGAGCCTTTAGACATGCGAATAATCACCTGTCAAGCTTCACTTCATAAATGTGAAGCTGGCTGGGGTTTTTTTGTTTTTTTTTTTTCTGGAATGCTCATAAGGTGTCTTAACACCAGTGACAGGCCTACTTGAAGCTCTTATTTGTAGTTCAGTTATAATAGCAAATGATGCTAATGGCTTTATTTGGTATTAGGCAATGGAAATTCGTTTACAAAGTAGACTTATCCTGCTCCTGCTAGACGCTGTAGAAAGAGTAAGTCAATGACAATCTGGAGAAGTCTCTGTGATGCAAAGGAAAATTTCATTTTGCTGATGAACCTTATGTAAGGAAAGCTAGCTGTTCCCTTTGCTAACACTTTCAGAGCTGAAGAAAAGCATTGAGGGGTAGAAGGAACATGACAGCAAAGCTATCGCATTTCTTTTAGTTTGCCTAAAAGAAGTGGCAACCATTAAGACTTAATAGAAATTTTCTTACAAGTATAGTGGAAGGAAACTTTAAAAAATTGTTGGTGTTGCATCTTTGAGGGGGGGCAAAATCCATATTCTTTTTTTTTTTGTAGTTTCCAGTGTCATCTATAAAACTTGTTCCCTCTCCCCTCATTGAGTACATGTAATTATTTATTGAATGCAGATCTTATTTTACTTGCATTTAATAGTTTAATCCAAACTGTAGTCGTATTCTTTGTGACCATATTGATACAAAATATATGCCCCCCCCCACACACACACACAGAGTTTAACCACATTACTTTATGCATTCCGGACTTTAACAGCTTTAAAAAATGGGTTTGGGACAAAATTGGTAAGATTTACTTCATTTGTCTAAAAGTTAGACAAAAATGATAGATAGCTCTGACTAAAAATTCCTAGGAAAAATCAAATTATCTGATATGAGTGGGCATAAAAATGTTTGTCGAAGTTCAGAATAACAGCTTTGCAATTCTATAAAAAAAAATTGTAGTCAATTAATAGCCAACTACTAGAAACTTTATCAGCATGGCATGTAGGTGCTCTTGTTTAAGTGATAGAAGAGGTTACTGAAGGAACATTCGTAATATAGTAAATGCATAAAGAATGTTTTAGAGTCCCTGTTTCCTCTGATTCTCATACAATAGAGGAAAACATGATTCTGAAAAGTTACCAACCATAGTGTGACTTAAATCCACCCCAGGATCCTAAAATCTGGATTGTGGAGCTACTCATGGGGTCAGTCCAGACTACAGGGAGCCTCCTGGGCTGCATCTGGGGCAAGTGGCAGCATTTAGGAAATGGGGGCGGGGAGGGGGCAGGTGGAGGATTGATGGCTGCTGCCCATCAAGGATGCATTGGTGGGAGCTATTCCAGGAGGCCCATGGGTCAGAAGAAATGGCTCCATAGGTTAGATCTGGTCCATGGATTATATATTTGATACCCCTGTCATAGAAACTCCCAACCACGTGACAATTGTTGTAGTCCCCTACTGAGGCATATATAACGCTGCTGTTAATTATGGCTCCTTTTGTATACAGATTTAGAATCTGACTTGTATCTTTAGTACTGATTTGATGAACAACACACTAGCTTATTTTCCTTTCTCTTTGGACCTCTTATCCCTGGCTCACCTGGAACAGTTTATTGTCTTATGAGCATCTTCATTTCATGTTATCATTATTACCATATTTATTTGAATACAGAACGAGTCTTCTGCATTCAATATAGGTGGAGGGGGGAAGAGATTTGAGTGCAAGGGGGGATAGTCAGCTCCTGCTCTCCCACACCCCCATGTACATCTGTCCCATTCTGTGTCTGTACCCTTCCCAACCCCAGTTACTCTCCTCCATTGTGGCAATGCTGTGTGTATGTGTGTGCTGTAGTGGCAGGAGCTCCAGCTCTGAACCCATCCTAGGATCGGGGCATGGGGCTGCCATTTCTGCAGCTGCTGCTGCCTGATCAGGCAGGAGCCCAGAGCTAGAGCAGCAATAGAGGGTAAGCAGCTGCAGAGGGGTAGGGAGTGGTAGGGAGTACAGGCACCCGGTGAAGGGGGCTGGAGGGCGAGAGCAGATGTTGACTCCTGGCTTCACCTGCCCCCCTGGCACTGCTTTCCCTACTGTAGCAGGGGGAATGACTTTAAAATGACTCTCCGATAATTATGATTCTATACATGGAAAATTATAACAAATTAATAAGTTTTTTCATGTAAAGAATCTAATTATTGGGGGGCCAGGTTGTCCTTACCCAAATCCAGGATAACTTAGAATTTTAATATGGTCTTTTTTTTTTTTTTTTTAGTTCCCATGATATATTTTGTTACTTTACAAGCCGAATTAATAGATCCTAAGAGAGGATATACAACATGATTAGAGTGGTTACTAATTAGCCATGGTATTTTTTTTAAATAAATTCATTTTGCGGTATGAAGTTAGGTTATAAAGCTGGATATTTCATTATGATCTACCTCTTACAGATCTATGAATAAAATGTGATCATTGGTGGGTATTTGATGCTGAACTTAGATCTATTTCAAAACTGTTGCCTTCTCTTAACTATGTGAGAAACCTGAGTATTTGACTTGAAACAATAGCTTAAATGCCAAAGTGTAATAATTACATTAAGTGGGCAGGAGGGAAGCAACCTGATTTTGGTAATCACATTTTATTAATTATAATCATTATATTTTTGTAGAAAAATTACTGAAATTTCAATTGCTACCCTGATGCTGTAAATCTGCAATAAAAGTGGCAATGTCGAGGGTCCCCACACCTCCACCACCTGGAGAGATGTCCAGTGGACCCGTAGCTGAAAGCTGGTGTTATACACAGGTAAATTGTACAAACTGCAGTGACTGGGCTTTTCCTGTCAGAGGATCAGTCTGTCAGAATATATTTTTCCCAAAACCAAACAGAACTTTGTTGACAGTCTCATAGGTAGAGGGTAATTTATGTAAAAAAGTGAATTACAAATTAAGTAACTATATTGCGTATGTATTGATTTTTTTTTTTTTCATATATCTTTTGTTCAGGTTAAAGTAGTAAAATTTTCCTACATGTGGACCATTAATAACTTCAGTTTTTGCCGAGAAGAAATGGGTGAAGTTTTAAAGAGTTCAACCTTTTCATCAGGGCCAAATGATAAAATGAAGTGGTAAGGTGGTTGTGCTTTTGACTTTGTATTGTCAATTCTTTGTGGTCCCTTTAAATTTGGGTTTTAAAGTTCACTAACAAATTTAATTGCTAAACACTGAATCCAAGAAGCCTTTTTTAAAGGCTTATAATAAAAAGAGTGTTTTTAGAAAGGTATGGTTTCTTAATTTTATTCTGTCTGGTTTTAAAGTTTACATCTTTTAAAACTGCCTCTTTTCCTTTTTTTCAGGTGCCTGAGAGTAAACCCAAAAGGTTTAGATGATGAAAGCAAAGACTACCTGTCATTATATTTGCTTCTAGTCAGTTGTCCAAAAAGTGAAGTCAGAGCAAAATTTAAGTTTTCCCTTCTGAATGCTAAAAGAGAAGAAACAAAAGCAATGGGTAAGTATAATCAGAGTTAGCCTAAACCAGTAAGGAAATCCTAGAGACATTAAACTCTAAAATGTTTCTAGTTTTAAAACAAGTTCATTTTTAATGCAGTTAAGCTTTTAAGTGTTTGTATGAAATACACGTAGGATTAGCATTAAAAATAAAAAATGTTTCCATACTGTTCTGAACATTGAGCTATGCTAATTCTGTTAAACAGCGTAAATCACAACACAATGCTCATGGCTGCCACTGTAGATCCAGTTGTATTGTCTCCTGGCTCTTGCAGTAGGTTCTGTTGTGCATAATGTTACTACAGTGTTTTACTTTTAATTTTTTCTTCTTTTTAATAACGATTTTATTTGCTTCTTGTTGATTGAAGTGGTATGCGCTAATGCACACCGATTTGATCTCAGCAGTTAATTTGTTAAGCTAAAATAGGCATTTTATTGGCAGCTCTTTACATGGCCAGAGAAAAACTCTGAATTTTCTCCTCTTTCAAGTTGCAGCGTAAGATTGAATCAGACCCAAAACATTTTGGGAGGTTTATTTTATTTTCACCTTGCTTTTTGAGTCTTTACTCTTTGTGTTTTCAAACACTCTTCCACAACCATTTTAAGGATTGGAAGCCTTTACTTTTTAATGGAAATGTAGAATCTAATGGAATTATAAGATTGTAGGACCTGGAGCTTATAACAAAAACACTAAACATAATGAGATTCTGTGCTCTGCAGCAATAAGTGCAGTTAATAAGTGTTCAAAGTGTTCTGAATGGCTCCTGAATCACTTTAACCCTGATCTTGCAGACATATATAAGTGAGATTTCGCATAGATGAGTAGTCATGATGAAATAATATATGCTCAACCCTTCTTTCACATGTAAATAGCAATAAGAAAGACTGAGTTCAGTAAATCTACAGCAACCTTGATATGATACACCCCCTCATACTTACTCAAATATAAAACGAGCATGAATATAAGATGACCTCCCCAATAATTGGATTCTGTATATGGAAAACTTATAAATGTGTTCTAATTGTCCAGGTATAGAATCTAAGTACTGGGAGTTGTCTTGAATCTTCCCTGCCTTACTGCTACAGCGGGGAAAGCAGTGACAGGGGAGGGGGGCCAGGAAAGGGGTGGGGGGGCAGGTCAGGTGGCTCCTTTGCCATCTGCCTTGACCACTTCCCCCTGCAGCCTTCCTGCCACCTGCACCCCTCCACCCCCAGCTCCTCCCCAGTCTCTGCTTCTTCCCCTACCCCACAACTCTCCCCAGTTTCTGCCTCTTCTCCTTTTCCCTCCCCCTTACTGTCTGATGCTACTCAGAGATGCTACTTGAGCTGCTCCATCCTGAAGCACAGCACATAGAAGCCCTTGCTTGGCCATGTAGCAGTGCCAGTGTTGCTAATTGGGTGGGCAGGCGAAAGTTTCCATGTGCTCCGTGCCCAAGAGAGACTGCAGCCCCAGAGATGGAGCTGAGTTGCACCTGACAGTAAAGGGGAGGGAAGGGAGTGGGCAGGAGGTTGGGGACAGAAACTGCAGAGGAGAAGTGGGTGGGGAGGTGCAGAAAGCTGCTGTGGTTCTAACTCTGGCCTCAACGTAGGCTCAGGACCAGTCAGAGTAGCAGCAACCACCTACTCTCCCCTTTGCATCTTATCCCAATGTAAGACAAGGGGCTTTCCTGCCCTTCCCCTCCATGCTGATTGGGAGGACAAAAACTCATTTTATATTTGAGTAAATACATGGTACATGGTTTGAGCAAAACCTCCATCCCCATCAGAACTATACCTCCACTTCTAGCTCTAGAAAATAAACGTATGGCACCCCAGGAATCTTTCCAAGTGTTTCTTCCATCTTCACACGTTGTTAGGGGCTGGAAGGGACCTTGCAAGATTGTCAGGTCCAATCCCCCTGCACTTGGCAGGAAATCATCAAGTCCGGTCCCCTGCCGTGGATGGGAAGTTATTGGGCTCAGATGAGCTCAGCAAGGTGGTTGTCCAGCCTCATTTTGAATACCTCCAAGGAGGGTGATTGCACCGCCTCTGTCGGAAGTGTGTACCAGATTCTGGTAGCCCTTACAGAGAAAAAGTTTTTCCTTTTATAGCCAACCTGAATTTACCCTCCATTAGTTTTATGCACGTTGGTCCTTGTCCTCCCCTGAGGTGCCCTCTTGAATAGTTGCTCTCCTAATTTTTGATGCTCTCCCCTGATGTGCTTGTAGGCAGCTATCGAGTCACCTCTCAGCCTCCTCTTCCTCAGGCTGAACAGGCCCAGTTCCTGGAGTCTCTCCCCAGAGGGCCTACCCTCCATGCCCTTAACCAAATGGGTGGCCCTTCTTTGTACCCTCTTGAGCTTTTCCACATCTTTCTTGAAGTGTGGTGCCCAGAACTGGACACAGTGCTCCTGCTGAAGCCCCACCAACACCAAATAGAGTGGGAGGTGTACCTCCCTGAATCTATTGGCCATGTATCGGTTGATGCATGCCAGAATTTTGTTTGCCCTTCTGGCAGTCTCATTGCGCTGTTGGTTTATATTCATCTTCCAGTCAGTCGTGACCCTCAGGTCTCATTCAGATGCTGCGCCAGTCAGTGGGCCACTGGCCATTATATATTTGTGGTGGGGGTTCCTCCTATCCCAGTGAAGGACCTTGCACTTCTCCCTGTTAAACCTCATCTGATTTTGTTCTGCCCATAAATCCAGTTTGTCAAGGTCATCCTGGCTGTTTACCCTATCCTGGTATGAATGCATTTCCCCACAGCTTGGTATCATCCATAAACTTAATCATTGCACTTTCCACCCCCTGTTGAATAGCAGGAGTCCGAGCACCAATCTCTGGGGGAACCAGTGGAGATGGCCCTCTAGGATGAGGCTATGACTGTCTGGGAGCGGCCTCTAAGTCAGATGTCCAGCCCAGTAGGAGTGCCCTTTGATATGAAACCACAGAAACATTAGGACGATACAGTACAGTTGCATAAAGCTTGCAGAAGTCAAATGATGGCTTATTTTCACTATCTTAATTTGCCAGTGGAGGGTCAAGAATGTAATCCTTGGCAGTTTAAGCGGAATGCTCAAACTTTATTTATCCTGTAGCATTCTTGGAAGGACTGGAAAGTAGCTTTGAGTCAGCCTGCTTAGGCGATTAACACTAGATTTTGCTGTCACTTCCTGCCTGGTCCCTCAGGAACTAATTCACCTTCCTAACGTAAGCATCGCTTGCAGAATCAAGCACATGCTGTTGTTAGTCCATTCTTGATTTTGCTCTGGCAGTGTTCATCAGGTCCTTTTGTATTTGCAAGGGTTTCTAAATCTTTGGACAGCACCACTGAGCAGGTTTGGCTTTTGGGCCATGCCCCTGACTTTAGAGTCCTTTGACTTTCCTTTCTTCTTCAAATCTTATTTTTTTATACTGTCTCTGAATTTATTAACCTAAGTTTCTCAAACTTTACTTATTACATTTTTCTCCTCTTCACATCAGTGCATCTATATCAATCATTTAATAGAGCTTTTAAGAACAGAACACAAACCTCTAATGCAGCAAAAGTGCCTGGGTGGGGGAAGGGTAATGATAACACCTGAAAATTAAACTAATCAAAGCTGGTTTTCTCTCTTCCCCGCCCACAGGTAATGGTAATTCATTCAGTTCTAAACCAGCTCTAGAATTGACATACATACTGTAGAGTGTGTGTATTAAATGAACATGTTAAGCAAATTATATGATATTTTACTTCTCTAACATTGCCTATCTCTTATATACCACTGGATTTACATTACTAGCTATTTAATTTCATTCATGAAGGTATTCATTTTTTTAATGTTTTCCTCTTCTTTTTGGTCCGTGAGAATCAAAACCATGTCTCCATATCCTGAAAAACATTTAAAGCAGAACAAAATCCTAATTATGGATTTAATTCAATCTGAGGAATGTATTCTGTCAGTTTTTAGGGGCCTGACTAACGTTATACGAAGTGAATGTACCTCTGCTTCTGTATTCTGGATAAACTTTGAACAATCTTTGAAGACTTCTCTTGTTGGACCAGACATTTTATCTTTCCTCTGTGTCCTTCCAAAAAGTACTGCTTATCCCATTCTGTATTCTTAATTTTGAGGACAGAGTTAAACTGCCAAATAGTGTGACCGTAATATGGTCCTTTTGATATGCACATGTTCCTGGGTCTGTCAAAGATGATTGAAGAAGGAACAGGGAATGCCTTTGGTTTGATATGGATGTTTTGAAAACTTCACTAAAGATTTCTTATTTATATAGTTCTTTACCTGCAAAGTGTAAAAGCTTCTGTAGGGGAGATAATTATTGAAGTACTTTTCAGAAAATCCTGTGCGATTCAGAGCTGTTTCTTTTCTGTGGTTAATTATCATATTTTCAGCCTGGGAGAGTTGCCTTACAAGCTGTTCAGATGCATATTGCTATTATGAAAATAGCTTAGGGTCCATCTCATGACAAAATATGAATTAATTGCAGGTTCTGATTACTCGGTATATTAGAATTGCTATATCAGTGACCTGACCCTCCATGTTTGCAAACAGGCATGACCAGCTGACTATGTCAAACAACCAGTTTCTCCATCAGATTAAAATAATACTCACCAACAGATTGGCTTAGTAGGATAGCATTTACAGGGCCAAATATCACTGACTTTTGCCATAGAGGGAATTTGGCAGTGACATGTAAATTTAGACTGCCTAGGCTTAATTTTCTTCTTTATAAAAGGTTCTTGTGCATTTTGAGAAAATATACCCCTCCTTTGCCCCTCCCCCCCCCGAACATATTTAAATTTGGCTGAAGAAAAGCCAAGGATGTGCTTTTTTGCTTGGAAAAATTGCTTGTTCAAATTCACTACTGTTCATTTCTCTCTTGCTGTTGGTTGTTATACCTTTAACAACATGCCAAAATCCTGGAACATTTTGGCTAGAAATAGGTGTTGCTGAATGAAGCAGATCAGCTGTGCCATGAAATACGTGTCACCCCTTGTACCACCCTTGATGGTTCAGGACAAGGGGCAATGTAGTCTCCACACTCAGCCAGAGGGGCTTTTCCCCATTTAGCCAGACCTGTCCCTCAGTCGTGGGGGTTGGATCTGGCTGACTGGGGAACCCTTACTTCCCTGCTTATGGAGAGGCATCCTGATATTCCCTGGGGTGCCTCTCTGTAAGTGGGGAAAGCAGGTAGGTGTTCTGGAGGCTTGAGGCTACCTGAGCACCTACCCAGAGTAGTTGGCTTTCCTAACACAGAGCTAATAGATGGGTGCCACAATCAAGCAGCAGTCTATTACTGCCATTTGCACCACTTATTTTCCTTTGATGTGGCACAACTCGTGTTACTATAAAAAATGTGATGGCACACACGAGATGTCAGGAAATGTCTGTTTTCACCCTCTAAGTCTGGATCGCATCACCGTGGGAGTAGAGCAACAGCTCGCTGAGGAGCAGCCATCATCTGGCAGAAGCCAGCAGTTCAGAGCAAGGGTGTAGCCAAACCAGGAGGCCCTGTGTACCCCCATGATATTCCAGATGTGGCAGCCGGTTCCTCTGCAGGGACATACCATATAAGGCAGAATAATAATCTGTGGACTATGCAGATTAAAAAAAATAATAATCACAGCGAGGATTAAAGAGATCTTTAGTTCTAGATTTACTTTTCTACTGATTGTTGTTCCTAAAAAAAAAAACCCTGCTCTTTAGAATTTGTATTATTGAGCAAAACCTTTTCCTCTGAGAGACTGAAGAAGATTAGGGTAAAACCCATTTTTTTTAATGTGGCAGACTCAAATTCCATCTACACAGCTACACACTTAGGACTTCCCATATCTCTCTCCCTGTCTGCATTTTCAAGCCTGTTTGGATGTGTTGTACAGCTTCCTTGTAGAAGCTAGCTCAGATTTTAGTAGTAAACCAGCTGCCAGTTTAAGTTATACTATTTGAGCTAAAGAATTGATAATTCTTTGCTGCAGTCCTTAATACTCTGGATCCAAACTCTTGATGATGACTAGACAGATGTTACATAGAATAAAACTTGAATCTAAAAAAAAAAAACCCTAAAAAACTATATGCAAAAAAAAAAGCAATAAAAATCATTTAAGATGCCAAGGTAGGCACTGAAAAGCTGGCAAATGCTAGAATTAAATTTGCATGGGCATGAGTGTGTGGTTGGGATTCGAGAGCACCTGAGGTCTAATCTGGCTGTACTGCTGATTCAGTGTGTGGCCTTGAACAGGTTTTACATTTGTGCCAGGAACCTTTCTCTTGGCACAGAAAGAGACTGAACAGCTGTTCAAGGGATTTCTTGGAGGAGAACTAGCTCTTCCACAAGAAAGTTAAGAAGATGACCCTCCTCACGATGTAACTTGAATGGCTCTGTGGGCTTCTGTTGGGCATATGCTTATGCATATGTCTTATATTTTCCCTCCCTCCCTCCAAGGGCGAGGTAGGAAGGGAGAGCACTGGCTTGCTGATAGCCTGCCTAGAGACAAGCTGTTGGTGGGGACTTCCTGCCTTAAAAAATTCCCCCTGCCCTCTGTCCCCCTCATTGATCAGCTGAAGGGTGGGGGTTGATTGGGGGCGGGGCATTATCCTTCAGGGAAATGCTCCTGCTTCCACCTGTGCTGTTCCAGGTCAGACCAGAGCGATGTGGGGGCACGTGAGCTGCCGCTTGACAGCCAGGCAGGGGAGAGGATAATTAATGGACTGTCCATTAATGGACTTCCCTAGGGGTTGGGGTGACCCAGGGAGCAGCCCTCTCATGCCCCTGGCTGGAAAGTTCACCGATGTAGCTCTCGAGCCAGGAGGCTGGCCCCCATCTACACTTCTGCTCCCAGGATATTTTTTTTAACAGTCCGTAGCCTGAGTCTTTTCTCCCCATATCAAAAATGGAAATTCAGGAAAATAATTGGTTTGTATGGTTTAAGGATTCCACGGTGCTATTGTGTGCGAGGTTTGGGGAGTATTACACTAAATAATTTAAGGAGCATATATATTGAATGAGGAACAACAACAGCAAAGCATTTCTGCCTCAGTGTGGTCTCGTGCACTGAGAAGTAGTCTTGTGTGTGGGGAACAGTGGTCCTGGGTTGAGGGTGAACAGTATGTGAACATAATGATATGAACTGAGGAAAATCAGGGTTCTTTCTGAAACTTTAATTATGGTATTTCCTCACTTTCAGGTATCTGATTTTTTGCGATGTAAATATTTTTAAATGTAATTTTACTATAAATACCAAATTACCAAAACAGATGGAATATCAGATCTGTGAACAAAACCGTAAATTTGAGTTAAGCTCTCTTGGCCGTATTTGTTGGCAGGTATATATCATTATCTTTAGGATGATGTCAGAGATGAAAGTGGCATCTGAGCCTTCCTTTTTTGGCTTCAAATTAAATTGTCATTTTGCAAGATAATAGATGGCTTCTTAACTGCCCATTCTACAAATTCCACTTAATTCTAAAGAATCAAGCTAGGTTTGTTTGTTCTTGTCATTCTACCAAGTAAATACCACCAAGTTGTCTTCACTAGCTCAGGCATATATATGCACAGTCTTTGTCTTTGATTCATTCGATAGGTGTAAATGGATGTTTTTAGATCCATTTTTTTAGATCTGAATTTAGTAAATGATGGTGGTGATTGGAAGGAAAGAACAGAATCCAGCTCACTGTCTCTGTGCTATACTAATGGAACACTCCTCGAAATAGACACCCCCCCCCCATTAAGGTGGAACTGTGAAAAATATAGGGGAGCAAAACTTTCCTTACTATACATCAACTGTTTGTTTGTAATAAAACTGAAGGTAATGACCTTTTATTAAGCCAGAGGATATGCTAAAGCAGATTAATAATCACATTTTCTAATTACAGAATTAGAATCTTGATTTTTATGCAGAAGTTCGCAAACTGTGATATTCAAGCTTGATTATTCTCTCAGTTCATGTCATGAGACTTTAAGACGGTTTTATGCAATCCAATGAAGTTTGGAAGCCTGGGAGCCTAGAAACAGGAATTTATGACACCATATTTAAGTTTTAATAAAATTATCCTTGAAGCTTTCTAAAATTTCTACTAGAGGTCAGCCTTTGCAGTAACAGATGTTGCTCAAAGTTCTATTACATTTTAAAAATAGAATTCATGTTTTTTTCCAAATGGGATGACAGATGACAGGTTTCATCCCAAAAGACTGGAAACGGGCCAGTGTGGTCCCTGTTTTCAAGAAGGGGAGGAAGGAGGACCTGGGTAATTATAGGCTGGTTAGCCTCACCTCTATTCTTGGCAAGCCTTTAGAAAAAATTATAAAGGATCACATTTGTGGGGGCCAGCAGGTAATATTAAGGGGCAACCAGCATGGGTTTATAGCACCCAGATCCTGCCTGATTAACCTGGTCTCTTTTTATGACCAGGTCACAAAGTGCTTAGATGCAGGAAAAGAGGTAGATGTTATTTATTTGGATTTTAAAAAGGCTTTTGACACAGTGTCGCACCCATTTCTTACAAGTAAATGAAGTAGCTGTGACATGGAATTTTTCACAGTCTGGTGGGTGGAAAACTGGCTTACGAAATGCACACAGAGAGTGGTGGTGGATGGGTCGGTTTCTGCTTGGAGAGATGTGGGCAGTGGTGTCCCCCAAGGCTCTGTCCTTGGACCAGTACTGTTCTACATCTTCATCAGTGATTTGGATGAGGATGTAGAAATCATTCTGTCTACATTCGCAGACAATAACAAACTATGGGGTATCGTAAACACACTAGAGGGTGCGAATTCAGGTGGATTTAGATAGACTGGGGAAGTAGGCGGATCAGAATAGGATGCAATTTAACAAAGATAAGTGCAAAGTGCTGCACCTGGGGAGAGAATCGCCAACACATCTATAGACTGGGAAGCAGCGTTCTGAGCAACACAGCAGTGGAAAGGGATCTCTGAGTCATGGTCGACACAAAAATGAACATGAGTTGCCAATGTGACAGGGTAATAAGTAAAGCTAACTGCACTCTTTCCTGCATTAGTAGGTGTATCATGAGCAGGTCTAGGGAAGTGATGCTTCCCCTCTGTGGCATGGGTGAGGCTGCAGATGGAGTACTGCATCCAATTTTGAGTTCCGCACATCGAGAGGGATGTGGATAATCTGGAAAGGGTTCAGAGGAGGGCCACTCATGGTTGAGAGCCTGCGGGTTAGGATCCTATAAGAAGACAGAGTGAGGGACCTGAATCTCTCCAGCCTCCACAAGAGAAGGCTGAGAGGTGACCTCTTGGCTGTCTACAAACTCATCAAGGGGTGGGGGTCAGCAGGGAATAGGGAATACTGTTTACCAGGGTGCCCCTTGGGGTTACTAGAAACAGTGGTCATAAACAGAAGGAGACTAGATTTAGATTGGACATCAAGAAGAAATTCTTTACGGTGAGGGTTGCCAAAATATGGAATGGGCTTCCAAAGGCGGTGGTGCTTTCCCCTACCTTGGAGGTGTTCTAAAGGAGATAAGACAAGCACCCGGCTGGGGTTACTGGATCCCAGCACTCTTTCTTGCCCAGAGCAGGGGGTTGGACTCAGTGATCTAATAGGTCCCTTCCCACCCTAGAAATCTATGAAAATCTGAAAACCAGAAATTAAGGGGAGAGGAGGTTAGATTGGAGTGATTGAAAAGTTCTATTTAAATTGCAAACTTTTAAAATATATTTGTTTATTTTATCTCAAAAGAATCTGTTTAAGGAATAAAAAAATGTCATTGTCAAATCTCCAAACTTTTTTTTTTTTCCCCCCAAGGAATTTTTGAGGTGAGAAATTCTTAAGATAAAAGAGTCCTTTTCATAGAATCATAGAAATTAAGGGCTGTCTAGTCCCCCTGCTCTGGGCAGGAATACTGCTGAGAGCAAATGATCTCAGCAAGGTGTCTGTCCAGTCTCCTCTTTAAGACCTCCAAGGTTAGAGACTGTACCACCTCTATTCCAGAAGAGGTCTATTCCAGATTCTGGTCACCCTTATTATAAAGAAGCTTTTCCTTGCATCCAACCTGAAACCATCCTCTAACAGCTTATCGCCATTGCTCCTTGTCCTCTCTGGGGTGCCCTAGCGAACAGTTTTTCTCCCAGCTCCCAGTATTCACCCCCTACATGCTTCTAGATCAGAAGTAGGCAGAATCCAGCCCAGCAGGCCATTCTCTGTAGCCCACGGGGTCCCCCCTCAAAATTTACTGTGTGTGTGCGCGTGCATGTGCAGGCTCAGGCAGTGTGTGTGTGCACGCGCAGGCTTGTGGTCACAGTGTGTGTATGTGTGTGTGTGCGCGCGCGCGAGCGCAGGCTTGGGGGCACTGTGTGCGCGCGCGCGAGCGCAGGCTCGGGGGCACTGTGTGCGCGCGCGCGAGCGCAGGCTCGGGGGCACTGTGTGTGTGTGTTCATAGGGCAAGTCCCATACACATGGACCCACATACTCCCTCGCACTGCCCTACGCAAGCCCCAGCCGCTCTTCCCCTCCACACAACCCTACGCACCCCCATACCCATCCACACACACCTCTACATGTAGTATGCGTGCATGCAGGCTTGGGGCCAGATTGTGTGTGTGTGTGTCTATAGGGTGAGTCCCACATGCACACCCCACCATTCACATGCATCCACCCCCCCCCGCACTGCCGTAGACCTCAGCCTCCCCCCCTACACACACAGCCCCCATACCCACCCACTCCCTCCATATACACCCACAGCCCCCACAAACCTACACCCACCCCCCGCAATATGCAAGAGTAAGACTTCATTTTAAGCTATTGTGCAATCACCTCTATGTGCACTACATGAACACATGTAAATCAAGAAAAAAAATACATGATATTTTAGATGTTCACTTTTTAAAATATAATTTGATATTTTTCTGGTTCCAAGATAGCAAAACCCCTTGCTGAAAGGAGTACTTTCAGGGGCAAGGGGAAGGGACTTCTGGTGGCAAAGGACAAAAGTTAGGGGGCAGGACATCTGGTCACAAGGGGCGGGGCTACCAGTGTGGCTCTCAGCAGCTTGCCAAAACTCAGTAAGCGGCCCTCTGCCTGAAATAATTGCCCACCCCCATTAGACAGCAACGAAGTCCCCCCTCAGTCTTCTCTTCCCCAGACTAAGCAGTCCCAGATCCCTTACTCTCTCCTCCAGGCACTTAATCATTCTTGTGGTCCTTCTCTCGACCCATCAAGATTCCCCACATCCTTGTTGAAGTGCAGCCCCCAGAACTGGCCACAGGACTCCAGCTGGGGTCTCACCTGCCAGAGGATGAGGCATCACCAGTAGAGAGGGAACATCACTTCATTAGCCCTCATGTAATGCATTGGCTAATGCATCCCAGTGTGCTATTAACTCTGTTGACTACAGCGTCTCACTGGCGACTCATGTTAATCCTGTGATCAACCATAACCCCAAGGTCCCTTTCATCGTGCTGGCCAGGACGTCTCCTCCTAACCTATATTCATGTTGCCAGTTACTTCTCCGCAGATGAAGCACTCTGCATTTTTCTTTATTGGACTGCATCCAGTTCTACTCCACCCTCCTTCCCAGCTTGTCCAGGTCTGCTTGGATCTGCATCCTGTCCCCTAGCATGACTGCTTTTCCCCATAACTTAGTATCCTCTGCAAACTTAGCCAGCGTGCTTTTGACATCCTCATCTAAATGGTTGGTTAAGATGTTGAACAGCATGGGGCTGAACCCTGCAGGACACCACTGGCCACCTCCTGCCAAGACGATACAGACCCATCCACTAACTCTCTGCGTGCAACCCCTTAGCCAGTTCCCAACCCACCTGACCATGGACTCTGCCAGCCCACAATCCACCAGGTTTTTTTTCATAAGAGCGTCACGGGAGACCATATCGAAGGCCTTTTTAAAAAGCAAGTGTATGACATCAACCGCATCTCCCACATCTAAGCGATTCGTTAGTTGATTATGGAAGGAGATTAGGTTGGTCAGGCATGACCTGCCCGCAGCGAAACCATGTTGGCTATCCTTCAGCATCATGGCTCCTGCTGTCTCTCACAAATGGATTTGTTGATAATTTTTTCCAAAATGTTACCCGTATCAAGGTCAAACTGACCAGCCCATAGTTTCCCAGATCTGCCTCCTCTTAAAGACTGGCACCACATTGGCCCTTTTCCAGTCATCTGGGACCTCTCCCAAGCACCATGAGTTGCCAGCGGTCCCACAATGACTCCAGCCAATTCCTTCGGCACTCTCAGGTGTAGTCCATCCGGTCCTCCTTACTTGACCAGAGCTTTTTCTGAGAGAGCTTTTGGTTTGGCAGTTCTAGACAGAGATCTGTTGAATAAACTCAACCAGTTTTCTAATGTCTAAACCTATTAACTAGGAGGAGTTCAGGAGAAGAAATAAATAATCAATAAATGGAACACAATGGGATACAATACAACACAATAGTACAAATAAGACTCTAGAATAATCTTCCATGAAATGACCAGATAATCTTGTAAAGCAAAATATTATTGAAATAAATACAGAATTATGCTCAGTGATGGATTTTCCTGACGCATGATAAAATGCATGGTCTAACTATATTAAATTGATTTACAGTTACATTAGCACTCAGATGTTCTCAGAATTGATTTTTCTACCTTGTTTTACCACTTGTTAAAGTCTTTTATTTAAGAAAATATTTTATTTAGATATAACAATCCTATTTGTCTTCTGTCTTCAACCAGAAAGCCAAAGAGCATATCGATTTGTGCAAGGCAAGGATTGGGGTTTTAAAAAATTTATCCGAAGAGATTTTTTACTTGATGAAGCTAATGGTCTTTTACCAGATGACAAGCTTACATTATTTTGTGAGGTGAGTTTTTTTTAAGTAAACAAGATTCTAAAGTTTTAAAAATATAACGAATAATCAGAAAATTCAGTGACTTGTACAGTTTCCAAAAAAATCTATGACTATGGTAAACTAGAAAGTTTTAAATGTGTATGATATGGTGCTCCGTTCTTTGATATGTAGACACAGACATACTACAGTGAACCTATCAGAATGAGCTCCAGAACCTCTGCACAAAGAAATGGCTGATGCATGCCATACACAGAAACACACTTATATTGAGGTTGCCTTTTTTTTTTTTTTTGAAGTCATCTGTTCAATAAGATTGTTTTCCATCTTCCTCTAGATAGGCACACATGTAGAACTTAGCTTTTGCTGTAATGAAAGCTATATCCCAGGGAAGAAACACCACTGCATTGATGACATGTACCTCTTACCCAGTAACCACATTCCTTGACTAAAATGAACAACAATTCTTTGATGAATACCTGGTTTAATATCTCAGCAGTGATACGATTCTTCTGTGTCTTTCACTTGCGAGGCCAGGATTTTAAAATAGACATCTATTGTAGACTATATACACCCTAAGGTGCTTAATGGCAATATGGTATAGCAAGTTTTGGTAAGGGAAGAAGAAACAAAGGAAATGTCAGCGAGAATGTCGGAAATGAGAATTATATTAGGAAGTTCCAGAACAACAGGTTAAAAGTAGTAAGCTACAGGTTGCTAGAAGTAGTACATTTAGCAGTCTTATGCCAGTTATACCTTGTCCTAAAACCAGATCTAGCTTAAATAGGAGATGTAATAGGGATATGAATATTAATTAAAGTAGTACCTATTAGAACATCATATTAAATGGCCCTGTTTCAGGTTGTTTTAAATCAAAGCAGGCAAGAGTATAAAAATCTAGGTGTATTTCAGAATCTTTGCTCTTCAGCCTTGAACTACAGTTCATACTCAACAGCCCTTCTGCAAGTCAACCAAGATAAAGCACTCTTTTAAAACTTAATTTAAAACCTGACAGAAGTCTTTTTCCCTAACAGGCTTTTCCCCGCCCCCCGCTAGAGGCTTTTTAAGACTTTAGAACTTATCATTTGAGAGAATTTAAAATTAATTTCTTTAATAGGATTATAATTTCTTCAGATAAATAAATATTTTATATATTTAGATCGTTTGCTTGATGTGCTGTTTCATTATTAAATTTACTTTTAAAAATGCTATTAAAAGGCATTTATATATATACATTATGACTAATTTGGTGGGACTGACTCTTTAAGCCTTTCTCGGTTCTTAGCATGACACTGAGAATCAGTCCTATATATTTAGACTTTTAAATGCAAATTTCTGTAGTTATACCCTTCTGACATGAGCTTTAAAATGAAATTGCATATAACTGCATAACTTACTACCCTGCTGCATTGCTATCTGAACAGATGTAGTACTGGTTAAATACTCTTATACTTAACTCTGTGTCATGGACTAAACTTCAGAATTTTGGAGGAATATATGAGGAAATGAAATGTAAATCATAATAAATTATTCCAGTAACCTACATTGTCTTACTAAAATCCATGAAGACGGCTTATGACTTTTCAAAAATGAAAACCAGAGAAGGTTGTGATCTAAGTACAGTGTGTGTTTAAATATACATTGGTAGGTTATCACTGCTGCCGTGGACTGATTAATGGCTTAGGAGGATGATAGATGCTTTAACTGCTAATAAGTTTGCTTTGATCTGTGTATTTACAGGAAATGTGTAAAATTGTCTTGGCAAGATTACAACTTAATTATATGTCATTATGCTGTGTAGGAAAAATAATTGAAAAGTGGCCCTTGAGACTAGATGGTGCAAATATAGTGCATCTTATTTTCACTTAGACAAGTTAAATTAGCTGCATAATGAATTTGTTATGAATACAATTATTTGCCTGATAAAAGCAGATGTAACAAATGTCTAGTGGTTTTGTAAAGATCCCCGTTGAAGACCTTTTAAAACTTACAAAGTTTTGAATAGTTGGTACTGTAGATTAAACTAGTTTTGCCAAATAGAATATGGATATGAAAGTTGGTTGGTTGTACTACATAATTTTAAAGATGAAATGTACATAAAATTATAATAGGAGACTAATCTGTTCAGAAATATTTGTACTTCTGAAATAAATTCTGACATTATTTAATTGTAAAACTTATGCTTGATATAATTGAAGCCATCTGTAAAGTTCTCTATTTTTAAAATATAATTGGCTTATATAAGATACTCTGCCTTTCAATACCAACGGAATCACGTTTACTTGTATTCAAGTAAATTTTTATCATCTTTGATTGGGTCAATCCAGAAGTTAAGACTGAAATCCTAATTCAGTTCCTTTTTCTGTTATGCTTTTATAGCTGTTAGGCTGCTTTGTGGGGGGAAAAAAATCGTACTGTTTTGAGGTACTTTGACAGAGAACTATACCAGAAAAAGTACAGTCATTTTCAGCTCTAACTGATTCTTGATTTACAGAATTCAGGTTTGTTTTTTTTGCATCCTTCTTATAGACACACTTGGGAAATTCAGGAATTCCTTTTAAATTATGATGATACAAGTACACCATTTAATAAAACTTAAGAGACCCATTAAGCCGAGTTCTTTAGAAAGGCTTGCTCAATAAAGATCCTGCTCTACTCATTGAGGCGAGAACCTCATGCTCTGTTGGTTGGAGAGGGACTTATTCACTCTTTATATGAAATAATACAAAACACAAAATGCACAGCTTCTGATGTAAATATTCTTGTGGTCAGGAGGATATTGTTACAGTTAATACCTATGGTTTCTGTTAAAACAGAGACTGGAGGGTTTATTTGATCTTGCCAAATCAGCCCACTCCAACAAGAAGTTGGGTGACTAAAAATCACAGCGGTTTTAATGAACTTTCTGTTTAAATATACTTACTCATTTCAGATTTTTTCTGGTTGATACTCTTAACTGACTAAAGTGGATGTCATATGTTTGTTTCCTAATTGCTAGTAGAATTTTAAATGATATGTAATAATGCTTTTTCTACTGAAAAGCTTCACACTTCTCAGCTAATCTGTGTTGAGGCACAAGTTTTGCATCTCATTAAAATTCTTACTGCAAGAACACCACAGATTCTTACCCAAGAACCTGATAAAGAGCCCCTGTTATGATTTGAACTTGCCAGAGTCAGTTGTACCAGGTCATGTAGCTCCATCAGGATTCACATTTTAAAGTCAGTGCTGCCTCTAAGGAATTATCTGCACTGAAAACACTGAAGTTTGATCAAGTATTGGAAACAGTCTAGCTGCAACATCAGTTTCACATGATTCATTTATTTGCTGAAAACTGAGGCAGGTAGTTTACCCCAGTACTTCTTTAAGGTTGCCTCCCACACTTGGTAGTGGTAAATCAGTAGTTGGTTTACACCTTTAGCCGGTAAATTGGCCCACGCAGCACTCTGACTGCTGGACTGCTTTCAGTATCTGATCTAGCCGATCTTGGCTTTCTCTACAATATACTATGGTTTGCAGTGTAAGCATACCCCAAGACTTCTGATAAATCCCACCTCGTGCTCCCCAAGTAACCCCAATGAAGAGAGGTTTGGCTCCAAAATGTATTTTGAAATCTGGATCTTAAAGTCAAATGGAAAGTTCCTGCTTTTTTTTTGTAATCATGACTTATTGTATAAAAAGGTTGTATTTTAAAAAAAATGGTTCGTGTTGAAAACCTAAATACCTTTTCATTGTTAACAGTGAACCAATTTTATTTTCAAGTGCCAAAGTTTATGCCACTAAGAAGCAGTTTTAATAAAAATATAATTTTAACCCTTCAGGCTAAAAACATTTTATGCATATGTTTAATTTTAAATAAGAATATAGTCCATTGACTTCTGCTGGATTATTCCTGAGAGTCATTTTATATACCTGCTGAAGTGTTTAAACTAAAAGATTAGGCCCACGCTTCCTTCAGTATTTTGAAACCCTAATAGCAGCTGCAGAAACATCATTTATCATTTAGTTCACTATAAGGTCTAAATTTGCAGTAGCATCTAAATTATTTTGATCACATCCTTTTACAGGTTCTTCACTTCCATTTTGCCATTAGGAGTTTTTGTATTTAGGAGTGATATGGGTACTTGGCACCCAATTAACTCTAATTGTGGTAGAATAAATACATAGTAGCCATTCAGTTTTTAGAGACTTGAACTGAGGTTGCCCTGATTGTACTCAGTTTAAGAGGACTGTAGGGATTTTGTGCTTATGAATACACCTAGGAAAGTGGGGAAAAGTCCTTTGCCCCCAAAGTTTTCAGTTTAAACAAAGCAAATGGCTTTCTAGACTTCTGGCTTGCAGCTGTTGCCAGTGGTCCTCCTCCATCTGCTGCTAGTACCTGGGAATAAGCTCCCCTGTTTCCTGCAATGCTTTTGAGGTGACAAGCAACAGAGCCTGACTGATCTATTGTAAGTACTTGTAAGGCTCTTATTCCTTTAAGATGATACTGCTCAAATATTAAAAGTAGTTATCCTCAGAACTTCCCCCGTGAGTCAGAAGGATACTTTTATCTCTGTTTTACAGGGGAGAGCTAAGACAAAGAAAGATAGTGAGTTGCCCCAGATTCACACAGGGAGTCTGAAATAGAATAGGGAGTGAAAACTGAATCTTTTGACTTCCATTTTAGTACCCCACCTCTTGTCCTAAATCCAAGTTCATCTTCTGATATGAAGTTTGTACTGTACAGCTCAGACTTACTCATGGAGCATGAGCTCACTCTTCTGCCTTTGTCCCCAATTCTGTGCATCTGGACGTCAAGCAGACTACTGGGTTTGTTGATCTTCTCTTATTCGTTATACTCCTACCTTTTTGTAGCCTAGGAAGAGAAAACTGTGATCAAAGTCCTTCTAGGAATGCCTGCTCTGTTTCAGGGAGCTTTCATTTCCAGGCCTCTGTTCCGAAGCAGGAACACCTTTTTGAGCTGCTGCTTTGTTTAAATATCATGCAAAGGACCTTTTGTGCAACTTTTGCTTGTTAAGTAAAAAACATTTAAAATCCCAGTATCTAAATAGTGCTATCTACAAAGAAATTCTTAAAAGTCACAGCAAGGAAGTCTCAACTGTGACATTTATTCTCCTTCCCAAATACCAAAATGCCCCAACATCCAGGGAGAAGTGCCAAAAAACACTGATTCACATCTCCTTTAGAACTTACTTGGCATAGTTAATACTGTATTTTACCACTTATGAACATATATTTTATTAGTTTGAGTAGACAGGATACTGTTGGGGTATACCTATAAACTCATTTTTGTAGAAGAACCACTGGAATCTTGCTTTTTAAGTGGAAAACACCCATATTTGATTTCTTCACTGGAGCTAAGGGAAGCTGAATACTGAAGGAACTATGTTTTATAGCTCCCCACCAGTACTTATTTTCTTGTCCCCTGGCAGTAGCTTGCAGGATGGGGGCTTCTGGGGAGGAGGGGTTGCTAGATTGCTAAAAAGATAGTCTGGTGTCAGGGGGGCTGATACAGAAAGCTCAGCTACAGGGCTGGGCTATCTCAGCCTTTGGCTGCACAGGTAACTACAGAAGCTTGATTTACTGGCCTACCTTAGATTAATTTAATTCTGAGTGTACATCAATCCACATCTATTTTATCTGCACAAAACTTCTGTTCTGTTATGGGTTTGGACTGATTTCCAATCACTGAGACTGGGTCTAAGTGTGAGGTCTGCACCTGGGCAAGCTAAGTTAGATTGGGTGGCCATTTTCAACGTGCTCTAACTTCCATCTAACCCTCCTAAATATCCACACTTAGCTCATCTTCCCTCAGTGCACGAGTGAAGTGTTTCGAATCTTCATTATAAGGAGGGTCTCTGTATAATGTTGGATTCTGGTTTTCAGGAGTGAACGGTCTTAAATTCTGTTGATTTATCTTTGAAGCAGCAGTCATTTTTAATTAGGGATGTCATTGTTTTCCCAACAGGAGTATCAGCCTTTGATTTACTTACTCCATGATCTTTTTATCATGCTGCTTGTGGTGTCATGTTCTTTTATTTTTGTGTTGTAGCAGTTACCTGACCACAAATGTTTGGATCATAAATAAAAGCTAATTTCTCTTTTAAGATTCTCAAAAGGTTTATTTCTCTGTATCTGGTGTTGTTTCATAAAACTAGACTCTTTGAAATTTAGTCTTTCCCAGTATTCAACTTTTGCTTTATGGGTGTGAGTTATGGACAAGTCCCAAAAATATTTTGCTTTTGCTAAGTTCTAGCATAGGTACAATAATTTAATGATCATCAGCATTCATTTGTTGAAGGAGTTTGTCTTGTTGTGATTTTCTGTTAGGTAAGCGTGGTCCAAGATTCAGTAAATATATCAGGACAGTCCAATACAAACACGTTGAAGGTACCTGAATGTCGACTAGCAGAAGATTTAGGGAATCTCTGGGAAACAACAAAATTTACAGATTGCAGTTTTTATGTAGGAGGACAAGAATTCAAAGCCCACAAATCTGTCCTTGCAGGTACTTTCTCCTTTTATATTGATAACCAAAAATAGTTACAAACATAATTGTGAAAATCTTGGCATTTAATTGTATTTAATGTTTAATTCCCTTGCTGCAGCACGCTCGCCAGTTTTTAATGCAATGTTTGAACATGAAATGGAGGAAAGTAAAAAGGTAAGCCTTGCTGAAAACTTTCTGTTCCAACATTAAACAAAAGGAAAACATGTATAGAAAATCCTAAATGTACTTCGTAGATTGGTAAAGATGATAACAGGTGAGTACTTAAGAGAAGTGAAGAACTCGTGTCAACAAGGCAAGTATCTCAAGGTACCATAGAAGCCATCCTGTGTCAAGGTAGCGAGGTTATGCCTTCCTGCAAAATTAAGTTGTTACCTAGACTTAAGTTACGTCTCTAAAATTTGTCTTCTTACGTGAGAATGTGACTGTAGTGACTTGACACTTTCTTGTGTGGTCCTAAGACTTTTTGTTGGACTGCAGTAAGCTAGTTGGTCTATTAAATCTCTTCCAGCAATTTTTTTTAAAAAGGGCAGAAAATAGTGGGAAAACAGTGGAGGAGCCGTTGAATTGGTTTGTGTCCGTGCTACAGTGGTTGCACTTAACAGCTGCCCATTTGTGCTCAATCCAGCATTAGCCCATACTGCTGGTAAGCAGCCAACTCAAGATAAAAGTACCACTGTACCAAAATTAAGGAGGGGCTGTTGCAGGTGTGAATCAGGGACAACTTCTGAGTTATAACTCAAATTGATTTTACAGTGAAACCAAGCTTTAACTGAAGGAGATTCCTTTCCTTCATTCACACATCCACAAAGTTAATATGTAGAACTGCTCAGAATAGTTGGTTAATTGATCCAGACTACTACTTCTAGTTTCATATGTCTATAAGAATGGTGACTGTGTAGTTGTTACTGCACCGTCATTTAGTATTTGCATATACAAGTACTAAGTTACTGCCCAGTAACCAGAGTTACTGCACAGTCATGTCACCAAACAACTTTTTGGTGATGCTGACTGTGCAGTAGCTCATTGCTACTGTGCAGTAGCGTTGCATTGTGCTTCATGCCACACAATACTACTGCACAGTAGTAACAAGCTACTGCAGAGTCAGTGTCTCGTGTAAACACAGCGTTAGTCTCTCCTGTAATGAGGACTATTGGCTGATTTCATGAAAAGGCTCTCAAATTATAGCAATTCCTGGTATCATTGGGTTCCATGATTCCTAGGTCACAATTTATAGTATTTTTTTTTTTCCAAAGTGTTGTGGAATTTATCATTTTTGCTGCCCCCAGACAGCTGACATTTTTTTTTCTGTCTGTTCAGTTGCTATTGCTTGTTGCTCTTCATCTTTCACCCAGAAGGTGTTAGCTTGGACTTTCAGTGCATATTCTCCATCCTTTTATCAGGAGTTAGGCAGCTGAGGTCACACAGTAAAAAAGAGAATCCAGCTTGAAGATGAGAAGCACAGAGAACTTGTAAGGTGGAGGCTGAGCCATCTGAGCTCTCTGAAGAACAGCACAGTAGATCAGGATTAAAGAGCAAAGAAATAGTTTCTGTAGTTCACACATGTTGTTAATGGGGAAGCAGGAGATGAACAGCACTGCAACTGCAAAAGGCATTAGTGTTAGGTCACCTGGACAATCTAAATATTGCTAAAAATTTTACACAATATTTACAGTGTTCAGCTAAGTAACGCATGGATGCATGGTGCTTATAAGAAGCTACAGTGAGTTAACTTTGCCACAGAACATAGGGGAGTTTGTCAGCAGTTTTTTTCATTGTATACATAAGCTTAAAAGTCCATACAAAAGCTGAAGTGTATGTTTGTGTTAACTATCCTCTAACACTGCTGCTAATAGTTTGTATAATGCAACAAGAGCAGGTAGTATTTTGTTAATATGGTTTCAGGGTTTGTTCTTGGTCAGCTTCCAGGAAGATTTTTTTTTGAATGGTAGCTTTTCACATTCACTTAAGACTTCCTTAAAGTCCTACAGGGTATGTTACTGCTGCGTTGGTTGAGTGAATCCCACAGGTGAGGGCCATCTACTAAGGGAGCCCTAGTCCTAAAAAATGGCTCAGTGGATAGTGGCCCACCTGTAGGTAGGCAGACCAAAATGTGTAAACTTTCATCAGGATGCTGTGTAACACTGATGGCCTGTTACTTCTGTATCCATTTCAGGATCCTGGTCCTTGACTCCAAACTTGCAGGGCCAGGTCTTTGACAATGGAGGGCCCTCAGTTGTGGGATTCAGGTGAGGTACAAATCACTTTTTGCAGGCCTCCTTTAAGAACTGCTTTGAGAACATATTAATCCTAATTAATTTGAACAGAATAAACCTCATTCTCCTGCTTGCTGACTTTTTACTCTGTCCGGTACTCTTGGCATGTAACATATCAAAACACTAATGGATTTAAAATCTGGTCTGGACTTATTTTTCAAAATCCATAAATCAGGTTTTGAATTCTTTATATGACCTTTGCACTACAGATTCCTCTCATACTTAATCACCAAGAAAAGCTTACAAGATGCTCATTTGTTCCCTCGATCTTTCCACTGGTGATTGTCTGACTTATAAATTTGCTGGCAGTAAAGGAGTTTTGACTCTAATCTGTTAACACTAGAATATGTCAGCTTAAACCACGTTAAGGTGCTGTATGTTTGCTGCTAAGTAAAAAAACAAATAAAATAGAAATGCAAGCTGATAGTCATAAATTCATTGTTCTAAAACGAAAAGTGGATTATAGTTTTCCTTTTTTTCCTTTGTGACAGAATCGTGTAGAAATAAATGATGTAGACCCTGAGGTTTTTAAAGAAATGATGAGATTCATTTACACAGGGAAAGCACCAAACCTGGAAAAAATGGCTGACAACTTGTTGGCAGCTGCAGACAAAGTAAGTAAATCCTTAAACCTTTAAAACCTCAGAATCAGTACTTGTTTATTGAAAGTTCTGTTAAAAAAGGTATGTATTAGTTTGTTTAAATGCAACTGCAATAGACTTTTAAGAAAAAATAAGCAGCAGAGGCAACAATGGAAACAAGAGAAGGAATTGGAATATAAAGATTTTGAGCCCTGGAAAGTAAATAAATCTTTATTTAAAACCTAAGAATAGTTACTTCAGAAATTCTTGGCGAGAAAAAGCCAATATCTGTTAGGGGTGAAATGGGCAGTATTCGATTCGGAGTCGGATTTGGGGGACAGTGATTCATTCGCTGATTCGGATCACTATCCCGATTTCGATTTGGCTGAATCTGAAGATTCCATTCTGATTTGGAGAATCAGCAATTCAGCCATGGACCCAGCTTTATATGTTTTTTCTACATACCTCAAGGTACCAGGCACAGCTCGTGAATGCTGAGATGGTGGGCCGGATGGAGTGCCCCACAGGAGCATGGGGGGGGTGGTCCCCTGCATGCTCAGCGGCAGACCCAGCAATGGATCAGAAGTACTTCCGGTCCACTTCCAGGTCCTCAGAGTGTGCAGGGGACCCCCTCACCCCCCTGGCTCGGGCACCTGGGGTTCCCCTACGGCCAGTTGCTGAGCTGGGGGGTGAGGAAGGAGGCACGAGGGGGTCCCCTGCGCACATGGCAGCGAACACCACCCCCCGTGTTCCTGTGGCATGCTCTATTCTGCCCGACCATCTCAGCGTTCACAAGCTGCACCTGGTACCTCGGGGTATGTAGAAAAAACATATAAAGCTGGGTCTGTGGCCAGATGGTCAAATCTCTTCAATTTGACTCAGAGAGATTAATGGGTCTCCTGATTCAGATTTGGAGACTCGGCTGCCAAGTCTCCTCCGAATCGAATCAGTGACCAAAGCTTCGCACAGCCCTACTATCTTTATCTTTTAGTAATTAGTTCTGAATAAAATGTCCTTGATCTTTTGTGTTGAGAAAGATAATACATAAGAGTTCAATAACTGCCTTCTCTAAAGTATTACCACTTCAGAATTTTGTTGTCATTTTTTTCTCTTTAAACTAAGCAGTTCTAATCTTTCCTTGCATCTTTCCCTGCCTATCCTTTAAAGATTGTTGTTGTTCCTTTGAGCCATTATTTTTTTTCTCTTTCTTTGCTCTTTTTGAGATGAAGGGTCTTAACAGTAATCACAGTGAGATCATACTCTTTCATATCATAACATGCTATTCTGTAGTATTTTAGTTATATACATCTAGCATCTTGTTTGACTCAATGTTTAATAGCAAGTTCTTTCGTTACCTGTGCTATTGAAGCGTCAGTCATTTTGTCTTGGGGAGCTAGTTTAGAACCCAGCCTTTTGTGCATTGTTCATTATGTCCTTTTTAATGTGCATTCTCTTAAATTTTTCTGTGCTTAATTTTTTTCTATCATGTTGCCCAGTTATGTAGCCTTGCTATCAGACTTTCAACTGCTTGTCTAGTTGACTTTGTTTAAAGAACTCTGGTAGTTTTGAGAAGCAGAATTATCCTTTGCAGAATCTGTATTGATTTGCTCATTGTTCATATCCATCCTGGCTTACCTAAAAGCAACAGCCTTAGAGTAAGGTGTGTTGTTCCCATGATCAATTCTTTGCACATTCTCTAATGATACAGTGCAAACTACTGCACTTCACTATCTACTTCAGTGGAATAGAAATAGTAATACGGCTTCAGTAGCTGTGCATTGACTGTTTCTTAACTTGTCTTAGAGACTTTGGAATTGTGTAATTGAAGCATTCTAAATTAAGTGACTAGACAGGAAAAAAGTCTTGGCAGCGTTAGAAGCAGCTGAAGAAAAGCCTGGTCGGGGTGCATCGGTAGTCAAAAAGTACCCAAAACGCTATTTTGGAGAATATAGGAAGCAGGGAGAGTCCTGAAAATATAATCTTTTAAATAGCAATAGGTTGCAGTTCATCTTTTATCAGAAGTGTAGAAGAAATAAGTGTTCAAAAGACATCAAACCAAAACTGATTATAGACCTAGAAAGTCTTATATGTTAGTGATTCAAGCTTGGCTCACTTTCTGTTAGGTTCAACTTGTAACGCCCTGCTCTCATGGATGCTTAGACAGGAGGCTAAGGACTAATTTAAAGTTTTTATTAAAGTAAATTGGCTGTTTCTCATATTGAGCAATAACAAATGTAATCCATTTGTTACATTAGATGGGGAGTAAACGAAACACTAAAAAGTTGGGAAGAACTGTAGCCCCAACTCTGGTTCCATGCAGTTGCTCCTTGTTCAGTTTCTTACACCTTCCTTTGAAACATCAGGCCACAGTCAGACCTGTTGCTTGACTAACAGCCTATGGTCTGATGTAGGGTTTTAATTCCTGTGATCCTAATATATATGCCACCTTTTCAGATTTTTTTTGTGATGAAATTTGGCTAGGGAACATGATACCCAGAATGAGTTAGTTTTCAGTTTTGTTAAAAAAAATTATCTTCTGAGGTGCAACTGTTGAACACGCAAGCAATTGTGATTTTGATTTGTATTTAATCCATCTAATGCAGCTTATCATTGGAGGCATGGAGGGAAGGGGAAGGTTTTATATGCAGCATGCATTACATTTTGAATGATCTATTTGCAAGCAGTGATCCTGGGGTTGAGGTGCTAGGCATGTCAAAGTATAAGAGTAATTTGTTTTAAATTGTGTAGATGACAGTAGAAAGAATAAGTTTGAAGAATGATTAGTGAACGTGTATGTGGCTTTTTTCCCCACCAGTATGCACTGGAACGGCTGAAGGTCATGTGTGAAGAGGCACTGTGTAGTAACCTCTCAGTAGAAAACGTTGCTGACATTCTTATCCTCGCAGATTTGCACAGCGCAGAACAGTTGAAAGCACAAGCAATAGATTTTATTAACAGGCAAGTAATATTTCATTTAAGACATAGTTGGCATCTATGCGACAACTTCCATGCCGGCTTAAATATATTTGTATCACTACTTCTGTTGTAGGTGCAGTGTTCTTAGACAACTTGGGTGTAAAGATGGGAAAAACTGGAATAGCAAGTAAGTAAAGATTTGCAGAATCAAAGTCCCCCCTTCCCTCCTCCCCAGCAATAGTACCTTCCATAGTATCCACTTATGTTATATTATGGGTTGCAATCTACTGTGATTGGAATGGGAATAAAAACAAACCTACCATAGTTTATTTCAGAAGTGAAGGGAGACCTTTGGAATTCTTGATCCATTCTTCATTCTTACAGAATTGCAATCATTTGCTTTTTGCAAGTAAAGTAAGACTGCTTCAGAAGCGGTCTTGTAATCTGGGAGATAATACCCCACAGCTCCATTTATACTTTGCCTTTTTTCCCCTCATTTGAGATGAGAGAGATGGACTTACTCTGTCCTCCATGGTAAGAAAACAACAGTAGCCAACATTAAACTTTCCTTCTACTTAGCCTTAATTTGGTGCTCTGGGGTGGGCTTGTACCAGTGTTTCTAAAGTGATACTTTTCTTCCCAGAGAAATTAGATCAGCCAGATTTCTCTCTGCTCTCTTGGAGGATGCAACAGAACTGCAGGAGCAAATTAGAACAGAGAAAAGGCTGATATGGCATTGCTGAAAACTGTTGATGAACCTGTTCCCACCCTTGTTCCTATTCCATGCTTTTTATTATCCCTATAGTTAAAGTTCTTTTCTTTCAAACCTAATTTTTTTTTGGTAAACTAATATGTCTTTGTGTCATTCTCAATGCTACTGGGGAAAGAACTTGATCACTGTTTTCATATAACAAACAACCTTTTCTGTATTGAAACACCGTTGGAACATTCTTCCTTGGTATTCTGTCTTTAGATTAAACACGCCTTATTCCTTTAACGTTTTTTTCTCATCTGTCACATTTTCTAAAATTCTTATCCTTGTTGCTTTTGTTGGTCTCTGCAATTTATTAATGTCCTTTGAACAGTGTAGTGGTTAAAACTAGATACAGTATTCCAGTTGAGGCCTCCTCAGTACCGAGTGAAGTGGTATACTTATCTCCCATTTCTTACATATGATAGCTCTGTTAATACATCCCAGTATGAAACCTGCCATTTTTGCAACAGCATGGCACTGCTGACTTGTGTTTAGTTTGTGGTCCAGGATAACCCCCTAACCTCCTTCTGCATCACTAATGTCATTTCCAGTTTGTACCTCTGCATTTACTTTCTCCTTTCCGGGTGTATCACGTTGTAGTCTTCTTTCTTTAAATCTAATCTTGACAAACAGTTCCCACAGTGTTCCTGTATCCTTTTCAACTCTAGTCCCATCCTCCAAAGAGCTTGTAAGCTTCGCCAGCTTAGTGTCCCCCACCCAGTTTATAAGAATATACTTTATTCTACTATGTGAGTCTTTAATGAAAGTGTTGAGAAGAACTGGATTTAGGACATAACTCAGCAAGGTCCTACTTAAAAATGCCCTCCCTGTTTTATATTTCCTTGTGGTCCCTAGGGCAGAGCCCACACAGCCACAGTGTCGTAGAACTCAATAGCGAGGAATGACCAGTAGTGTATAAAGTTTGTCTGAATTGCTACACTGTATATGCTGCCTTGGTTGAGTGTACTGTACATATAACTTCACTCGGGAGCAAGTTCCAGTTGTGGAATAATAGTAAAAGCAATCATTTCCTGTTAATATTGGAAAAATGAGTATTTTATAAAATAAACACTATATTGATTCCACATAAAATACAAATAACATTTGGTCACAGTAGTCCACATTCCTAGTATTTTTCTGATTTATCTTTTATACGTACCTATACATTTAAACATAATTATTCTTAATCCTTTTATTTTCAGCCAAGCAACAGACATAATGGAAACGGCAGGCTGGAAGTCCATGATCCACTCCCACCCTCACTTAGTAGCAGAGGCCTTTCGAGCACTAGCATCTGCACAGTGTCCACAGTTTGGTATTCCACGCAAACGGCTAAAACAGTCATGAAATTTTCCACGAACTTTAGAGAAATTTGAATTGACTCTACTCCTCCAGGTCCAGAGGTGTTTTCACAAACCATAACAAGAATTTGTGTTATCCTTGTCCACAGAACAGAAGCTGAAAAAGCCTATTGTTTGCTTTTCAGATGGATAATTTATGGTTTAATTCTCAGCTTTAAATTAGACTGATTACTCTCTAATTCACTGAAAGGCCTTAAATTATAGTCAGTGACTCTCTAGTCCATATAGTCTAACGTATCTTAGTTGTTTTTCTTATTTTTTTTCTTTTTTTTTTATGTGCCTTGTCTTTTTGACTAGGCTATGCAGGATTGCACTAGCTCCATAATGCAGTAAACTTGATAACTGAAGATTAATTTTTGAAAGGGATCTTCCATTATTTTTTGAAAAAATGAAGATTATAGTTTGGTCCTGTGCTGACTGGAAGGTTTTCAACTAACCTCTCATTAAAACCACTTGAACTGGACTTACATAATATACTCCAGTCAAGTATAGATAAGGAGAGTCCGTTTACCTTCAGAGGATGCCTACAGGCTATTTATGGCAATATACTGCTTTGAACATAATTTATTTTTCATTGTGGGGGCAAATATGCAATGGTTTGGCCCAAAAATGTATTTTCATTACCGTTTATAATGCTTACTGTCTCAGTGTCAAAGCTGTACAAACGTGACAGAGAAACACACAATAAACTTTTTGCTTGTGTTTCTTTATGGTCCATCACTGGTTTACATTTAATGGAAAATGAAGCGAGAAGTAAAGATTTTGATGGGAAGAGAGAATAGTATTGCATTTGAAAAAAAAATTATTTATATCCTACATGTATGGTTACATAGAAAAGTAAAAGATACATAGAATGACCAAATGTAAATTTAAGAAATGGGCCAAATGGATTCTAAATATGCACTTTTAATGTGTAACTTTTGTAATGTTGTGTGGTACATATATATTTTGCTTTTGATGAATTAATGAGGTACAGGTAACTGTGGCTTAACTTTTTACATGCGTTTTGAAGATGCCCACAGCCACATGGGATTTAGTTTTGTTATAATGAACAAGAAAACCATGTCTGAAGACTTAATTGAAGGTTGAATATTACAAGCTTTCATGTTTTGAGTTGCTGAGTAACTTTACATTTTTGAGGAAGAAATGTGTGAATGATGAAACCATGGAAGAGGGTCTGTTCTCACCTAAATGTGTACGCACAACTTCCTTTCACACCAAGGGAAGTTACATACACATAACAGGAGAAGTATTTTTCCCTGATTTGTCAGATGTATTTGCAAGCATAGACTTGGGTTTTTTCCTAGCATTTCAGTTACTATACTAGCATTGTGGATGGTATTGAAATTCTGCATAATGTGAAAAGGATGAAATATGTGTAAACTGTTGTCATGGGCCAGTTCTTTATCATATGAACCTTTAGCTTTAATATCAACATTTTCAGTGTTTGATAGCTTTGTTTACAATTGGGAGGAAAGTCTGCCATACTGCACACTCTAAATGTTTCCTGAGTTATTGCATTGCATTTATTATAATGGTGATAATATGCTATATTTGTTGTTTGGCAAGACTTGCATTTAACAGGTAAATGAAGGAGATATTGCCTAATTTTAGTTTGTCTAGAAAACTTGTATGAAAAATGAAAGGTAAGAGTCTCTTTCCTCATTTCATTCAGATTTCTCGAATTACTTCTAGTAAAACTTTTGGAGGGCAGAGTATATACTTGGTGTCAAGTAAGCTGTTAGCAAAAAAAATAAATAATTAAAATTGCAAAAATGAAAAGAAACAACCAGTCAGTTTATAAAAATACAAGCCTCTGTACATGCACACTTTGAATTAAATCTTTATACTAAGGTGCATATAAAATTAAAGCAATCTATACAAGTACAGAGGGTACCTTATCAAACAATATAGATATGGAGATTTGACTTGAATAAAAAGTTCTATTCAATATTTAATCTAAATTAAGGTCCCATAAACATTTTTCATAATAGGGATGACACGTACTTGTTCCCTCCAAAATAGTGACTGTTTTGCTGCAGTGCATAATATTAGAACTATATATCCTCATATTTGTCATGAACAGGCTCACCAATGAAACTTGCAGCTCTAATATACAAAGTGACTTGAATATTTAATACTGTAATTATTACTGTCCAATTAGGCTTGTTCTAAAATAATTATAACATGCAGTAATCTAAAGGAGAGCGTAAGGCTTTTGTAACGAAGATTTTTTTAGAAGCTTAATAGCACACTTTGTACCAAAAAATGTCAAACACTGTGCTGTAAGAATATCAACATTTATAGAAATGTCCACCATACGTTACACTAACAAAAATCTTGACATTTGATCTGCTTAGATTTGGTTTTATTTATTATGTATACTAAGTTTTGTCAGTTCTTAAGAAAAAGGTAAAACAGTTGCTGTATTCTTAAGTGAGTGCACTAATTATTCACCTCTCTTTATTCTTGATTAGACTACATGCAGTGTTCTCACTGGACCCAAATGCTGGTAGAAACAAGTTTTTCCTCTTGCTTGTTTTTATTCCCTCCACCTCGAGAGTTTGTTTTTCAAATATGCAGTCGGTTTTTAAGTTCGGCATATATAAAATTATCTAATACAATATGACAGCTTTTCAGGCTGAGATCTAGAAGTCCTGCCGTTTCTTAACCTCTCTAAAAGATTTGGAGCACAAATTATGAAGGTGCCATGTTTTGGCTTGCCAACTCTACTCCCTCATACACTTGAACCACCAACTCCAAATTTTTCTGGGGAGAACTCTGCATGTGTTCTGTGTGTGCGTATGATTCTGTCTCTTTTTGGAAGAGTGACTTTCTAAAAATAAGGACTCAGTTCACTGTTTAAAATCTTAGTATCTACTTAACATCACTTTTCCATTCCAACCTCTTTTTGTTTTGGTAACGTTTTGAATGGAAGAAGTGTCAGTAAACAATCCTTAGTGTATAGTCCATTTACTGCATGCAGAAGTATCAGCCCATATATAGTGCCTTTTCTAAAATATGTTTAACAGAATAAAGTAATTTTAAAACAGTATATTTACAGATTGGGGAGAATGCTATTGGGCAACAAATTACTAGAAGTGAGGTAGAAACAAGTTATGGAATCCTGATTTGAGCTCCAACATACCTTGCTTGATTGTCATTGCATCCCAAATTCAGCGTCACTGGGTAGATGCAAAAAGAAATAGCAAGTTTTAAAAACGTTGGGTACGTGGTATCCTCTGTAATATATACACACACACATATACTTCTTATTGGTACAAGATGATGACAAAACCCAATCAGCAAAAGGTAGTTAGCTGTGGAGAATTTAAATTGTATGGGATGCTCTAGTTTTTACACTGCCAGTATTTGACTACTTGTATTGAAGTGAGATTTGGTATGAAATTTGCCCGTGTATTACAGGATCAGCAGACAGGCTGTCCATGTTTACAGTGGTCCTAAGCCTTTATGATGATTTCACCCTTGAAGATTAACACAAAGTACAGTATTTGAAACAGTGTTTATAGAAGACACCATATTGTAAAACTAAGATATAGTATCCTGAACTAGTGCTAAACATTGCGTTTGACCCAAATTAAATTCTCATCTTTAATGGATAGAAAAAGTGACTAATTTTCCCTGTCTTTTGGCAGTAATATCACCATAAACATTTAGTCTGTAGGTCAGCTCACTAACTTCGCAAGATTATAGTGGCATTATTAGTCTCACTACTCAGCTTCAGCTTGCAGTAAATGGACTACGTTTGGAAAGGGAATTCATTATTTTAAGTGTTTGCAGTAGTACACTTTATCATAGTCTGTGTTCATGATTTTGAATCTTCAAAATGAAGGTTTAACATAAATGAGTCCTATTTTAGAAACTAAACCATTGAAAATGACTTATACCTGTTTTGGGGTGGAAATGACTAAGAGAATTCAGATATGTAAACACTTGTATCAAACCATCCAGCCTTTTTTTATCAGCTGATGTTAATGGTGAAATACTTTTTGTACCTTGTTGCTGAAAATATTTTTGCATTTCAGCACATCAAGTTACAATAAAGTTGTTACTTATACAGAAATCTTCTATGCATCTTGTACTTTCTTTTGGGTGTTTTCCGCACTATAATTTTCTGGTTTTCCCTTGAGATAAGAGGATTTTATAAAATAAAAAATTAAAAGAAATGTAAAAGGAAGAATGTTGCTGTTCTCACGTAGAAGTTCTTCAGGTAAGAAGCATGGTGATCTTGTGTCATCTGCGCTGGCTTCTAATAACAGTTTGTTCCCAGTTGGGTATTTTTAAGTGTTGTGACCTATAAAGTTACAAATAATTTCAGACTTGACTCTTTGAGAAATAACCCTCTTGTTAATGCTGTACCTACTAACAGTGAATCGCTGGGAAGGTAATTTAAATCTTTTTGTAGTGGAAGCTCTCTGTTATTCTCCATGCTGTCCCCTGCCATTCTATTCGCAATCCCGTGAGACCATTTTCTTGAACTTCAACTGAATAAAGAATATAAGTGCATGTTGACCATTATATAAAATCCCCAGTATATCATGGCTTTGGGAAAACATTTAGTTTTTGTCCTGAATGGGTAGCTTATTGTATTCATAGATGTTTTGCAGTATGTTTTAATACTATCAAAACTTTGTAGAACCGCTGTATTGCTGCTTTATAGAAAATTCCTTTTGGCTTTAGAGGAAAACGATTAAAATATTAAGAAGCCGGGCACTTAGAAATGGGCACTTGCAAGATAAGTTACTACATCAAGCAACTGTGAGAAAAGAAATACTGACCATTTCAACAAAAAAGTCCTGTACTGCCTAGGTCCCCCTCTTCAGCATATGCCTGAACACCACAGTTCAGCAGTCCTCTCGCCCTCTTTGCCTGTGACCTAAAGTTTTTAGTAGTATCGTAGTAATGACTAAACCTAATGAACTCAGTTCACTTGATTCTTTCTGAAACCCACCACTCACTCATTTGCTATGGTAGATCTCCACATCTAGTTATCTTAAAGGTAAACATATTGGCTTCACCCGTAGAACAAACAAAAGTAAATTTAACGTACAGTGTGTGCAAGTCACTATAAAACAAATCATTAAATGGGCCCCACATTTCAGTTACAAATATTGAAGAGAAAGAATGTTCTTTCTCAGATAGTCTGTAGTAAAGATCTAACAGGACCTTATCTCAGCTAAAGTTTTACTAGCAGCACTCTCTTCAAATTTTTTACTACTCTTTACTTGCAGCATGTTGAACTTTATTTTTAAGTGAAAAAACAGAGTAGCAAATTGGGTGCATGCAACTCATAGGCAAAATATAATTTAAACATAAATATTGATTTGGTTCTGGATTCTAATGTAACTTCACTTTTAATCAAATATATGGTTGACTTATATTTCAGATAGAGAAAATTAACCTTTTAACTTTGCATTTTTCTAGTTTTTCAGCCTGAACTTCTATTACAAACAATATTGAAATGAATGTCATGAGGTTACGGCATAATTAAATGCCAAAAAAATGTTACTTGCTGAGATTATTTACATAGATGGTATTAATGATACAACTGACTATTTGCACTGCACAGAATGACTTTGCACTTAAAATTATGGTTGTACACTAATTGGGGAGACATCGGTAATTGCTGTTCAAATTGTATCAAATTTCTTAGATTGCTTATCTTGCTGTAAACTTTTTAAAAGTTTCCTCTTTCTACATATAAGAACTTATTTCAATTGTCATCTGTTTTGAAGGTTCATTCTTTTGTCTGCTAGAGGGAGCTGAACGAAATACAGAGAAAAGGAATGAAGCACTCCAGATGTATGATGCAAAGGCACTTTCCTTTCCACAATTACAATTGTATACAGATACTGCCAGAAGAGTACATGATTGTGTTGGAAATAGAAGATGACCATTGTCAAACAGTTACCTTTGATACTTTCATATGAAGTCATATTTCGTTGTGCACAATATGACCATGCACATCTCATTATTTATATGCATGTAGGTTTGGCAGGATTCAATTTTTATCAATAAACAACCATAAACAGCAATTTCATCTTACACTTGCAGACCGACAGAAACATATTTCCATCAGTAATAATCAAAATTTATAGAAAGGGGACTGTACTGGAACCCTTGCCCCAGTTACTGGAGAAGGAGCGACAGCAGGGGGAGAAAGAAGAAAACAATGGGTGGCTTAAGGATTCCTCAGTTAAGCAAATAGCTGCTTCTGCTGGCCTAATAATTCATCAATTAAGCAATTTAGCTGCTAATTCACAGGTAGTGGACTGGAGGGTGATAACCGGCTACTTAAACCCCTATGGGGGTGGGGGAGGGAGCAGGGAAATGGTAGGGGAGAGTATTCAAAGCTTTAGCCTGGTGGCAGCAGGGTCATCATCACTACCCTACCCCTACCAAACAGATCTGTGTGAAGTTTTCCAAAAAGGAAATACCATCACTAAGATATGTACTCTGTTTTATTATTTTTGTGTCCTGGTACTGCTTTGATGGTAGGAGTAGCCTGAGGGGAGATGGTGGAAAGTACTCAGTAGTGTAACCTCTGAGGAAGGGTAGAACCCAGTTCCTGGTTTGGTGCTGGTTTGCACTGGGCTGGGTCACGCAGGCCCAAAAAACTAGCATAAACATACAAGAATTGCTGTGGCATAGAGGCTTGTAGCTGGAGTAGTATTTCATACTGTTCCTTTCCCTGGACCTGGCAACAAGCCCCAGTTGAGAGAGAGGAAACCTGACCATGGCTCCGTTGGGGCAGTGCAAGTGTATTTGACCAGCAGTTGGGTCAACTAAAGCTATTTGTGAGTTTGTGGTGAATTTGTTAATTCCAGTTATGAAATCCTAAAATTGCAGCTATGTAGCTGCATGCATGGGCAGGCTTCTAAACATTTTTTTACTGTAATTTGAAAAATTGAAGTGATCATATCAAAATGCTTCGCTCATCTTAGGGTAAATGCTATCTGGAAGGCTGTTACATAGTCACCTATGCCTTTAATCAAGGTGAATAGTTGAAGAGTAGATATAAACATCTCCTGTATGTACACTTCCAGTGTAAATTCCAGGGTATTTGCATATTTGCTATGTTTATATGATGGAATTTTTCACACTATTTATGATGATAAAAGATACTTATTCTGCTCTGAGTGAGGATCACTACAAATTCAGATTCCCAGATGTAGCTGCTTTGCTTCTGTTTCTTTTAATCTTGTTGGTAATATTGGTCGTTAAATAGAAAATGTACCATGCCAGATCTAGTTAATTTTGAAGCAGTTTATAAAGGAAATCTAAATTGTATATCAATTTAGGAAAATATGAAATGTTTTACTAGGAATGCCGGAATAGCCGACATCTACTTCTTGACAAGCTGACAGAACCAAAGAATTGAAACTTGATGAATCTTAATGCTTTCTGTCATGTACCTCAATTTTCTCAAATTATTTCTCCAATTAGTTCTAGTCTTTGTGAAGGAATGACTAATGATAATTAATACATTCTTATCATTTACATATTCAGGCTCCAGTATTTCTGAAAAATGCAGATTTGTTATGAGGGCAGGCAAGTTTTTTTTTTTTTTTCCTTAAGATTATCTTTTGCACTGCTGCTGTATATTTTCAAATGAACCAATTTCTTTTGGCTTGATTAGAATGAATTTAACCTGTTTTTCCCCCTTTAAAAAGGAGATTTAAAAATGTTCTGGTTTGTTTCCAGAGGTGTGCCTTCTGGATGCTCCATTTTGCTTTCCTTTTACCCTTGCACTCTGCCCGTGGAGGCTGAATTTTGCACAAAGTGAATTTAGTGTTCAGAATTTTATTTCTGCAGGATTGTGAAGAGATCGTCCATATTAAGGTGCTCACAGTAAAGTTAATGCAAGTGCAAGCTTGTTCTGCCAGCCTACCTCAACTCTGAAGCACTTTCAAGGGTGATTAGCTTGGTTCCAATTTCTAGTCCATCTGGCCTTTTGTGACAGGCACTTGCCTACTTGAACTGACTTCAAACATAAGTATGTAAAACCTGTAGCAAAAACATCATAACAGGAAATGAAGATTCACCCTAGAAAAATTAAAAACTTGATGTCTGGTCTAGTTGTCAGTTGAATTCAATGAAAGGGAATGCTTAAAAACTAATGCACAAAAGTGTCTGGAGGCTATACCACCGTACAACATGGGAGCTTACAAAAATTCAGTGCAATTGACCGAATTACCAGCTAAGACATTGCACCAAGAGCTTCAGTGGCCACGTTTTCCCTATTTTGCAGTTGATCATGGTGAGAGTTTCAGACCACATCAGTATCAAAATGTTAAGTTTTGCAGGAAATGTGAGAATCTAGAGCTAGGTGAGTTGTGTATCATGTAGAAATCTTCACATCACTGTCCTGAGCCATTAAGCACTAATTGAAGATATTGTATGTGCATCAAAAAAGAAATGAAGGGTGGAACTCACATTTCCAATAATTGTTTCCATTTGGAAGGACCTTCCAGTGTAGGTGTCGGAGATGTTAAGCTGTGAAAAGTTGTGTATCAAATAATCAGCTCTTCAGGAAGTCCACTTGGAATAAGATCAGATATGGTTCCAAGCTAGATCTTGTGTAAATCAGAAGGAAAAAATAATTACCTCCTGAATTCTGATTCTTTTTTAGGTTGCAGCCATTCTACTTGTTATCTTGCTTCAAGTCAGTGCTATCAACAACGTAGTGACCTTCATTCTCTGCTTGCTTGCAAAGTTCCCATTAATCATTTCCTCTGGTGCTGCTGTAAAACTTTATAGAGGAGTTGGTCTGAATATACTAAATTAAAAGAGAATATTTTCTTTTTAATGTGATGTAACAAAGACAACAAATTTCCTGGCACAAACTACATTTTGCCCTCATTAGACTCAAAATAATAAAATGAACTTTTTCAGATCTAAACCAGTCCGGTAATTCAGTGTTCAGCAACACTGAAAGTAAAGCCATATGAGAAGTAAGGCTACAATCTTGTCTCTGTCAGGTATCCCACCACAAATGTATCAGCACGACTGGTATTATCTAACATGTCCTGAAGTCTTACAAGCCAGACTGTGGTCCTGGAGACTGAGCAAGCATTTCACCTTCCAGAGGAAAAAAGGTTGAGACCCTTACAGTACCCTGCAGAAATATTTGTATTTCTGCTTCCTATGCATTATGTCTACTGAGTCTTGAGAGCTCTAGAGACCATCTTCCACCAACGACAAAACAGTTGTTCGCGATTCAGAAGCAATAATATTAAAAAATAAGCCCTGGAACAGAAACCAATTCTGATAAGCACTAGAAGGAAAGGAATTGTGGGAATGCGGTAGGGGTGGAGGGAGAGAGTGCAACCTACTGGCCACATGTTTCTACAGTTAACATTTGTTGAGATGCATTTCCAATCTGCACAGCAAAATAGTAGACATAGATGTGCTAGGACTTTGCTATAGAGTTGGAAAAGTACACTTTAATTCTGCTCAAACACATGCCCAGTCTTATGCAAATTATGGTGAATAGATGGAACCACAACGCAGTCATGGGCTAGCGGTTTTCTTTAAAATATTGTACAAACCGTTACATTTGTGCGTGACTGCAAGGTCCCACTGAGCAGTAATTTCTCTAATTACTGATAGAAAATAAGTGTATTTAGTATGTTATCTTATCTTCTATGGGTTGAATTTAAGAGGAGAACCCTTGCTAGGATCACAACAAGCTATTCAGTGATGAGTTTTCATAAGTAGGGATAGAAATTTCTCTTTGGATCTCTCTCAGCAATAATGTTTTGATGTAGGGCAAGTCTCGCCTCTTGGAACCTTGTAATAGGCTTTGGAGAAACACCCACAGGAGCCTGTAAAGTTAAAAATGACATTATCCATAGCCATTTAAGAAACAGGCCTATTCCAGTTAGTGAAAAGTAACGGATACTAGTTTGAAAAGAGCATGTTCAATACATTGAAGGGGGGGGTTTCTTTATGCAGTTGTATTAGCATGCTATACATGAATTTTATTAAATCGTGCATTTTTCTGTCACTTGTGAGGGCTATAGATTCTGTCTGTAAAGTATTTGGCTGCACTTGAAAATCATTAATGAAACAGAAAAGCATCTCATCCCTTAAAATATGCAGTAAATACATGGTAGAAAACATCTTTAGAAGTGAAGAAAATTCCAAGAATCTGTCAGCCGCAGAGAATTATTTTCAATAAAAAAGTGAGTAGGTACAATGTATGTATGGGGGGGGGGGTGGCCCTTGAGGGACTTCTTAAGCATCCAAGTTATGTCTTTTAGAATCTAGTTTGTAACTTCTACACATGTAAACCCCCCATTGACTCTCCTAATGTTTACTGAAGTTTATGGCCAAATCTTTAAAAAATGAGTGATGGTTATGGATGTCTTGTTTTTTGAGTTGGTGTCTTAGTTTGTTTGCACCCCCTCCTCACCAAAAAAAGCCCCAATATGCAGAGGGGAGAAGCACTCAGTATGTTTTAGTTTTTGGAGCATCTGTGTAGCGATTTCTGAATGTTGAATCCCATTATGGTTATAGGCTAGGGGCTGCCCCTCTCAGCAGCACAGAGGCAGAGAGGGATCTTGGAGTCAGGATTGACTCCAGGATGAATAAGAGTCGCCAATGCGATGAAGCAATAGGCAGAGCCAACCGCACCCTGTCATGCATCAACAGGGGCATCACTAACAGGTCCAGAGAGGTCTTGCTCCC